>NC_137122.1:49906219-50288719 GCF_949319135.1 Squalius cephalus | reverse complement strand
ATAAACAATTGCATAAAATATATATTTTCTGTATTATTTGTAATTTAATTAATAAATAAATAGATTTTGTGTCTGTCCCTACATTCTGATCAACTCTGTTACCTCTGTTATAAAACAAAACAAAAAAACCTCCAAAGCATTTGTAGAAAAAGCATGTGACTTGCACCAAGGGATGTCACTTCCTCTGGTGGGAAACTCTGGAAAGCGTGAAGTATTTCATTATTCTTCTCTCATTAATTTGTACAAAATGTTTAGTATACACCAATAGTAGATTAATTATTTGTCAAATCTATTATTATGATATTGCAGTGAATCTCTCATTCACTTTTTAAAAAACGATAATATGGTGAAAACCCATAAAATTATGATTTTAGACATGCCATGTGGTATCTGGTTTGATGTTAGCATTTTGAGATAAAGCACAAAATGGTGGAAAATGTCAACTCTGTTGTCGTCAACTCTGTTATCAACCCATATAAATCAACCCATTTTGTCTGTAACAGAGTTGACAGATTTTTACATTGATGTTCAGTTAGTAAATTGATGTTCAGCATTAATATTTTAAATATTACAAGTTTAAGATCAGCAACTATTTAAAATGTTGAATTTAAAGTGCCTTCTATGAAAATAAAAAGGTTTAACAGAAAAAGAAAATCATATATTTTTTTTTTTCTTTCTATACTTGAAATGCACCCGCAATTCTGGAATGACCCGTATACCAAAGTCGTATACACTTTAGAGACGGTCCCTAAATGTGCGAATGTCCAACATCAAGCCAACTTTATGCCAGTCTATCACTGGGAAACGCTCAGCATTAAACTTTACGCGTTATTCTGAGTCCATCTGCTTGCCTGCGAGTTTGGTCTTTTATATCACTGTAATTAGTCCATTAAGCTACGTTAAGCGTTTTATATGTCCAGCAGGGGAATCCTGAAGTATTGAGGGAAACCCTAATAGCTTGCATGCAGCACATCGCCACAATATAAAGTTAAGGCCACTAAACAACCAAGAGAAATATATGTCAACCTCAAAAATGTAACATTGGATCTGTATATCCGCATCGGGGAATAACATTATAATCTTGTTCACGGTAGAGAAAGATGCTTGTAGGCTACACAGGGAAAGTAACCGTGAAGACACTGAATTTAACATAAAACGGCCGTCATAATAATCACAAATACACTTACATTGCTGTAAATGAGTTTTATGAATGAATGACTTGTTCTAACTGTTGCTGGTCTTCGTCACAACACACGCTTTTGCACCACCTGCTGGTGAGGTTGACTAACAGCAGATGGAGAGTATCTCGGTAATCTACTGCTTTTCCTGCAGTTCCGTTGAATTTACTGTCAAATTTGAACCACTGAATTTGAGGAAGCGAATTTGCAAAGCGAAATAAAATGGACCGAAAAGTGCCTGTTGAATATTATAGGTTGTATTTTTAAACAGTTTGAATATTTTGGAAGTGAAATATGAAAGGTGAATATGGATTATTGAATTTTGAATAATGAAAATGTGTTTGAAATGTTTTTAATTGAAATATTCACAGCTTAAATATTCAACCATGTTGAATTTCAGGCCATACAAATGCAAGCCCTAAAAATACAATGCATTAAAATGCAAGCATGGTTAATGCAATGCCTATTTTTTTTTTCAAGTAGTGCAATTCAACAGGCTTTTTGTTTCAAAAACATTTGACATTATTTTACTTCCATACACCACGGTAATACAATAATGCTACAAACAAAGACCCAAAACAGTAAAACGTAATAGTTTCAAATCCAAACTCCTGATTGGATAAGCTACATTTAAAACTGCACTTACCAGGTACAATCATAACTAATATGCAAATGAGTCCCCGCCTCCACTCACTAAAACCAGCTCGGTCTACCTGATCAACTCGTAGTAAACGCTTCACAATGGCGAGTAGAAATATTGGTTTAATTCAGCCATATATTTTTGAACCAGAAACTGATTCCGAAGAAGAAGAGAACGAGCGAATTATACAGGCTTGTCTACAAGTCGACATATCAGAATGGTAATGCATTTTATGTCTCGCTCTCTACAACATCAAACCATTTTCCCGTTCGCCATCTCAGAGTCAGACAGCTGCCTTCTAACAATCAGTATCCTTAGAAATGCTCACAGAAAGATCGTAGAAACATCATAAAAGGTCAGTGGAGAAAACCCCGCCCCATGTTGACTGGATTGGCTACATGTTTGTGACGTAGAGAACAGGGGCAATTTCAAAGCGCGATTTTGAGACTGTTTTTGGTTCACTGCAGTTTTAAGGAGGAAATACTCAGCAATGGTGTTGACTGATGAGTTTGCACATGGTTTGTCTTAATTCATATTAAAAACATCACATAGACATGTAAACATAAAAAAAAAAAAAAAACATTGCGTGTTTTTGGTTTCCGCATTGTTTGCAGTTTAGTGTTACCACGTCTTTACAATCCACCGTTTCAGAACTGCGGACAGCACCCCGCCATACTCTCGACCACACATGATGTAAGCGTTTGCTCTTTTCCTCATGCACACCATGATCTCATAAGTGAGTGAGTGCTGGAATGTAAGTGTCCAATATTAGCAGATTAGGCAGGCAAAGAATATTGAGCAAACAAAGACCCGACGGAGACAACGATGTGGGTGGTCTCGGCGGGGTAAAGAAGCAGGAAAGCGTGTAAAATATAATATAAAGGAGGGAAGTTATAGAGGAGAGAGAACTCACAGTCCGGCTGGCTCCATGTCTCCACTAACACACATCCAATTATAAAGTCTAGCAGCAGCTTAACTGGCTGCCACGAGCTGGTGAGGAGCCAGTGTTGTATGCAATCATCAGTCCATAGGGTCACTCTGATTCGCCTGACAACACCCACACCCTGCCACTGAGCTGCCTAAATGAGCAGCGGCAACAGAAAGCCCCTCTAATGTCATTAAGGGCCTAATGAGTTTTAATTGGGAGGAGATCTTAACTTGGAGCCCTAATTGCATCTGATTAAAGACAATATTAGTTTTACTGCTGGTAAATTGGTCGGGAATGAGAACAGAGACGGTTTTAGTGGGATCAATGTGGTCCTACTGGAAATATTGTTGAAAGACATGAATTGAAGCAGACATCCAGGCCGGAGAGTGGGATGAGAAATGAAGACGCCATGAATAAGTCTGGAATCTCTCACAATTCTTTACATTGATATGAAAAAAAATGGCAACACTTTACAATGAGCTTTCATTAGTTAACATGGACTAACAATGGACAATAAACAGCATTTATTAATCTTAATCAATGGTAGTAATCTTAATACATTCTTAAAATCTAAAGTTGTATTTGTTAATTTTTTTTTTTTTAATGAAACGGAAGTTGCGATAGTCTTTACATTCCTATTGTGATGTATATCTTCTCGAACAGGATTTTTTCCATGGGGAATTGATTGGATGGTTGTGGTTTGCTATTGGTCAATCTCATTTGAGTGACAGGTTGTCCCGCCCTAAAAAAAACATGTCATCATAGAAGAGAAGAGTGGTTGCAAGAGGGAGGAGAAGTTATTTTGATTTAAGATTACACATGATAAGTCAATTATGGATAAATCATTTCTAAAAAATACTGCAATATTCCAGAAAAAAAAAAAGAATTGTCCATGTTGATTTCATTAGTGAATGTACTGCACTGTGAGCTAACATGAACAAACAATACACAATTAGATTTTTACTAACTGACATTAACAAAGATTAACAAATGCTTAAAAAAATATATTGCTCATTGTTAGTTCATGTTAGTTATCTAAAGTTAACAAATGAGACCTTATTCCAAAAGTATTACAGAGAATATAACAATTCTCCATTCATTTGCCTCTTTCATGTCTCATCGAGCCGTTTAGCTCACAAATTTTTCACATATTTGTCTATCCATGCATGCTGTCAAGACAGCAATGCTTTACCATTTGTTTGTACAATTGTTTCGACTGAATGGGGTTAAACGGTAAGACCTCCCTTTTAAAAAGAGACAAGTTTCAGATACAACGCTGTTTCGTTCTGGTGAATCGCATCAATGAATTGCTTTAAGTGACTGAATAAAAAAGAAAAAAGAAAAAAAAAACAGCAGACCTAAGTGATGGCCTTAAATGCATGCCCACTCTAATATCCATTCAGCCCAACAATGGTCTACTTCGCCTCATCATGTCAAACACTCGAGCTATTAACTCTGCCTGCTAGAGAAGCGACCTGTGGAATGGATGGAGTATGATGGGGATAATCACAGGCCGGATTTAGCGCTGTCTCTCAAACATTTGTCCGCTGTCGAGGTCAAGTACAACAAAGCTGATTCCAATCTGCTCCGTACCCGAACAACACATCCAGACTTCATAACTCACCTTGTGACAGCTGCGCTTGAGATTAGCCAACACTTAGACACACGAGAACTGACAGATCCTCATAATCCCCACGTCTTCCGTGTGCTGAGTGCATTTGTGGTGAATTGCTGTGGATCAGTGATAATTGGAAGCTAGGCATTGGAGACCGAGGTAAATTACGCCGACACCAGACGATGTTTCCTCTGATTTTAGAAATGATGCACTTTCTTAATTGCCATCCTCACCTGACCAATTGTAAAATTTCTTTTATTTTTCAAAGCAACCTCTTCTGGCCGGAAAATGAGGGTCTAAATGAGCTCAGTGTGTCCCCTGAAGCCTTCGGAAGCACCTTGCTACATGTTTCGCTAATACACCAATTAGTCATGAGCTACAATTAGTGAAGAAGTGAGACCCCCCAAAGCACATGTCCATAAGCGGTAAAAGCTTTAATCTCTCAGCTCTACGGCCATCTTCGCTTCTTCACTTCACTCGTCTTCCACTGCGCGCTCGCTCCCACCTGCGTGGTGCATATTAGGGGAGCGCAGAAGAATTGTGCTAGCATGTGGAAGAATGTGTCTACGTTTGCAGGTCGGTGTCTGTATTTAAGTGGGTTGGGACAGGCTGATCGGGCTAGATGAGTAGGGTGTATCAAGAGACATGAAAAGTCAGGGAAGCAGAAATGGGTTTTAAAGTTACAAGCTAAAACACACTCAAAGTGCAAATGTAGCGTGACGGCCGTATCTGATTTCCCCACAACTGCTTCACTTCTTTTGCTACTAAAGGAAAACCAGTGAACCTCATAAACGGGGGTCCGGCGTCACTTTAAATGAACTGGTGTTGCTCTCAATGAAAATGTGTCGGTTTGTCAATTCTTTTGGGGAGCAGTATTTTTTCCATCCAATCCGTGCATTACCAGATGAACTCACTGTGTTGTGTAAATAATTGTGTGTGTGAAAGCAGTTTTTTGAATATTCAAAGCTATCAATCAGCAAGTGGTTCTCAGTTTTTCTCAGGCACACTTGGAACACGTGGCTTTACCTACATTTTTTGCAAAACTCAAGAAACGTACATACAATTCACTGCAGTTTCCAACTGAAATGAACACCACAGACAATAAAACACCAACAACTATTCCTTTTCAAACAAATTATAATTACATGGGCAGATTATCAATTGATAAAGATTTATTTTTGTGCGATTCTTTGCACAAGACTATGATTGTGTGATGCAAACATTAAAATGTCTTAGTTAACAAATCATACAGTATAGTAAAAGTGTTTTGAGCTGTTATTATACACTTTTACTATACTGCATGATTTGTAAACTTATACATTTTTAATGATTTTAATGTTTTTCTGATGCAGCAAACTTGTTTGGTAGCTCAATTTGTACAACATTGCACTTGTGATGTGGAGAGATAAAAGAAGAATTATAGAAGCAAGCTAAAATGGCATGGTTGATACAGCAGATGCATTTTTGGAGCTGTTTACAGCTGGTATTAAGATGCGTTTTGGTCGATCGAATTGCAGGTAGACGAGGGAAACACATTCCCGTTTACACCTAGTGTTTTGATCTCTTTTGTCCATTTTTAAACACTTCTGTCCTGATTTCTTCGAGGGGAGTGTCTATGGGTGGGTAAATAAATGGGCTTTTTAAGATCTTCCAATCTAATGGGCAAAAGAAGCTTGCGCAATTTACATATGAACGCACCCGGTGACAATGGAAAAACATACGGAGAGTATCAGATTTCATTTCTGCTTTGACAACTGCAAGACCACGGCTAACACTGTGAGTGCGTGTTAGAAATCAGGAATGGTGAGAGAACATTGTGCTTGGTACATTTTTCGTCTTCAAACCAAACTTGGGTCTTAAATTCCAAGTATAAATTCCATCTGGCTAGAGCGCTACCCATAATGTTTACGCAGTAGGCGGAGAGAAGGCAGTGTTTGAGGCTGACAGCATTCGACCACATGAGCGTTTACACTACGAAAGCAATCCGGTCAAATGCGTATTCGATTACTGCTGGAAGTGGTCAAAAGTGGACAAGCTCAAAACGTTTTAGACCCTGTTTACACCTGTATTTATCGTCAGCTACTTGCGATATGATCGACCAAAACACATCTTAATACAAAATGTTAACAGGGACTTTATCTCACGTAAACACTATCAGTTGTGTTTAGGGTGAAGTTTAGTTTAAGTAGCATTATATTTTCAAATGCTATAGCGCATTAACCTTTTGCTCACTATGATTTTGCCAAGTAAGACATAACTTGGCATTTTGCCAAGCAGCCATATCACCCTGTAGCCCAAGACTGGTTGCCAGCTGAAGCTAAGCAGGGCTGAGCCTGGTTAGTACCTGGATAGGAGACCTCCTGAGAAAACCAGGTTGCTGCTGAAAGAGGTGTTAGTGAGGCCAGTAGGGGGCGCTCACCCTGTGGTGCTCACCCTAATGGGGACACTATACTGTCAAAGAGTACCGTCCTTCGGATGAGACGTTAAACCGAGGTCCTGACTCTCTGTGGTCATTAAAAATCCAAGGATGTCCTTCGGAAAAAAATAGTAAGGGTTTAACCCCGGCATCCTGGCCAAATTTGCCTTTTGGCCTCTGTCCATCATGGCCTCCTAATCATCCCCATATACTGATTGGCTTCATCACTCTCCTCTCCACCAGTAAGCTGGTGTGTGGTGGGCGTTCTGGCGCAATATGGCTGCCGTCGCATCATCCAAGTGGATGCTGCACATTAGTGGTGGTTGAGGAGATTCCCCTTCCATGTAAAGCTCTTTGAGTACTTAGAAAAGCGCTATATAAATGTAACAAATTATTATTATTATAACATATTTTGATGGAACAACATTACAGTCCGAAAATGTATTCCAAACCTTATCCCTACCGCTAAACCTAACCCTACCATTGTTTTGTCCTAAAATCAGAGGGAAATTACGGTGAATAACACTGATGTAGAAGCACCTTACCCATGGCTGTAAGCCTAAACTTGACATAAACTGTAAATCTCTTAGGTGAGTTTTTATCTGCTGTTTCTTTCCTTGCAACGATTAAGTCAAAGCATGTGAAAATCACATTATTGAGTCAACTCATATTTGAGTCAATATTGTGTAAAATAAGCGTCAATTTGCAATTAATGTAGCAACAGATAATTTGTTTAATTGTATTGTGTATCACGTTATTTTTGGCCACCGTGCTCTCTAGATATTGGCACCGGTATCGGCATCAGCTATTGCTAAACATACACTGTGAAATCAGTTCTTGTTAGACACCGATTTCTAAATTGATATCATAAATTCAAAAGGTGTTTGGAGGATGAACAGGACATGATGTACCTGTATTGCTGTACTGTATGTGTCCTCAGACTGATCATATTTGATTTGATATACATTTAAATTGCTATTTAGTAATTAATTGACCCTCTAGGTCTAGGACATGTAAAGACAATTCACACCGCACCGACAGATGCCAACCAACGCGGATAATCACCAGATTACAGTACGTCAATTCTCAGACATCCCATGACCCAACAACAAAGACTTTATAGAAAGATGACACAGTCATATTTCTATGAATGGGAGAAAGTGCGGCGCACAATATAATAAGTCCCGCCTTCTAAATTAAAGAGCCAATCGGCAATGGTAAAGTCATTGCATCACTGCAGCTGCCGTTAGAAGCTCCATTTGCAGTGTTCTGAGCGCATGTGCAGGTCCAGCCTGAAAAATTCTGTTTTTTTGTCATGATTTGAGCATTTAGAAACAAAATTTATGAGACAGTAGTTGTCAGATTTCATTGGTGATTTCACATACAAATTTTATTTGTGATGTTTCCCCATTCAAATAGATAGGAGCTGCACTTGCATGACTGAAATAGCTGCCCGAGAGGTGTTTCAAAGATGGCCGCCGACTGAAATGACTTGCCTTAAACGGACTTTGCCCAACGAGCACCTATTAAGGATGTTCAATCAGCGAAAACTGTGACAGATAGCAACAGATACCAAAAGGAGTAACGCACTGATCCGACATAACCCGACAAAGTGTCTGTTTCCGTCTGTCAGTGTAGTGTGAATTGGCCTTAATTAGTAATTAATTAATATATCTAGTAGGCTTTTTGCAGTTGCAATCATTGTTGATCTTTGCCGTGTTCGGCCACACCCACAGAAAAAAAAAAATGTTTTCCATGTGCATCTAATCGCATACACAAAGTTCAGCAGATTTATACTCTCGAGCAGATGGTTTTAATAGTTTTAATGTTCTGGTCTGTCTGCGTGTGTGTGTCCACTCGGGGACAGCAGCAGTAGTGCTAATGATATTAAGCCAGGGACAGATCTGCTCCATGTCTGCAGGCCTGCCAGTCAGCTGGTCTGGCCCCTCAACCACTCTCCACTAACCCCATCCTCCTCTCTACCAGAGACAGGAAGAGAAATCTAATAAATAAATGAGAGGATGCACGAGGAAAAAAAATATATAAATTACGTCCTCGCTTCTCGTAAATCATGTTCCCAACTTCCAGTAGACAGGAGGGCGGAGCCTGGGAGTTGAGGAGACGAGAGGAGAGATCACGAGAGGAGGAGGAGAGAGAGAGAGTGTGTGTGTGCTTGAGAGAGACAGAGAGTGCGGGAAGCGCCTGTATCCTTCCCTCAGCCGGGGTAGCTCTCGAGACTTGGCGTCGAGGTGTTTTTAATTGATTTTTGATTAGCCAGACATGGGGGGTGTCCATTAGCAGGGGAGGGATAAAACCAGAACAAAAAAAAAAAAAAAAAAAAAGAGAGAGGGAGAGAGAAAGAGAGAGAGAGATACACTGAGTATGAATAAATAGAGGGCCGTTTGTGAAAGGCATGATACCGAAGCATCCTACATTTCTTTCACTTTGTCTTTCAAACTCCACTTAATTGACTGTAATATTTTGCTTAATTAGTTGCAATTAAACTCGAGTTCAAGATACTCAGCGGCTGATGAAGAAGGTGAGAACTCAAATATCTTCATGGCAAATTGTGTGAACATCAGCACACACACACACACACACACACACACACACACACACACACACACACACGCACGCACGCTCGCACGCACCCACACACACACACACACACACACTTCTGTTTACAGGAATCCACAAAAGTCAAACACTATTCAATAAACAGGAAACCAATATGCTAATGCAGTGGTTCTTAACTGACGGGTCACCACACAAAAATGGGTCGCAGGTCTGTTCTGTTCTGTTCTGTTCTGTTCTGTTCATGGACAGAAAAGTTAAAAGCGAAAAATAGAGAGCAATAAACTGAATAAATGTGCATAGCTAGCAACATTTTTTTTTTTTTTTTACGTTTTAAAATGGAGCAGAAAACACATTTAGTGTCTTTTGTTGTTGTCAAAGGCTCTGCGTCCTATTAAATTCTACAGAATTCATCCACTTTGTAGAGGCTATTCAAATGAGGTCCAAGCCAACATGTACAGGTTGTGTAACTTTTATTATGTTGGTTGTTGCATATCACAGCAGTTCAGAAATAAAATGTCCGGTGAGTGGCGCTGACCATTCATACATTCACCAATGTGGCGCTGACCATTCATACTGTACATACATAAATACATACATTTTTTTAATTATTATGTATTTTAAAATTACACAGGAAAAACAATCCGCTTAAATCACGACAACAGAGAAAAAACATTTTAAAAAAAATATCCAGATAAGAGAGCAGTAATTAAAAAGTATGATACATATCAGACTTTTTAATAACTGCTCTCTAGATATTTTGATACTAAGATAATTTGTTCTTGTTTTGATTAGCTTGTTTTTTTGTGTGTTTTTTTTTTTAAAGAAATATGCTTGACTGGTTAATTAAACTAGCTATAATACATATTCTGACTCTAAAATCTGATTGTAAGTGCCACATTCAATGGTCTTTCATCATATAGCTGATATACACTAACCTATGACTGTGTGCTAGTGACATAAAAGACAATGATTATCTATCATGTGGTGCACCAACATGACACATACACACTTATTCGCTTCAGAAAACAAGGACAACAACACACATGAACACATGCGAACTCAGGCAGAAAACAGACTTTAGTTCAGGACAGGTGTGAATGGATCTATTCCAGCGGTATAGTGGGAGAAAAGGGGTTCATCATTGTCATCTGTCTTTAAGGATAAATCTGAAGAACTGCACTCCATCTCTTTACACTTATTTGCACTTCCTCTCTACCAAACAAGGTGTTACTGATCCGTGCAGCACAGGCGACTAGGACAGCATGTAACCTTTTCAATACACGGCCCCATCCTTCCATCAACATTGAACACAGACTGCCTAGCACGCTCAAATTACACAGTCGTACTGGGAGCGAGGGAGAGATAGAAATCAGAGAAAAACAGGACAGGACAGAGGTGGGGATACGAGATACAAGAAATTAGGGGTTAGCTAAGGTGTTTCGAGCCTTTCAGTACTGGGGGACAACGTGCCCATTAAGTAAAAATGTGTGCACTTATTTTTCTAAAACAAAAAGTTTCACTTAAAGTGCCCCTATTATGTTTTTTTTCTAATAATATCTTTCATGCAGTGTGTAATATAGCTGTTTGGGAATGTAAAAGGTCTGCAAAGTTTTAATGATAAAAGTACACAGCAAATAAAGTTATTGTCAACTAAAATAAAGAATTGATACTGAACTGCTGAAACAAGCCATCAGCAATTCCAGTCTCAATTCATGTTACAAAACAACATAACAATGTAACACATTTGCATAATGTCAGCCCTATGGTCTTCATTGGCTTCCCACTAATGAAGTCTACTTTGACCCTCAAACACTGTAGTTGTAGCTAAGACCTGGAAGAGATTGTTGTTGAAAAGTCGAGAAGATGCTGTTCTCAGCACTGTATGCACTTCCATAGGATGAGGACTCGCGCTGGGATTTATAAGGTAAAATCGCCAGCATCGTTACTGTTTGTATAATTGTGTATCAAGTGCTGAGTAAGATCTGGAGCTAAAATTCAGATATGGTAATGAGAGTTTGGTTTCCGACATGTGCTGTTAGTGGTAGATCAATCACAACAGACTGGGCCACCTGACCAATCAGAGCAGAGTAGACCAATCACAACAGACTGGGCCATCTGACCAATCAGAGCAGAGTAGACCAATCACAACAGACTGGACAATCTGACCAATTAGAGCAGAGTAGATCAATCATAACAGACTGAGCCATCTGACCAATCAGAGCAGAGTAGACCAATCACAACAGACTGGGCCATCTGACCCATAGATATCATATAAAGGCTAGATGTCTCGTCCGCGCTGCTGGCCAATGGAGCTCGACATCCGCACACGGCGGCCATCTTACGACAGGGTGCTCGCTCACTCATAACATGGTGCATGTACTTTTAAATAACCATAACTTGCTCAATTTTCTACCGATTTTCAAACGGTTTGGTTTGTTATAAACGTCAGTTTATAAACTGCATACATATGAATAATTATGTTCAAAATGTTTAAGCATTCAGAATTATAGCCACGTTAATAACGTTTGTAAGAAACCAAACCGTTTGTAAATCCGTCAAGATTTCAGCGAGATAAGAGGATTTGTGTGCGTGCTGCTCACTCACCTTAATTCACAGAGCCCTGTCCTAAGATGGCCGCCGGTGATGCCGGAAGTGACTCCGCCTTAAGACATCTAGCCTTTATATGATATCTATGATCTGACCAATCAATTTTTTTTAGATTGAACTGTTCTAATGTTATTCTAATTACCATAAAAATGTAATACAGCTGCCAAACAAAACCAGAGAGTTTCTTTAAAACAATCTAATTAGATCTTGGGCACAAAACATTCAGCCAATAAGAAAAGAAAACCTGTAGGATATAACAACTTTAACATAAACATATTATGTACAAAATAATTGAACACGTCTGTAGGTCTATATTGTCTCATTTATCATTGTAGCCTTGTTTAAGTAGATTTTCTGTATACTGTATACATATTTTTGGACGGATAGTGGTTAATAATTAATAAAATAATGGTATGAGAGAGTGTCAGTGGTAATATCATTGTGTTCATGATGGTCAGTGTTAGAGGAATGGTGTAACAACTCAGGCTTAGCCTGACAGTTAGCCTGTCCTGGACCAGGCTAGGTTCCCAGCATAAGTTGCCAGTGTAACTGAGTTTGAACTATTTTAAGTTTGCTTTATGAAACAGAATCAACCGACAATAAGTCTGACTAACCAAAATAAGCCTGGCTTGTATTCTAATCTTGTTTTATGGAACAACCCTCAGTGCTGTCAATCATTTAAAAAAAAAAATATGAATGGCACATTTTTCTGTAAATAAATGGGATTAATCACACCTTACATTAAAGATTTAAACAATTTCACATTAAATGTCCAAATTAATGCAGAAACAAAATAAAGACAAAATAAATGTGTTTAACCCTTAAAGTCCCCGTGAACCGGAAGTTGCAAACGACTTTTCTCCAGTGTTATGACGTATTTCCCAGTGAAACGGAATATTGAACAGAGGGCAGGGTTTTACTCTAGCGCTCCTCCTCTCCATCTCTGCTCATAGCAGACTAACGGTTTGAGGGGAGTGGTTACGCGTTGCCCAAACCAATTCCTCAAACCTACGTCATCGGAGAAGGTCCTCCAATGCAGAGGGGAGGGGCATTTTCAGATTTTGATTAAAGATTACCATGGTAAAAAAATTTTTTTTTAAATATTTTCTTGCACGGATTAATTGTTCACCACAAGACTAGTAATATGCGCTAACAAAGTAAATAGGGTCAATTTTGATTTCATGGGGACTTTAAACGCATACCTCAGGTATTTAGTGACCCGTTATTTACTACCCTCCTCCTCATTCAGTTTTAAAACTTATACATCAACCTTCTTAATATTCCTCAATCAATTCATTATAAACAATATAACAAGAAAAATTGTCTAGGGTTGCAAACGACCCGAGTTGTGTAAGTACTGTATATATATTTTTTCTGCACAACAATAATTGAATCTTTGATTACTGAAAAAGTACAATTAATTCATGCATTTAAGGGTTAATGGCATCTTTTTGCTAAGTACCATGAGTGAAGGCCAGTGTCACCGATGACAATACTGCTACTGATGTCTCCATTAAATGATTTTTTTCCCTCAATTTTAGCCATTAATTATAGCCATTCAACATTACAGTACAATTCAAAGCCAAGATTTTTACCATTTAACAGGCTTTTAAAAAATCTTTACATTTAAGAACTTAAACCAATCTTCACATAAACACATTACAATAAATGTCGCATTTAGATGTGCCTTTAATGTAGCGGTGCTCAATGCTAAGGTTTTCACAGCACTCCGAGAAAATGGACAGAAAAAAAAAAAAAATGAAGTAAAGACAAAGAGCAGCAGGTTTTTAAATCATGCACATTTATCGCAAATGCTGGGAGGCTGAAACAGTTGAGGAAGTGAGTCGCCAATGAGAAAGGACTTTGATGGACAGAAGGAGACAACGCAGGCTGGCTTTTGATGGATGGCGACACGGTTAGTAAATATACAAGGACCCAACCCCTCCCCTTTGTCCCTGCTGCCTCAGCACCAGCCAAACCATGTGCCTCCCTCCTCCACTCCAGAAAGGTTAAGTCACGACAATATTGCCCCGGATCATGAAAATATTAGCAATACTTCTTTCCCTGCCACCCAGGGCAAACCCATCCATCTTCCCACCGGAGACGCCAAAGAAAGGAAAGGAGCTTAAGAAGCGGAGGAGAAGCGTGCGAGACTACTTTTCCGAGAGATCTGTTTGTAGGCTATAAATCCAAGAAATCTCTGTCCCGTGGAGATTGCAAGAGACAGGGAAAGAGGATTGAGAGGAACTCCGCTGCGGAAGCAGTGGTAAGGTCGGGTGGCACATTACACATGGAGGAGCTGTTGGCCCGCTGTGTCCATTTTCCATATCTGTACTTGTCAGAGGGGAAAACTGTGCTTACTTGAAGTAAATCCCAAGCAATCCACAGTCAATTACATTAGCCTTAAACACCCATTTTACAAAACAGCATGCGCTAAAGCTATTACAGTTTGTCCAACCAAACTCTGTTCGAAGCCACCAAAATAAAATTTCTTCTCAGATGCATAACAGATCATACAATTATAGACAATATCCTATTTCTTAGTTATCCAGTGCAAACTCTGCTTCAAAACATGTAGAGAAAAGTGCTCATAGTCACCATGCAGACAAATCCGGTTTGAAAATCACGTGCCAAGTTCTTAGAAATTGTACTCCTATTGGTTTCATGTGGATCTGTGGAAAATAAAAAAATACAATTGCATGCCTCTTTTCAAGGGCAGTTTAAATTTGATGACTCAAATGTCAGCATCAAAAAAAGAGTATCACGTTTTCCTAACACCTTGAATACATGTGAGTGTACAGATCTAGTTTTAAAGGTTTTTTTTTTTTTTTAAGTTATTGGATATGTTTTTGTAGGTTTTTTTTTTTTTTTTTTTTTTTTTCAGATATCACAAGCTATTTTTTCCAGGTTTCCAAGTGTAAACAGTGACAAAAAGGATAAGGGTAACACTTTATTTTAAGGTGGCGTACACGTTACTACATGTAATAACAGTGAATTATGCATAATTACAAGTAACTAACCCTAAACCAAACCCTAACCTTAACTCTATTGTAAGTACATGTAGTTAATTAATATTACTCAGTACTTATTTGGGAAAGTACAATGTAACTACGTCACCTTAAAATAAAGTGTAACCAGGATAAGATATCACAAACTATCATAAATTTCAACATTTTAGGGACTAACACCACATGATATTTTACAAGCTGAACTAACTTTGTCTTGTCATAAAAATGTTAAATTATATGAAATTTTTATATTTTTACTTATTGACCTTGACACAAAGTTGTCAAACCACATAACCTGAGTTGACAAAATTTGCAAAAGTTTTTCAAATTGTAATAAGAAGTGTAGATTTGATTTATTTATGTCCTTGTTTGTTTGTTTGTTTATATTAAGAAATAATACTATATATTAAGCCAAAATACTTTTAAATGGCAGTTGCATCATCCTGCACTGTATAAAATGATTGTACTTTTAATGATAAAAGACTGCAAAAATACTAAATGTAAAAAAAACCTGTAAATTGGTTAATGGCAATTACTATATAATTACAGGGAAAAACTGCAATAGACTTAACAGGATATTTTGTCATCTTGCAGTCAAAAAAAAAAAAAAAAAAAAAAGTATGTCGTCATTTAATTTTCAGTAAAAATAAAATAAATTCAATTTTCTGTGTGACAGCTCACATTAGCTTTTTTATTTATTTTTATTTAAGTAATTATGTTTCTTCTTGTTATGAACTGATTCATCCTGTGTCTTCTCTTTAACGCCGGTGCAATTATGGGGGATGTCAGTATATTATAAAGGAACAACAACGATTTTAGTGTTGAGATTTTTAAAATATTGCTACCATAATTTTTATGAAAAATTCTGGCAACCACAGCTGCTGTTTTTTTACTATGAATTCTACAGTGTGATATTTTTGACTTCATACAGAAAAGTGCTCACGGCTAACATCTAGATTTTCTCTGTGCAATCTCTGCGTAGGCTACGTCCTCCATCCGTATAGATAATTTCTGCTTTAGTTACGGAAACGTCCTTAAAACTCAAAGTTGAATATTCCTGGTACAAGAATGACTTAAAGCAATGTCATTATCAAAAACTAAATTAAAAACATAAATGAAACGACTCAAATGTCAGATAATGATACATGTTTGCGGGACATTGAACGGTTAGATTTAATTAGATTTGGCTGAATATGGCGCTAGGCGAGGGCTTCAAAAACTGGCCACGGTTTTCTGAGGTAAAACATCCCTCTTTTATATAATCTTTGGATGACTTTGCCTCAGGAAATGACTTCTGTCACAAATCTACTGCCCTAATCACAATCCATCACCCACTATTTTAAATCAGAGTGTTTTCAAATAAACCATTTTCCCGAAAGGAGTCCGCTGCAAGGTGAGTTGGGCTTTTAAAATCAGTCAACGTGCACTTCTGGCTGATAATTTCCCTCCTTTCCAAGAATGAAATAAGCAAAGTCTCACTACCCATCAATTCATCAAGACTCTCCCATCATGAGCGTGTCCTTGGCCGCAAAATAAGCCTCCTAAATATGAGTTTCTGGCACAACGAACATGGGCATGAAGTGTTTACCTAGAATGTCTTTTTATTTACTTTTGTATTCAAGAACAGAATGCTATAAGGGATACATTGTAGCCATCCAATTCCTTCTAAAGCAGCCTTTAGAAGGAATTGGATGGCTACAATGTATCCCTTATAGCATCTTTGTTCAAATTGTATCCTTTATATCTCACACACACATAAAAAGCAAAGCTATTCATACATACAGACATGGACATTCTTGGATTAGTTTCCAACTCTGCCTTTGTGCCATGAGTTGAATAAGATGCAGCATGATAAAGTCAAATACAGTGGGGTGCAATTAAATGAATAACAGATGGGTGCAGAATGCAAAAAAAATAAATAAAAAAATTCACAGGTTTTACTCCCTTCTGAACCACATCACATGACCTTCTGTAACGCCCACATCTAGAAAACAGACACTCCAACCTCTGTAATTAAAACAAGTCTCATCCGAATAGGGCTTTAGTTCTTATTGATGCCACTTCAGTTTATTTTGATATTGAACGATTATTTGGACAAATGAAGGTTTTATTGCTACAGTAACAAACACATCCTTTACGCACATCTGACAGGCTAAACTGCACCCTCTTATTTCAGTGTTTTTTTTAATGTTGAACTGAACTGTGCACATGAATTTAAGACGTTAAGTTTTTGCTCAGTCCAAACAATAAATGCATGTTTGAATGAATGGGGGTTTCTGGTGTATTTACTTCAGATTCTCTGGAAATGTCAATTTAAAATCAGTCAGAGCGAAAGAAACTTTTCGTCATTTACATGTAAAGATTCATATTACGAGTACTTTCTGACCCCCTACATCTTGTTGCGACGCCCTTCAGGGGGGATCAAACACCCCTGCTCCCCTGATTACACCTCGATAGCACCCTGCTCGCAACGACTTAGCAACCCGCTAGAATATCCAAGCAGCCAACTGCATAAGCCGTGTTTCCACCGAAATTACCAGGAACAAATTGTCACAGGAACTTTTTTTTCCCCCAGACCTGTTGCTTTCTGCGTTTCCACCATGGTACCGTGGAGTACCATGAAGATTAGGCAAATTAGTCTGGTGCGTGGAGTCAACCAATCAGAATGCAGCATGGTACTCAACCAATCAGCATGTTCAGCACCCAAGTCCCAGCACGGAAAGTTCCTGAACTTCTAAAAAATTCTACCTCGAAAGCAGGGACTTTCGGAGGGGAAAATGTTTACCTGGAACTTAATTCAGACCCTGGTTCCTGCGGTGGAAATACACAGAGTACTACCCCAAAGTACCTAGTTCATGGGTAAAGGTCATGCGGTGGAAACACGGCTATAGTGAAGCTCCAGTAAATTCCCTGGGAACCAAGATCTTAGAAACTTCTAGCAACCACTAAAAACACATATAGAAACTACCTGCATCTGCAAGTTTTCTAACCTTGTAAGACTCGTTTAACATTGAAACTGTTGTAATCTTCCAGGCAAGGCTTTGTAAAGCCAGCATTTAAAGATTGTCTTGGCAAACACAATTTGATCTAACTTCCTCTAGAAAAGCTAGTCCCGTCTGAACAGGGCTTGAGGTATACTTCAAGCGAAATCGAAGAAAGAACTGGTGTGACGTCATTTCGAACAAAGTCAGACAAAAACAAAGTTCGGTTCGGGAGCTCAAAACAGCTTGCCCGAGTTAACTTTCCAGAAACCTTTCCTTATCTTTCACTATTTCACAAAAGTGTGCTAACATGAAAAATGAGCTTACAGATTGTGAATGCATTTGAATTTAATTGAATAATTGTGCCTTTACACACATAAAACGCCATTGGTTCTCACGTCACATGGCAAGTTCAACTATACACAACCACAACTGAGATTTAAGAGGTATATGGTGGAAGGGAAGATTATCAGTAAACTTTAATCTCATTGTGTTCCTCACACAAAGCAATTATATGACTTTAGAAGGTACTTCTATGGAGCTTTTTTGTAGTTGTTTGGAAGTATAGATCACTGTCCACTTTCCCTTTATGGAAAGCAGGAGCTCAGACACTCTGCCTAAAATATCATTATGATAAGGAAAATAATACAGGTTAGGAATGGGTGAGCAAATAATAAAAAATTGTCATTTTGGGATGAAATCCCTGTAAACTACTGTGAGTTAGAGACTGTACGATGCAAAAGAGAGTGCTTTTCAAAGCCTTTGTGTTCATGAAAAAAATGCAGCTACATGTGGTCAAGTTTGACTACAGTATTGTAATGGTTCTTGGTACAAAGTCGTATTTTGCTGATTGAACCGCTGATACAAATGTATGGCTTTCATGGCTATGTTTTTCATTGTACCAAATTTGTCAAATAATTAAAAGCAGTGGGAAAGAAAAAGGAAAAATACATCTTGCTGGCTTTGTTTGGTTAAGCCAGGAGAATGGTGCTTTCAGCACAGCATAAAATATAGTGATAACCGTCTGCTCTTTTATTAGCACAGCAGGTTTGTTAGCCCCTACAAAAGCGGTGGGGAAAGATGCTTATTAGAGACTGGGAACATTTTATTCGAGTGGTGTGACCGCAGCCATACCTATACTATCACACAGTGTGATAAAGAATAAAAGCGAGTCGCTGGTGCACACATAGCATCAGTGCAGACCTGTACACATAGAGGAATTCATCTCTCAGCAGTTCCTCTTGCCCTCTAGCTAGTCGGTGCTGCTGCAGACATTGATCAAAATGACTTGTAGCATGTAGAAGTTCAAAACGGTCCTCCTTTACGTCCCTTTGCTGCCGACAACCTGCCTCATCCACTCGGCCAGGACAAAGAAAAAGAAGCTCATGCAACTGCGCACACCAGCCTGTTTAGAGGAGCGTTATCTCAATCCCAATGTAGTTTTGTGTCAGTGCCTCAAAAAGACTGAAACCTTTTAAATAAAAAGTTATATTCGAACAAAAGTAATTGAAATAGCTCAACACAACAAATGTTTCAAGTAGTTCCTTTTGGCGTGGAGAGCTTTGAATTCCTCCTCCCGTCGACAGATCCCAAACCTTTCTTTGATTATGCTTGTGTAACGGCGTTATGCTTTTTGTATGTAAGGATTTAAAAAAGACATAAGACTTACTTCTGTTTTAAGAGCGTAGGGGTGTCCTGCCATTTATTTTGACTTCTTTTGTGATTTGTTTATTTATAGAGAGTTAGGGAAGTTTCTTTGTAGTTTTGGTTGTCTCCGATTAGGTTATTTATTCCTGTTTTATTCATGTCTATTTTGTTTATTATTTTGGCCTTAGTTGGGGCACCCCTTAAGTTAATAATTTTTCATTCTACCTTAATAAATTACTTTTTGTGGATCTTATGTTTTGGTGTCTTTTGTGATATGACGGCTGGGACTGGATTCATGTTTAACAACTGACAGCTTCATTCTTCTTCCTTTCCGCTGATTCAAAGGGCCGACAAGTTCCGGTTTTGTTTCATCGCTCCACAGAACAGAATCCCAAAACTTACGTTGCTTATTAATATGATTTTGAGCAAATTGGAGCACTTTTCTTGTGCTTTTGGGTCAGTAGTGGTGTACGTCTTGGAGTTCTGACATGCGTTTATACGCACCTTACTGTGCAAACTGAAACCTCAGTTATGTTTATTAACCGCTAGAACACCAGAAGTTATGGACTGCGGCTTTTATCTAAAATTAACTTTTTCAATTGTCGTCATGCTATTAAAGGACAATTCCGGTATTTAACACTTTGAGTCTATTTTGTAGTTTGTTTTGGATGAACAAGAGTGGTGGACAAAGAAATTTTGACAATGGTTCCTGTCTCGACTTTTTGACTATTTTAGAATTGCCCATGACCGCTTTAGAATGGGAGTCTATGGCCATGCACGAACATGTCCTTAAAACAACCCTTAACGTTCGTTTTCAAAACTGTGCAACTCACCGAGTGGTTAGTGGTGTTCGTTGATGATTAAAAACAAATATATCGGCGCAATGTATGATTTCAATCCGTTTATTTTTCTATAGTGGAACTATTTTTTCAGATACCTCACAACCGCGTATAAACTTCCGCTCTTCCGCAACTTCCGTTGCTCTGCTCACGCTAGCTTTCTGAGCTCTATGCTTCTGAGAGACAACCGAGCGAAAAGACTACAACCAAATGTAAACAGACCCCTTTCTGTTTCCGGTAGCGCAGTAATATCAACGAGCAATGAGTCCTCCAACGGAAATCAATGGGATTTTACAAAATGCCAAATAAAACACGACAGAAACTGTATTTCGCTACGCTACTTGTTTTGGAACATCAACGAACACCACTAACCACTCGGTGAGTTGCACAGTTTTGAAAACGCACGTAAAGGGTTGTTTTAAGGGCATGTTTGTGCATGGCCATAGACTCCCATTCTAAAGCGGTCATGGGCAAATCTAAAATAGTCAAAAAGTCGAGACTGGAACCATTGTCAAAATGTCTTTGTCCACCACTCTTGTTCATCCAAAACAAACTACAAAATAGACTCAAAGTGTTAAATACCGGAATTGTCCTTTAAGTGTCTTAAAACATTACAGTAGTGTATGTTCAGTTCGCACTTATGTATATATTTAAAGTATATAATTTCCGTAATAATACCGTTTTTAAGTATGCTAATGTGTACTTCTTTTCCACAAGGGGTTATTCTCACTTAAAGCATAAAACCGATCAAGTTTAAAAACCTTATTGTAGTGCAGTCCTTAACTGTTAACCAAGAATGATTATGTTCATGTCATAGTGTGTACCGTAGAGATCAAGGGGGAAGGTGGTAGATAGGCTAAGGACTCAGATTGCATCCAAAGAAGATCTTTTTATTCAGTGCCAGTGGATAAATAGAGGTGGGCATATTCACAGTGATGTGCCAGATACAAAGAAAAAAAAAATACTGAATTTAAAGAAAAAAAAATATATACACTTGAAGCAGTGCAAACTTTGCTGTATTCACAAACAAAGATAAACAAATTGCTTTAGGCAGCAAAACCTTCAGGAATACTTTCAGAAGTATGACCACACCTTTACCTCCCAAGGTTCAGTTTGGACTGACTTATATGGCCTAGGACATGCTCATTACATTCAAGACCGTACCAACTGCAGGGGTATCAATACCAAAAATCTTTGTAGCTTAAACATATGACCAGTTAACAATTTAACTTCCACAAAAATAATTAAAATAAACTCATTCAGCAAATTAAACAATCTCAACACCGAAAAACATTTATCTATGCCTACATTAACAGGGGTTAATTTCCCTTCCCTATTAACGGAAATGGTTTAACCCAACACAATAAAAAGACATGCCGTAGTCCCGCCCCCTCCTTTGAGGAGTCACAGGAACAGGAAATGGTGAGTAGACAGCATGTGGGGTGACTGTTTGCAAAGAGAAAATAATTACAGATTTGAAATAATAAATAACAAAAACTGCATAACAAAACTTGACTCTGTGTGGTTAATGAGAAAATCAAAAGATAACTATAATAGAGATAACATGTTGTGATGGCTGCTGACATGTGCACCTATCCGCAATCAACACCAACAGCATATCTTAAACTTATTATAAATGAATGTAATGTAATAATGAATCTAATGAACTGTACCCTTGTCATAAGACACTAAATCATAAATAATAAATGTAAAGAAAAATAATCCTATAAACAGTTTGTAAAGATTTCAGCAGTGATGACGTCCTCTTAACACCCGTCATCACAGTTCATAAATACAAAAAAAAAAAAAAAGAAACTATGTTAAACACTACAAATATTGTGTATCTGACCACCTCCACATGTAGTTTGAGTGATCAGATCACAACATGTTTTGGACCCTGTTTACACCTGACCACTTGTGATCATCACATCGCTGAGACGGCTCTTTATAGCAGGTAGGTATAAATGGGGTTGCAGATGTTTATTTGTGCACACACAACCTCTGCCGCACCGAGGAAACCACACTTTTTCCTTAAATCCCATTTTCTTGAATAACAGGGAGAGAGAGAACACAAAGCTTCATTTGTTAATACCGAAAAAAAAGTGTGATAATTACAACATATTGAAAAGGACCTCAAGCCAACAAGGTCAGTAATACAATAATTACAGTTGTAACGGCACACAAACGAGTGAAGGTGATCGTAAGCCATGGCTGATGGGCGAGCCGGACTCATCACGCTGTAATTGCTTGTCAGGTTCTGAGTTTAAGCGTCCTGTTTATGGGCATGTTGAGATTACCTCAGCTGTGTCTAATGAGAGAAAGGTTGACTAATTCTTTCGCTCAAGGTCAGACGAGCTATCGCTAAGCTGTGTGTACACAATAGAGGGGAAACGTAGTTTGATTAAACAGCAAAAGTAGTGTAGTCCGCCGAGAAGAAATCATCTTTTGTTTGCATTGTTTTGCATATTCAGCCTCCGTCCAGCCCACATAGATGTTAATGTACACCCACACAAACACATTTGTGCTAACAGGGCATGCTTATTTTCCTGCACCCTCTTGTTCTCTATGGATTTCTCACTTCCTAAAACCCACACACTTCAAATACACACTGGCTAACACACACTTCACACACATACCGTGGCTTTGTAGGCAAGAAGCTCTCAGTGCAACATCAGCTGAAATCGAATCCAGCGGCCAGATCTAGTTGTATCTCTCACGCACATGTGCCCTGATCCCAGTTCTGCCGAGTCTTCTTCTCTGGCCCGGCCTGAAGCTTTAGGGACAAAATCCTACCAGCCTGCACATTGTCTAATGGAGGGTAAAAGGGCCCTGGCCAAAGCTGAACTTGTTGACTTTAAGTGGCCTCAGAGAACTCTGGGAAATGTCATGCACGCAATAGAGATGATTTTCAGTTTATATCAAGAATTTGATGTGTGTGTGCATCTTGGTTTTCTCACTTCACAAGATTAAGTTACTGATCTCTGAACTTGATCTCATTCATATTCATAATATTTCTAAGTGAAGTATTTTTTTTATGTTCGGATAGACACTGATCGGGCGGTTCAAGGGTCAGTGGATATTCAGGCCTTAGCCCACACATCTGTGCAGGACATTACAATAAGCTCTTCTAAGTCGCTGGATTTCATACACATTTCAAGGTTTGTGGAATTGTGTCTTAAAGATGAGGTAAGCAATATTTGAAAAACGTTTGAAAGTTGGTTGGACTGACACAACCAGGCACAACAAGAAACGTGTAGCCAATCAACATTTGGGGTCGTATGACGGTGCATGAGAGAGGACGCAAGAGGGAGATTTGAAGAAAGACTGTAGAAAGAGAGATGGCTGAGAGACATTACAAAAGAGAAAAGCTCATAAGAATATCACTGGAAAATGAAGGGTTATGAGCAGGAAAGAGATTTAGGACCCGCGATAATATTAGCTAAGCGGGAAGACCTGAAAACAGACTCCGAGTTGGTTTTGATTCCGCTCCATACGCGAGTAACATTTTGAGTTTTGAGTCACACTAACCGCGTTTCCATTACCCTTCAAATTGCGCAATTTGAAATTGCGAATTGAAAATACGCCCAATGGAAACACGTCAATTCGCAAAAACTCCCATTTATCGCAAAAAAGTTTTTACGCTCGCATGAGGTGGTTTTTCAGGCAATTCGAAAAAGAAATATTTCGCAAAACTGCAATGGAAACAGTTTTTGCGCATTTACAGGTCACCTGACATAGATGACACGGTATGTTTGGACCAATGCATTCTCATCCTAGGGCGTCATATACTGAGGCTTTTGACATTTCGTCTACATCGAACGCACATGGCACCCTTTAGCGTCAATAAGAGACGCACAGAGCTTTGTTCGGTTATGGGTAGGTATAGGTCTGGGGTAGGGTTAGACCGCTAGGAGGCGCCTTCTGGCCCATATCTATCTGCGTCTCATATTGACGCTAAAGGGTGCCATGTGCGTTCAATGTAGACGAAATGTCAAAAGCGTCAGTATATGACGCCTTGGGATGAGAACGGGCTGGTTTGGACATAATACGAGACAGAGTTCTTTATTAAATTCATATAAGACAAAAGAATTACAGAAATAATGGATTCTAAACCTCAAATAAATGCCACAATCAAGACCTCGAAGCAGATATGAGGGAGAAACACCCAGAAACACCTCATATGTGCCGCTCACAATAAGGGTCGTTCCTTACCATTAATGCTTGGAAAACACACATACATCTCTTTCCATTAATAATAATGGCTAGTGCAGTGGCTGGGATATAGTACAGAAACCTACCAACGTCCGTTGCCATGTTTTTGGAATGATTTTACTTATCGCGAGAGGAAAAAATGAAGTTTTAGTCGCATAACATCGGTTAATGGAAACGGCGTCATTTCGCAATAGTTTTTTGTCGACATTTAGAGAAAAAAAAATTGCAAAAGTTTTGCGCAAATCTGTAATGGAAATGCGCCTATTGTTTGTCTGGAGCTGCTGCGCTGTTGGCAACTAACAATGAACACTTGTTTGTATTTACTCTTCTGTATGTATGTTAATGTTTTGTGCTTCCTTGTCCTTTGTTCTTCTTGTTATTTTGTTGCACTTCTGCTATGATAAATAGACATCCACTCTTGCATTGCGTGTGTAACGTTGGCCAGCTAGTGAGAGTTGTGCAGGCTGATGACTGCTAGAGAATGTGTTGTTTACCGTTTAGTGTCCTTGTTAGTGCACTCACCTCACATGCCAGCAATAGGGGTTCAAGACCGACTCGGCGGTTAGGACTGGAAGGGGAGCTTTGGAGGCGGGGCAATGAAGAGAGGGGTGTGTTTGTTTGGGTTGATTTTAAATATCCACAGTATTCAGCAACGACTTTGAGAAATAACATACTGCACCTTTATTGAAAGAGTTTTACAAGAACCACACATATCTTTCCTTGTGTCTCAAAGTTTGCCAAAATAATATTCAGGGACTGTAAATTTGTGCAATATTATGCAATATTTGGTGCTTATTACCCACGTGAAAATAAAAATGTTCTTAATTGGATTGAATGTGCACTTGTAGTATATTTCCAAAAGTAAAAAATCTTAAAAGAATATTTAAAAACAAACTACTTTCAGGGAATATAATATTAAAGTCCCCCTGTGTTGAAAATCAAGGTTTTAATGTTGTTTATATGTCGATGTGGTGTTTTTAATATACTTTAATATTTCAATATACAAACCATGTGTAAATTCATAAGTCAACACCATTACTGAGTATTCTCTCCTTAAAACTGCAGTGAACCAAAATCGCTGGTATTTCTGACGTCACAAACTACCTTGTAACCAATCAGGTCAACGTGTGATCGTCAACGAGTGGATCTCTGAGCTGGTGTGAGTGAGTGGAGGCGGGGCTAATTTGCATATTCATAGAACCGCATATACTAAATGAGGCCAGGGTGTAGAGTTACATGCAAGGAATAAAAAGCTTAAATATATGTAATTTCGATGAACAAAGATTAGTTTTAATGTATAGTTTAACTTTAGTGTGTTATTTGATACATTTATCTTTAATGTTAATATATTTTAAATGTAATACACTGCAACTTCAGCATTGCAATTGTGTAATTACATATTACACACCAGGCTCCAGCCTCACTCCTTCACAACGATCAGCATCACCAGAATACTAATCACTGCCACCTGTCACCAACCACCATCACCCTGCAACACCACTCCTTATAACTCTGCACCACACACACACATTCTTCATCTGGTCTACGACTAGGACCACCCAAAGTACTGTATTACTACCTTACTTGTGACATGCCACTGTGATCGTTTCCTCGTCTCCTCGTCTCGGATTATCTCCCCGGTCTCCAGTTTCCCTCGTGTTTCCCTTCCAAACCTGCAAGAGAAAGATACGCATCATTACGTCTTTACATACAGAGACAATCTGGTGTGTGTGTGTGTGTTGCAACTCACCTGGCCTTCAACATCTGCTTCTCAGCCATTGTTTACTGAAATACTCACCTGTTGCACTAAACTTGTTAATAATATTTGATTGTATACTTACCATTAGGGCTGGGCGATTAATCGAAAAGTAATCGAAATCGACATTCAGAACCTATAATCGATCAAATTTTCCCAGGTCGATTATTTCGATTACTTTCCCTTTAAAACACTACCACGTGTGGAGTCACGTGACCCCGCTCCCTTACAGTACGTTATTACGCCGACATGTCGAGCATGGAGAGCTTAATCACTGAGACAACTGAGCAACAAGAGCAGCTTGTACCAAAGAAAAACGCAGTCTCTGTCATTTGGACACATTTTGGCTTCAGTAAGGATGACATCGAACAAAATGAAGTCAGATGTAGACATTGTAGAAAAACAGTTTCGACGTCCAAAGGTAACACCACCAATTTGTTTCAACACTTGGAGCACAATCACGTTACTGAATATGAACAGTGCATGGCTCAAAAAAATCAAAAAGAGACTGACAAGCGCCGAGCAACAAGTGCCTCCGCAAAGCAGATGTCTTTAACACAAGCGTATTAATTACTTAAATTAAAGCACACATTTAGGGCCCTATAAAATCCGTTTTATTTTTTCCCAAATTCCGTTTTATTTTTTCCAAAATTCCGTTTTTTCCGTTTCAATTTTTGCAAATTCCGTTTTAATTTTTGGGAATTCAGTTTTTTTTTTACCCTTTACTGTTATTTTAGTCGTAAAAAGAGTGTTTTTAATGTTAATGATTAAAATGTACACAACTAAAAAAAGAATGACCCTAAATTTATTGAGGTAACAAACAAAATTCTCGTTTTAAGAGGTGTTAAATGTGGTTTGGTTTGTTTACTTTAGTGAATGTATTAGACTAACTAACATGAACCACGAGCAATACATTTGTTACTGTATTTATTAATCTTTGTTAATCTTAGTTAACCCTAACCCTGCATTTTTATTATGTTACTTCACACAGTGCATTAAGCTAATGTTAATAAATACAACTTTTCATTGAAATAATGTAGGCTACTAAATGGTGAAATTAACATTAATAAAGATTAATAAATGCTGTAGAAGTGCACTTTATTAATAGTTAATGTTAACTGATCTAGTTAACTAGAGTTTAATAAATGGAACCTTATGGTAAAGTGTTACCGATTTTGTTATACACCGAACCGATTCAGTGTTGGACAGATCAGTTGTTTTAACCATTCATTAAAGTGAATCGGTTCAAAGGAGTCATTAGTTCGCGAATCGGACGTATCATTAGCAGACTTGTACGCGTTGTGTGATTATCCCGGCAGTTAGGACATGGCACAAGATTTGTCAACACAGAAAACATTTCATCTTTGGATAGGTTTTGTTTAGTTTATTGAAAGTGTTCTTTATGTCAGCTGAATGGGCGGAACGCTTTTCAGAGAAGAAGGCAAGGTAAAAAAGTATTTTTTTTGTACAATTCACACCCAGCGGTAGCCTAATTCAGGAAAAAAAAATATCCGAATACTCGTTCTTCCGATCTTTTACCATTGTGTCAATTCTCAATTGATTTAGATTAATAAGCGCGAGGGAGTGAGAGAGAGCAAGACAGTTTGAAGACGCGCGCGCGACCGGGCCTCTCTCTCTGCTCGTTCTTTCAGTAATATGCGATTTTCCTCAGACATACGTTTTTCTCCCACACAAAAACAGAATTTTATTCCAAATATCTAAAATTCCGCGAAATTCCGCGTTGACACTAGATTCCGCGTTAATTTGCCAATTCCGCGATTCCGTCCGCGATTCCGTGATCGCGGAAATTATAGGGCCCTACACATTGCCTAAAACGAACAGTCAATTTGTTCTTATAAAAAAGTAAAAATAAATAACTTGCACTTTTTTATTTTGTTTCCAAAAGTGCAAGTTATTTATTTTTACTTTTTTATAAGAACAAATTGACTGTTCGTTTTAGGCAATGTGTGCTTTAATTTAAGTTGTTTAACATTTATGTTCAATAAATAATCATAGATAGTAGATAGTGTGTGTTTCCTTCAATTATTTTAAAATCAAGTAATGCACCCTTCATTCAAAAATCTCTCACTTGTAATATGTGAGCATATTTACTGTAAAAAACTTGTCAGTGAACCATGAGGGCAAAAAAAAAAAAATCGTTCATTAATCGTAATCGAGTTAAAATGTTCAATTAATCGAGATTTTGATTTTAGGCCAAATCGCCCAGCCCTACTTACCATCTCTCTGACAGTCTGTTTTTAAATACATGACATATAAGTTTTAACAAGACAATAGAATTATGAAATTGCATGTACTTGAGTGCTACTTAAGTGTGCCAATCTTTAGTTCAACTACTTGCATTTATTATTTAATATAAATTTAAACTATACGTTTAATTAAATTGTAAATAACATGCAATTGAGTGTCTGAAACATTACATTTAGTTCACTCTAGGTATATTATTTTAAAAGTGTATTACTTCTGTAATAAGTACTCTTTTTTTCTTTTTTTTAAGTATGCTAAAGCATACTTCTTTTTGGAATCTGTTGACTTTTTTGATTAAGTGGAATTTAAAAGGTGAATTGAGTAGTTCTTGCTGTACTTTAAGTTAAGTTTTTGGACTTTAAGTACCAATACCACAATGGTGTTAGACGCTGCTCTGCTGACATGGATCAGCATGTTTGTCGCTGAGTTTTATGTAAATTAATCTGATACAAGTGACTTTTAGACAACCGTCTACACAATAATTAATTCCCTTAATACCTGTCCAATAAAGAAGCAGCAACATGGGCATCATAGACCTACTCTGGATTTTCACCATTAAATGTTTCCATCTTGTGCATGCCGTACTGATGGTTATGCTTGTCTTGTCTGTCTTCGTCAGCCATACAGGTACCAATTCTCCCATTGTCTCCACTGGTAAATCATGATGATAAGTGTGTTTCATTGTATAATTTCCACTCTTTACATCTCCAAACAACCGGACTACCTACTGTATAGAGGCGGCAGCCAATGAGAGAGGGAATTCTCTCCGACATTTAGTGAAACATCGCGGGTCATATCGTTTCAACATGGCACAAAATATTTTTTCAGATGACTAACAAAAACACTATTTATTTCTTAAAGGAGAACTCCGGTCAATTTTAACATTGAGCTCATTTTTTTGTACATTTGGAGTGCTGTCAATACAGAGAACAACGACAAAAATCGGTGTTGCCTACACCGAGTTATTCTATTTTTAAAATTTGCACCCTGTTGACTTCAATGGGGCAAGTACTAAACCTGCTTTTAGCCTCTTAACATCCTTGATGTGTCATTACAAGTGCACAGAAAATGTGAGTGATTCCTTCTGAGTGAACACGAGTGAGTCTGACTGCAGTAGATGTGAAAGAAATGTATAAAAATGATGTTATTTAAGCCAGCGCAAATACCTGTTTACATCCTGTTTTTCGGTTGAAGTCCAAAGTAGTCGATTGCCGAGTTCACGCGCGTGATCATAGGTATTAAACCTATGCGTGTGAACTCTGCAATCGACTACTTTGGACTTCAACCGAAAAACAGGATGTAAACAAAGATATTTGCGCTGGCTTAAATAACATCATTTTTATACATTTCTTTCACATCTACTGCAGTCAGACTCACTCGTGTTCACTCAGAAGGAATCACTCACATTTTCTGTGCACTTGTAATGACACATCAAGGATGTTAAGAGGCTAAAAGCAGGTTTAGTACTTGCCCCATTGAAGTCAACAGGGTGCAAATTTTAAAAATAAAATAACTCGGTGTAGGCAACACCGATTTTTGTCGTTGTTCTCTGTATTGACAGCACTCCAAATGTACAAAAAAATGAGCTCAATGTTAAAATTGACCGGAGTTCTCCTTTAATGCGTAAAACTTTTTATATTAGCACCAAACTGAAAGCACTTTGAAACATGGTAAAATGTGTTTAAGATGGGAGTGCTAATCTCATATAAGTATCTGAAAGCATATGTAATTTAGAGATTTTGGCCAGAATATTTAAGAATATGCCAAGAGAGAATGATGTGATTGATGGGCGGAGCTTTCTGCAGTGCGGAGAATGGTCTAGTTTCCCCCATTAAATACATCTACTGCACATTAAATGTAGATTATCATGACTTATTACCTGCTCTTTCGGTGTCTTCCTATGTATTTCTCCCTTTTTCCCTTCTTTTGATGATGTGTAAATATGGACTTATTGGCGAATTGATCGCAGTCGTCTGCCCTGTCCACTGTGGTCTCCAACCATTAATCAAAGATGACTGCAGAAGTACCAAAATCCATCACTTGCCTGCCAGAAGACAATTGTGTGAAGGGCCCAGTTCATCCCAACTCACTTATAATCAATAGAGTATATATACACAGATGGGCTTAGTTAGACAAAAGGATATAAAAAAGCAGCAAGAGAGTCAGAGTGAAAGAGAAAATTAGAAAGAGGAGCAATAGAGACAAGAGCAAAAGAGAAAAATAGAAAGAGGAAAGCCTAAATAAGGATGTCTAAAGAAGCTGACACTGATATCTCTTAATCTGTCATTGTCTTTATGGTTGAAATCCCTTCTCCCTAAATTATTTAACCCTTAAATGCTTGAATGCTTCCCCAATCTATATCTAACACCCGGATCTATATCTAACACGGATGGATCTCTACCTGTCGCGGTAATATAAAACTCTCCTGATATTAGAATAATAATTACAAAAGTATAAAATATAGCATATTTTGTTACCTGGAGCTGGCAAAGGTTCAGTTTGAGCAGATGTTTTATACCATCATCACTGTCCTCATCAGAGCTCATTTCCCTGTACATTCAGCATCTGGATCATATTCGCCATCTCAAACATATTCTCAAAACTATCATTTTCAGTCAATATTTTGATCGCTGACAGCTTCTTCACCAGATCCACCATCAAGTGACAGTGACACTAATATCTGATTGCGTTCAGTTCTTGCTCTGCAGTAAATCACTGAGCAATTTAAAGTTTTGCTGATGATACTTCCTATTCTTTTGTTTTCTGCCTGCGGTGACTATGAGTGAAACGTCACTTCATCATTATGTATCAGACATTGCCACCTTGTGGAATAAAGGTGAATTTCACTTATTCAAGCATCAAAGATTCAATTATTGTTGTCCAGAAAAAAAATATACTTACACTTTTACACACCTCGGGTCATTAGTGACCCTAGGCAATTTTTACACAATTGAATGGGAAAACAGGCATTCTTTTATAATATTTTTTCTTGTTATACTGTTTATAATTAATTGATTGAGGAATACTAAGAAGGTTGATGTCTAAATTACAATATGAGTAGTTATTGATGTCCCAGGTCACTAAAGACCCGAAATATGCGTTTAAGGGTTAAAGAAAATATTAAATCATAATGGACTTGTTGGTTGAAATAATAATCATTTAAAAAAATCAAATCAGGGTTATTATTATTAACTAAAACTACATATTAAACCCTATTTGTTTTGTTAATTCAAATAAAGTTCAAATAAAATATAAACATTAGATAATGAAAATTTTTAATTAAACAAAATTAGAAATTAGAAATGTTGTCTCGGCAACTAACTGAATGAACAAAAACAATGTTTAGTAAATGTAACAAAAATTTAAATGGAAAAAAAGCTATAATAGTATTTAAATAATACTAAAACAACACTGCTTCAAATTGCCTTTAAATTCTGATTGCAGTTCTATAGAAATAAGCAATGTAGTTTTTGAATATTCACTAAATTATCATCAACTAAAGCTTTTTTAGTGAAATAAGTTTTCTAGTAGGAATCTCCACACAAAAATGCACAGTGATTCACTGGGCAGTGAGGCAGCAGGCTTCAGTTTTGGACACAGTGTTCTTTAAAACGAGTGCTCTTATTGGTTAGATTGGTGCTGATTCATCATTAACTATGTATATAACATCATGTAAGGTAATAATTGAGCTTACATCAGTGTACATTGAAAATAATGTTTAATCTATTGTATGAAGAAAGTCTAGTATACTGTAATTTTCAGCTGTGAGATATGGCTCCCTGCCCAGTCGTGTGCACTTAACCACTGAGAAGAGAGAGTGTTCCCTCTTCAAGCTGCTTTGAGATGAATCAGTGCAACATGGAGAGATTTAAAGAGCCTTTTAAGATATAGAGCAATGTTCCCTGTGTGTAGGTCATTATCTACATAGAATACAAGTCAAGACTAACAAATTATCTTTAATATGTGACCCTGGATCACTAAACCAGTCACATGTTGCACGCGTATATTTGTGGCAATAACCAACAATACATTGTATAGGTCAAAATTATCGATTTTTCTTTTATGCCAAAAATCATTAGGATATTAAGTAAAGATCATGTTCCATTAAGATATTTTGTAAATTTCCAACCGTAAATATATAAAACATTTATTTTATTTATATTTATTTGTGAGTGAATGCAGCACAATCGCGAACATAAATGGACAACTTTAAAGGCGATTTTCTCAATGTTTAGATTTTTTTGCACCCTCAGATTCCAGATTTTCAAATGGTTGTATTTTGGCCAAATATTATCCTATCCTAACAAAACATACATCAATGGAAAGCTTATTTATTCAACCTTCGGTGATGTATAAATCTCAATTTAAAAAAATTGACCCATGTGACTGGTTTTGTGGTCCAGGTTCACATATGAGCCTGCAGCAAAACTGCATTGTTTATTCTTGAAAGAAACAAGATTGTTAAAACAATTTTGTTAGGATAATGATCAAAAAAACTTGTTGAACTTGACAAGTCACAATAGGTTAATTTGTTTTTCACCTTTAAAGGCCTTGGAAGGTTTAATTGGGTCCAGTGGAGATGTGAGCATTTGATAAAGAAACAAAAAGGACAGAGAGAGAAAAACTCAAAAGGCAGGACAATGGTAAAATACTAATTGTTGTGTCATTTGAGTTCAGATCTGAGGCATCTGTGAGATTGAGAGAAAGAGAAACAGGAGACTGGAAGGACCTGACACCTACATGACTTTGATATATACTGAAGAAAACAACAATATAGAATGTAAGATGGAGGGAGAACAAGAGAGAGAGGAAGAGAGGAACCGAGGACGCAGTTCATCCATATGATGAAAAGCACGTGAGGTAGACCTATCGGAATGGCATTGTTCATTTTTATCAACATCCGCCTACCCTCAAGCCAGCCCCATCCAAGGTGGGCTGTGTATAATACCAGGGGGAAAAAAACCCATTCATCTCAATGGCAGTTTCTTGGCTGGAAGTACTGTATGTAACTGGGAGGTCTTTGCTTCATTGGCACTGGGAAAATATCACTGATTAATATCATATCTATATACACAATAGGATGTGAGTGTCATTGGTTTAGGCAGAACAATCCCCAACATACTATGATTGGATTAATGTCAATTTGTAAAGAAGAATTACGTGCCTGAACATGTAATTTGCATGAGCATGACATCATTGTTTTCACAAATTCATGTTTTTGTTGTTTTACATGGAGATGATGACCGCATCATTTTCAAAAAGTGCACTTTGAAACTTTGTTGTGTAAATTACCCCATAATCAAAGCTTCCTACATTTTTTTCTTCTTTTAAAGTCCCCCTGTGGTGAAAATCCAGCTTTTAATGGATCTCTGAGCTGGTGTGAGTGAGTGGAGGCGGGGCTCATTTGCATATTCATAGAACCGCATATAATAAATGAGGCAAGGGTGTACAGTTACATTCAACTTATTTTAAGGCATGAAGATTTTTTTTTTCAAGGAAAAAATATTTAAATATGTAATTTAGGTGATCAAATTGAGTTTTAAGGGATAAAATGATTGACTACAGGGGGACTTTAAAAGCATTGCTAGCAAATTGCATATTTTTCCCAGTGTTTTTAAGTGTTATTTTTCCCAGTCAGTGTTTTAATTAAAACGGTTTAACTATCATCATAATGCATCTTTTTTTGTCTCATCTTTGTTATCAATGACGATATCAAAAAACATTTTTGTCAGTAATTTTGTTGACAAGATTAACACTGCCTTAACAGAAGACAGATGCACAAAGAGAGTGAAAGAAAACAGACAGCATGCATATGTGCAGAGAGCGGAACAGAAACAAAGACCTACAAGAGAATGCTGAGATTTGACAAGACAGGCTCCTCTATATATGGAGAAGAAATAAAGATGGCGAGATGAAGCGAACCGGCAGAAGTGGAAAGATATGGACTGGAAGAGATGACAACAGAGAGATGGGGGGGATGGGTGAACGAGAGATACAAAGTATTGATTAGATTTACTGATATGGGAGGTTGTGCACGAGTTAGGGTAGAGGCAGAATACTATCTGGGAGGCAGTGCTGCAGGACAAATGTGGCAAAGTGAGATTAGGAGAGGAGATTAGAAGGCAAGTGTGAGAGAAGAGTGTGTGAAAAAGTGATGTTTTAATTGCTCTCTGTACAGTAAGTGAGAACGTGAAGAAAAACTAACAGCACCGACAGCTTTTAGAGAGAAGGTGGAGATAAAGTAGGAAACGGCAGCTGTGGTGGCTAGAAATTTACCGTAACAAATACGGTAGTTTGTCTTAAATTTTAGGCTTTACAGACTTAACTAAAATTTACAGTAAAAAACGTACTGATATCTGTTTTGTAACATTGTAATACACTAACAACTACCAATCACAGTGGTGATGAGAGTCACATGATGAATCAAAGCTCATCACAAGCAGCTTTTCCACAAGAAAGTTAATATTAATATATAGAAGCTTTACAGTGTCATTCACACAAACACTAAACAACCATCATGGTAACACACATGAAATTAAAAAAATGCAATAAACAATAATTTAACAACATTAAATGTAACATAAAACCCTAATGTACATAACTGATTAGAAAAAACTAAGAAAAACTATGAAGAAACAGTTATTTCAACAAAAATACATCAAATGTAAAGTGTCACGCAGGTCAATTTACTGTTTTTCATTGTAAATTATACAATGACTTATTCTTTTTAGCTTCCAAAAACTGTACATATAACGGTATTTTACTGTAAAATTACATGAAATGTACATTAAATGTGTTAGATCTATCACAGTTACTCACCGTATATAGTATGGAAACTTTGTTAATCAATTCATAGCTTTCCACTGTAGCGTTTTTACAGTCTTATACTGTTAAAATCACGATAATTTTTGACAGTGAGGTTATGTTGTCATTCAGCAATTAAAACAAGTGCGTCATCCGGGTATTTGAAGTGCACTACTTCTTTTCAGTAATTTTCAGTGCAAACGCACTACTTTCATTATTTAAAACTACAATAAGTGTAGTGCATAATGTGAATTGAGAAGGGAGTGAGGCAAAATGAGTGACAGAAAGTAAACATGGAGTGAAACAGGAAGTGAGGCATGGAGTAAAGCAGAGTAAGACGGCGACAGAGAGTGCGAGTGACAGACGAGCACATAAGCAGTGTGGAAGGGCGAGCGAGAACAAGAGGACGAGGTGTGATGTTGGCGTGAGGGACAGCCCTGCGTTTCTGAATGTGTCGCCCACCAGTGTGTACAGGAGGGTGTGTGAGAAGGCCGTGGAGATGCCAAAATAGAGATAGAGATAGATGGAGTGAACAGGGGTGAGACTGAGTTATTGGCCATGATCGATACAGGGGGTCGCTGCCAAATGGGGGGTGTAATGATGGGTAATGATATGAATCTAGAGAGATAGAAAGGCATTGTGTGTGTGTGTGTGTGTGTGTGTGTGTGGTGAGCCTGCTGTCCACATAGCGACCTGCACTTTCATTAATAGAACTCATTCATCGCACATCACGAAGATGGCTTAATACGCCCCCATAACAATCTCTCTCTATATATGCCACAATCACTCTCTTTTTCTGTCTCAATCCAGCTACATCCCTCACTCACACTCTCTCACTTTTTCTTTTTTATTTCCTGCTGCCTCCCTATCTCTCTCACTATTACTTTTCATCACCTGCTGTGCATCTCTGCGTTTGTCTGTTCATCAGTTTTTCAAATTAACCAGTCAAAAGACATTGCTCTGGGCAAGACAAAGCCTTGAATTGGTAAAACAAACACAATATCATATAAACAGACAACAGCATGCACACACACACAGAATACATCAACGTGCCCGCTGCCGTTCTACTGACTCTTAAATAGTTACCACAGCAACATGAAGAGGACAGGAATAATGCATTCTGCAGCAATACTGTGTGATTTGCATGCGCCTTTTCTTTTCCGCGCCATGCAGTGAAACAACCTCTCCACGCTCAGCTCGCACAAATACACCATTTGATAATCAAATGCTTGCTGTACTCTGACCTCCATGGTGAAATAATGATAGCTACAGCCATACACTGTCAACACACTGTGAGTCAACTGTGCTGGAGCTGAAAGAGTTGTGGATAGATTTAGTGAAAACTGCTGGTGAGAATGGGATCGTTAGTCAATAATGGGAAAGGAGGTCCGTGGTTAAAGCCAGCGGGTTGCCAATCAAAACCGGCAGCCAATCACGACAGGCCCAGTTACAAACTAGAACACGACGGGGTGAAAATCATCTCGGGTGGAGCTCGTTAAACAGCTCATTATGCGAGGTGTGTATTGTCATTTAAATAGGATTCGACGGCGTGCTTATTACGAACAAATATGCAAACACTTCGGGTTCGATGTAAGCCGGTTTGTTTATAACAGCAATCATTAATTGGTTTTGTAAACACACTTGTCATAATCCTCTATAACTCTAGAGTTTATACCTCACGAAGACTTATAGCAGTAGGAAAAAAACAAAAATATATTTTATTTATTACATAGTTCCATGTACACCTTTGTGCCACTGAAACCCGTTCGCCGAGCGCGTCGAAGTCTCAGAGCTGATATATATTTTCCAAAGCATAAGTAGTTTCAAGTCTCTGGATTTCACAGGCAGTGATTTAAAATGCCTCCATGTGGACAGGCAAGCAACAGAGGCCCCAGGAAAGAAATGAGCGGGCGAGTTTGCTTAATGGGAAGAGCTATTTTTACAGCTTTGATGTTCTCCGTACACATAGGCGCACAGGTTATACAAAAACAAATTATAAAAGATGACCGCTTCACACAAACATTAAAAACATATTAGCAAAATAACTGTTCGGGGGGGGGGGGGGGAGATTGCGACTGAGATTGCGCCGCTGCTCCATTCTCAAAACCAGGAGAACAGCACACCTCTGACAGCTTTATATGTTTAGAGGTGTGTATTCAACAATACAACATTTATTGTATTTTGGAACGATCGATAAATAAAAGTACTAGCTATCAAACGCAGCATGTGTGCTGTGTAGAGATTTACAAGTTGCTTCTCTTTGAAACCTGTGGTATCTCAGTCTGTGGCGTACACTCCAGGGGGAAGCTCATATCATAAAAAAAACACGGGGAGAGAAGAAGGTCAAGGAAAATAAAAGGGTAAGAGATTTCTTCAGAGAGGAACCATAATCTGTTTGAATTGAGGACTGGATTGCTTTCGCTGCGCTTGGCGAAATAACTCCGTAATTCAAAATAGAGATGTTCACAATCACAACACAACTGCTGGGAAAAGTATCCTTGATCATCTTCTAGTTCTCAAAAAGAGGAATGAGTTTTTCCTGTCATTTCTCAGACTGCAACCTCTACAAACTAGATAAACAAGACCGTAAAGTTTTCTTGCAGTTGCGGTTTACATGGACCATTGATAAATAGTAAAATGAAATTACTTATTCGTATCAAACTATAGTGGAGGGGGGGGGGGGGGGGGGGTTACTGTCTAAAAAGTGTAACTACTGTATCACATTTTGCAGTGATTGCACAAAAGATTTATCACACATTCAAAATCATCAAATGAGTGAGAAAGTAAACATCTAAAAACACTGACTATGGTTCAGATTTATGCTGCATTCCAAATAGTGTTGCATGTGGGATAGTTCGGCTTCTCATTCCTGTTTTCAAGCAGGAATTTCGAGAATCAGACTTTATGATTTGACTGACAGAAAGAAGCAGCCATACATTCCTGGACATACTGTATTACAGATTGATTGTTGATTTTTGTATTATTATTTTGGTAACACTTTACAATAAGGTTCATTAGTTAGCATTAGTTAACACCATTAGTTAAAATGAATTAAGCATGAACGTTCTTCAGCATTTATTAATCTTAGATCAAAGTAATTTCAACATTTACTAATACATTATTAAAATCCAAGGTTGTATTTGTTAACATGAGTTAATGCACTGTGAACTAACATGAACAAACAATGAACAGCTGGATATTTCTTAACTAACATTAACAAAGATTAATAAATACTGTAACAAATGTACTGCCCATTGTTAGTTCATGTTAGTTAATACATTAACTAATGTTAAAGCTGCAGTCTGTAACTTTTTTGGGTTAAAAATTATCCTTTTTTTTGTTGTTTTTTTTGAGCAAGTACATAACCAGCCAGTGTTCAAAACTATCTGCTTGCCTTCAGAACGGTAAGCTTGTAATTATGTTTTTAATTCCAGTGGTACTGGTGGATTTCCGCGGGAAATTCGAGCATGTCTTTGCGTCATTACGTCACATCTGTACACATAAAGAAGGTGTCTCGGCTAGTAAGCTATATTGCATGTGAGGATGTTGGAGGTGGAGATTTATAGCCTTTTCTCAAATTAAACTTATAAATTTGATGGCGGCTCCAGAAAGGTTCAAATGACAATCACCAGTGACAACTGGAGATTCACCCGTTGTAAAATGCAAAAGACTTCGGAGTGGCTCCAGAAAAAAAGAGACTGCAACCGGGCCCATGCGAAAACAAGGATAAATATCGGAAGGGCACACAATGCTGATGTTGTTAACATTAACAATTTGAGAACAAAGTATAATTTGCACGGTTGACGTGATATGATAAGCGATCGTTAGATTTAATTAGCGCGATTTACTGCAATGCTTTTTTTCCCTTAGTTGGTCAGAACAAAAGTGGATGTTACTTACTTGTTCAGATGACATTTTCCAGTGAAAATTCTAATGTTGATCATTCTTCCAAAAAGTACTGTAGAATCTGTGATTACGAATGACAGTATCAGATTCCACACCGGCGCGGTGACTGACAGCCGCACATTCTCCTCAAAACATTGGATTCATCCGCGCTGTGCCGTGCCGAGGCACAACCCACGTAAAGTTGATAATTCCGCAAATAACTGCAATTGCAGATTTCGAACAGAGATGGCGACAAAGAGGAAAAACTGCGGACTGCAGCTTTAAATAATGAACCTATGGAAGCTTGTTTCCGCCACAAAATAAAAAAATGTAAATGATAATTGCGACTTTTTATCTCACAATTGCGAGTTTACATCTCGCAATTCTGACTTTATTTCTCAGAAGTGCGAGATACAAAGTCAGAATTGCGTGAAATAAAGTCACAATTGCGTGTTATAAAGTCAGAATTGCGAGATATAAAGTCGCAATTGCGTGTTATAAAGTCAGAATTCTGACTTTTTTTCTCGCAATTGCGACTTTATATCACGCAATTCTGACTTTATAACACGCAATTGCGAGTTTATATCTCGCAATTCTGACATATTTTCTCAGAATTGTGTGATATAAACTCACAATTGTGAGATATAAAGTCCAATTCTAAGGGGGAAAAAAGACGGACTTTTTTTTTTTTTTTTACCTCAGAATAGTTTATCTCACAATTCTGACTTTATAACACGCAATTGCGACTTTATATCATGCAATTCTGACTTTATATCTCCCAATTGCGTATTATAAAGTCAGAATTGCGTGATATAAAGTCGCAATTGCGAGAAAAAAAGTCAGAATTCTGACTTTATAACACGCAATTGCGACTTTATTTCACGCAATTCTGACTTTATATCTCGCAATTCTGACTTTATAACACACAATTGCGACTTTATTTCACGCAATTCTGACTTTATTACTCGAAATTCTGAGAAATAAAGTCAGAATTGCGAGATGTAAACTCGCAATTGTGAGATAAAAAGTCGCAATTATCTCTTAAAATGTTTTATTCTGTGGCGGAAACAAGCTTCCATATGAACCTTTTTGTAAAGTGTTACCATTTTTTTTTTTTTTTTTTTTTTTTGGAGCTGTGTACTAATAACAACCGCGCAAATAATATACTTGTTTTGTTAGACAATTACCTTTTAACCACAAGGAACAACTCTCTTTGTACCTACAGTACTTGCATTAGAAAAGAGTCACCCGGCTCACAGATTTTTTTCCCTGCTTTTTCGAGGCTGGCCTCAGTTGCTGTGACCTTGTGAGATGGCAAGGAGAAAGCAAAAAACTAATTTGAGGTACTACTATTTGCGTACTGTGTAGAAGTCCACATTTGAACTGCATGCGTCAAGGTCAGTATGTCCATTATGTAATCATATTCATGATTACATAATGAAACACCTCAGAGGCTCCGGTGTGTGGTGGAAGTCATGTGGTGTCATGTTTGCTCAGGAAAAATCTGAGAAATTAAGTGTCAACACTATAGGTGCTGGTCACAACTAAAAAGAGACTACATGAAATGGTATGGCAAGTACAGTTTTCATTATTCTTCTTCTGAAAGCTACACTTTGTAACTTTTGTCCCTCTTTTTAACTTTTTAGTAATTAAAAAGATAAATGCATGCGTCTTGCGGGAGAGCTTTCGATAACACTTTATTTTGATGGTCCCTTTTGAACATTTTGTTGACTTATAGCCTAACTTTGCAACTGCATGTAAATTGACTCATTTGAATACTAGTAGTCTGTCTGCTTAATATCTGCTAACTCTTTATTGTGATGGTCCTCCAACAGACATTCTACTGACTATAAGTAACTTTGCAACTACATGTCAACTTATTCTAACCCTAACCCTACCAGTCTACTAATACTATACTAACACTCTAATGAGAGTTAGTAGACATGTAGGTGCAAAATTACTTATAGTCAACAGAATGTGTTAAAGGGACCATCAAAATAAAGTGAAACCGAGCTTTCTTTTGGTAAAGAAAAGACATGGTGTTAGTACTGTTAAAAATACTGTTAGTTTTTATTTAAAAAGTTTAACACTGTAGTGTAGCTTTAAATAATCAATGAGATTTAGTTACATCACAAACATAAACCATGATTTGCTGCTTGCTAGGTGATTTTATGTGGTTTTGGGGGAGGGGCTCTTTCATTGTTTAGTACAAGATGAGTCATCAATATTATTTCATCCGATTATGTAGAAGATAAAGACTGAAATTTTAAATATGTATCTGCTAAAAGTGAATTTACTCAATGTTTAGGAGTGAACTAGCATATAGATGGCTTTAAATAATTAAAAGTCACAAAAATCATGGCTGTGCGATTTATGTCTTAACGCTCTTGCATATTGAATTACATTTCTAATTTACATTTCTGATTAGTCTAGAAATATTCAATCATTTGCATACTCACTAATGAAGTGAGTACAAGCTGTGAAAAACTGTTAAAAATATTAAACTGGCACTGTTGGTACAGAAGTGAGTGAGTCATAAAGTCAGGGTGATTTCAGGTGAAATGTGGGAACAAAATGGACGAGTAAAAGACAAACAGAGGAAAAGGAGAACCAGAGGGGTTATTTAGTTGGGGGAAAAAGTGCTGAAATCATAGCAAACAAAATAACTGTAGTCACTCCGGACTGACCTCACAGCAAAGTCAGTCGATTTGAATTTCACTGCTGGGTTATGGATATATATTTATATACACAGTGCTGGAGCACACATCAAAGGCAACCGGCAGTATATACAGTATAAGCATTTACAAATGCCCAGTTTTGCCAGACACATGGAGTCTCTCTCCATTGCGATATTAAATTCTGTAGTATATATTTACCAGCACAAGATCGCAGCACTAATGCATTTATACACGCCTGACCATGCACATGTATACACACAGTGCATCTGGGTTTAATCTGCTCCAGTATTTATTCCCCACTTTCTTCCAGGATGGAATAGATTGTGACATTACACACACTGGCTGCCGTAGCATCGCGCCTGCCTGCAGCTTCATTGGGTGGGTGGGGGCAGCAAGGTTGCAGGCAGCAATATTAAACCATCAATCACCTCTCCAAATTAGGGCTTTTTACGTCAAAGCAACATTAACAACACACCCACCCACAGGTACAAGCTGGGTGTGAGGACAAAAACTCATATCATCACAACTCTGCTAAACGGTGGCCCTAAAACGCGCACACACGCACACCACAGAAGCACAAATAACAGTAATTAGGAATGAAATTAATCATAATAAATCATTAGAGGTACAACAGTTGTTTTCGACTTCAGGAAAAGACAGGCACTAAATATAATAAATCTGTTCTGACACAAGGTTATTGCAGAGAGAACTTTACAATGGCGACATTATAGCGAGTAATAAATAGCAAGCAATTGCAAATCGTTTGTCCCTGTACAGTGACACACTGCAAATGTTTTAAATATCATCAGCCGCTCAAAAACATAACCCACAGCAAACTAAAAGAGAGGAGGGTGAGTCAGTAATGTGTCCGTTTTGCTATTTTTCATGTTTCATCATAAAAACATCTGGGCCATCAATGAGCCGACAAGCGTATTAAGAAGCACGGAGCAGAAGAAATGAAATGGGATAGAAAAGCAGCGAGAAGGAATGAGTTGCATAGGGAGGGGGACAAACGAGCCATTGAAATACATTCATCCTAATTAGCAACAGCAGGGGTACGAGTACTACGAAAGCTGCGTCCACATCATCCTCCATTAACACTGTTTACTTACTTACGGGCTCATTACGTGCATGGGAGTAAAAGCAACGACAGAAATAAAGTGCTATACACTCGTATATGCCTAAGCCTCAGCTAAAGAGAGCCAGCAGAGCAACACAACAAAATTACAAATGCTTTGTAATTTCTGTGGCAATGGAGTCACAAAAATTGTCTTGTGAATTGCAAAAAAAAGTTTCCCAAACATTCCAAAACATTACTAGTGGGTTACCATGATCTTCACTTTAGAATACTGATCCGTTACATGATCACCACTGGTTATTTGGAAAATGACACAAATTAACAAATTGTTGCTAGCCGTGTCCCGGGAGTTGTGGCTTTGTTGTGGAAGTCTGGTTTTGTCGCCTAGCAACTGGGGACAGCCGTTGTGACGAGTGGCAGTAACATTTGTACTGGACTTTATATATAAAACTTTATCATCATGGCTTGGCTTCGCGAACGAAGATTTAGGAAGGACATCCACATCTTCTACAGGCACGTTGGTGGCTGACGAGGCCTATGCGGGACACGTAGGTCCTGCCACAATGACTGCAGGTAAAGGTCTGGTCCAGGATGGGTGCTGAGGGGACATGGTTCTTCCTTCTTCTCCTTATGTCCTCCATACTGGCTCTGCGGGTCTCTTCAAAGAGGGAGGTGGCCTGATGGACTATGCGCCGCCAGGAGTTGAGATCAGCTGCTTGTGTTGCCCACTGACGGTGATCGATGCAGCAAGCAGTAAGGGACTTCTTCAGGGAGTCTTTGTACCACTTTCGTGGTGCACCAATGTTGCGGTAGCCAGAGGACAGTTCCCCGTACAGCACGATTTTAGGTAGGCGGTGGTTCTCCATCCTGGAGATGTGCCCTACCCAGCGAAGTTGTACCTTGAGGACCATGGCCTCGATGCTAGTGACCTCCGCTGACTCGAGGACTTCAGTGTTGGCGTCAAAGTCACTCCAACGAATGTTGAGGATTGTGCGGAGGCAGCGCTGATGGAAACTCTCGAGGAGTCTCAGGTGATGACGGTACGTGACCCAGGAGATTTATCTCTAACTGGTTAAAAAAGCAATCGGCTATACTTTCTCGTATAGTCTCGGTGCGTCCTCCGAAGGCCGCGTCGGCTGTGCACTTCGAAGCATGCAGCCCCTGAATTGGGACACAGCTAAGGAGAATAAACATGGAACAAACAACAGGTGGGGCAAATGAACAAATAATCAGGTAACAAGATGGGCAGGGTTAGACAATCAACAGGAGAGCACATAGCACATGGAAACATACATGACAAGCCATGTGCTCACACCAAACATGACAAAAACACAATCACAACCCATGTGCTCAAACAAAACGAGACATGAACATGCAGCTAATGAGAACACTCATAAGCTGCCTGTTCACACAAAACATGACAACAAGAAAGACAAGCTGCATGCTACACAGCACAAGAAAAAATATAACATGAAAGCATGCGGCCAATGTGAACAAATCGCGTTCTAATCAGAACACAACACCTCACGAGGACAGAAGAGTGTACGGCCCAAGCGAAGTCGAAACCGCACGTTCACACAACAAGACAGAGACAAACACTCGGAGCATGAATGTCCGAATCCCGACACAAATCCGAAACCAAACTCCGAAGTGCCAATATCCGAACGCCACACTCCGCACACAAAACAACACATGGACTGAAGAGCGCACGGCTCGAACACGCTCGAAACCGCGCGCTCACACAAAGACAAGACAATACAGGAGTGTCAGGGCACTGTCACAAAACCAAGAATAAACTAGACCGAAGTGAAAGAACCCTGAAAGTTACTAGAATGTTAATAGTGCGCTAAACATTTGTTCCCCTGTGTAGTTGTTCATTAATGACGGAACAGTATTCTAAAGTGTTACTGAGAATACTTTTGGCCACGATAATCATGAAGTGACAATCTGATACTGTGACAACCCTAATTTAAATAACGCGAAATTTATGTAAAACAGTTTGTACAAACATCAAATGAATGAGGCTCATCGGGTGTTTTATTATATTTTAGTAACCTGACGACATACTCGTTTGCATACAGTTGTGTTGTCAATGGTCACTATCTCTTCACCTGAAATATACAGCTCTCGTTGGAAATGCATGTATTCCAGTCACTTCATACTTGAAAGTACTACTGTTCATGCTGTCAGCAAGGAGGCAAATTGCCTGAGCTTAAAGTGCCCCTATTATGCTATTTTAAAGGTTCCTAATTTTGTTTTGGAGGTCTCCTACAAAAGGTTTAGATCCATCCAACGTCAAAAAAAACACTTGCACAATGAGGTGCACATCACCTCATTTCTCAAAGAGTCTGAAAATGGTTTGTTCAAAGATTCAAGGCTTGTTCGACTTGAACCGGTGCTGCATAGACCGATCGGTGAATGACATCAAAATCCCACAAGAGTGATTAGAGAGCAAATGCTCTGTATGCTTTTCTTGTGATACTTTGATGTCATAAACCGATCGGTCTGTGCAGCACTGATTCAAGTCGAACAAGCCTTCAGTCTCTCTAAACCCCTCCTTTCTGTGAGCCTACTCGGCTGTGATTGGTCAGATGGTCCTGTCTGCTGTGATTGGTCAACTCTGCTCTGATTGGTCAGATGGCCCAGTCTGCTGTGATTGGTCAACTCTGCTCTGATTGGTCAGATGGCCCAGTCTGCTGTGATTGGTCAGATGGTCCTGTCTGCTGTGATTGGTCTACTCTGCTGTGATTGGTCAGATGGTCCTGTCTGCTGTGATTGGTCTACTCTGCTGTGATTGGTCAGATGGTCCTGTCTGCTGTGATTGGTCTACTCTGCTCTGATTGGTCAGATGGCCCAGTCTGCTGTGATTGGTCTACTCTGCTCTGATTGGTCAGATGGCCCAGTCTGCTGTGATTGGTCAGATGGTCCTGTCTGCTGTGATTGGTCTACTCGTCTGTGATTGGTCAGATGGTCCTGTCTGCTGTGATTGGTCTACTCGGCTGTGATTGGTCAGATGGCCCAGTCTGCTGTGATTGGTCTACTCTGCTCTGATTGGTCAGATGGCCCAGTCTGCTGTGATTGGTCAGATGGTCCTGTCTGCTGTGATTGGTCTACTCTGCTCTGATTGGTCAAATGGCCCAGTCTGCTGTGATTGATCTACTCTGCTTTGATTGGTCAGATGGCCCAGTCTGCTGTGATTGGTCTACTCTGCTCTAATTGGTCAGATGGTCTAGTCTGTTGCGATTGGTCTACTCTGCTCTGATTGGTCAGATGGTCCAATCTGGTGAGATTGGTCTACCGCTTACAGCGCATGTTGGAAATGAAACACCTATTACCATATCTGAATTTCAGCTCTGGAGGCTTCCTCAGTGCTTCATATACAGTGATACGAACAGTAACGACGGCATCAGTTTTTCTGTATCAATTTCAGCACGAGTCCTCATCCTTTTGAAGTGCATGCAAAGTGGATTCGCAGCACTGAAAACACCGTCTTCTTGACACGGTGACAGCACAAACCAGACTCTTCCAGGCCTCAGGTTGTTTGCAGGCAGCCAACGAAGACCATAGTGGAATCATGCAAATTTGTTACATTGTTACGTTGGTATGTAACAGGAAGCGAGATTGAAATTGCTGACGACCCCTTTCAGCAGTTCAGAATCGATTCTTTCTTTAAGGAGACAATAATTTTGTGCACTTTGATCTTTAAAACTTTGCAGACCTTTTACATTCACAAACAGCTATATTACACACAGCATGAAAGGTAGTATTCGTAAAAGCATAATAGGGGCACTTTAATAGTCTTCATTTGCAGTGAGTGTGGCCATGTCACTGCTCATTTGCATACTAGTAATCTCTGCTCAACTTTGTTGCATCACCAACAGCCGCAGTTGCTCATGTCATCTCAAAACGCATCATTATGGCTGTCAGTGCAAATGGCCCTTTAATCAATGTAGCTGTCTATGTTGCACACCTGCAGTGTAGACATTTCTGTTGATTATAACATTTATGTTTTGTCATGTCCCGCCACATTCTTGCAGTGTAGACAGGGGGATTTATTTTCTATCTCTTGTCTTTCATACTGACAAAAGCCCTGTTCAAGCGTTCAAACATATATGAGCTTCCTGTCTCTCTATCTCATTCTTTCCTTCCTTCTTTTTACTTTCGCACATATACATACCCCCTACCTGCTTCTGCCTCACTCTCCTTTCTGGCGAAATTGGTATTCTGCTTTCTCTCCTCACAGTGTGCGAGACTAACTCAAAGAGGAATGAAAGGCATATTTTATGTCTCCTATTCAAGAAAGTCTCCTCCGTCCTCTCCTCTCCTCTCCTGTCTCTCTCTGTTCTGGGCCTGTGATAATGAAAGTTAATTAGGCTTCCATGTCTTGCTGCAAAGCACATAGTTGCCAGAAGAAATGTGGAACAGACAGACAGTATCCGAGTGCCAGGATCAGATCAGATATATTCCACCAGACTTAACTGTAAACACAACTTCAGCCAAGCATTTCTGGGCAGACTCCCCCTCAGCAAGAGCTAATCAAGACAAAACCCTCATCGTAGCCGGAATAATCCTCCAACATTATGGAATTATTTCGGTATGGATCTGTAAGAACATTGCGATCTTCTTTTTACTTGTTAGAAAGATAATTGCTCTGTTTTAATCTCTTTTATGCAATACTGTGGTGCAGATAGTGAGAAAATAGGTTTGCGGAAAGCTAAGTGTGTGTGTTTTAATATCGCCATACTCCTAAGTATATTATTCGGTTAAACTTGCTCCATTTTGGTTATGTAACCTCTCACTGAAATGAGATAGATTGGATGTGAAGTTACAATCGAAAGCTCAAACTACCAAAACACATTTAAGGACCCCAAGCGAATTTGAGGAACACAATTTTCTTTTCTGTGTAAATGTATTTCGCATTGAAACAGGAAGTTGGGGCATATCAAAGGACTTTTTTAAGGCAGGTGCTATTTACACATATATTTTTTGCATTTTGCCTAGTAAAATATACAAAAATAAAATCCATTAGATAAATGCTAATAATACTATTAAAAGCACACTATTAACATTTTCTATATTTCATAATGTATTAAATAGTGGTCACAAGTGAAAAGTGTGGAGCACCTAAGGCGACATGGTGATGGAAAAACATATGAGATGGGAAGAAAAATTATATTTCAGTGCTTTTTGCATTTACTCGCAAAAGCATAGTTTTTTTCCCCCACCTAATATTGATTCTATCATAATAGTTTTGTGAGAGAACGAGAAGTTTCCCGGGGCAATGCAAAAGTTTCGCAAAAATTTTGCGTACTAATGCACTATTCTTGTAACAGAGTAGCATGTTTAATCTGAAAATTCCAAAAAGAAAAAGTAAACTTCAAATACACGGATGTTGCACTTAATCAAGTGTGGCATGTTGATCGTGTTGTCAAGCCATTATGGGCACGTCATGCACCTAACTGTCACAGCTTGCTGTAGCAGATGGGGCGACCAAATTCGGAAACTGTTTGATAAAATAATCTTATAAAATTAATACACTAGAGTACATAGTGCAAAAGATAAGTGCATAGTGCATGATGTACTATAATACATCATTCCACAGTCTTGTCTTGTTTAGCTCGCCATGAAACTCTGCAATACATACATGTTATCACCGGTGCTGTGACTACAGCAACTTTTTCCCTTTAATGTAACTCATTTTGAGCTTATATACAGGACAGAATGATTGCAGGAGGTAAACTGGCCAGACTCTGCTGAACACTAAGATCATACATGAGGGCGAGCCAAGGAAAATATATCTGCTATTTCTCTCACAAGTGAACTAATAAAGTCTCAAAGAACACAAGACACACAAAGCACTGATAGAAAGATTCCTAGAAAAGCACTGACAGAGAGACAGTGAAAAGCAGAATTATTCTAAGGCAGTGAGCTAAGTGACACATACCTTGCTCCCCATGACCCATCTTATGCACACTCGTCTGAGAAAGAGTGACACCTTGTGGAGGCAGAGAGAACTTCAGTCTTCACCCCCTCAGGACACTGATTCAGTACTGCTCTAAAACAGTTTATTTGAGCAGATTTTATGACAAAAAAGTGATTTAAGCAGGGTTGCCAGGTTTGCGTAACAAAAAACAGTCCAACTGCCATTCAAAACCCAAAACCCAAAAAACAACCTGCAGCAATAGTGTAAAAGTAGCCCAATTCCGCAGGATAACTGTGTACTTGCTAACACTGGATTTAAGCTTTGTGTTATCCTGCACAACATGTTGGAGGCAGATGATCTCGCAGTCCCAAACAAGGCAATAATTTTCCATAAACCATTTGAAAGAATGAAACAAATAAAACTCTCACAATGAACACCACATTCAAGTCCTGAGATTTCAGCTCTTGTTGCGAGCGAACACATGAAAATTTGCGTAGATAACATAAGACTTTTTTCAGGTAGGCTATGTGATTGTCACTTCGTACCTGCAAAACTGTATTTGGCTTGTCAGCTGCCTCTTTCTGAGATGTTAAGAGTTTCTTTTGGCTTTGTTTCCATGGAGAGAAGTATTTATTTAAAATATAAAAAAAGTTCTAGCCGTGTCACAGTTTGATGGATTCCCTTGTTATGGCTGTTTCCGGCCCCAGCTTTATGAGACAGTTAGCTCCCGCTACACACAACAGACGGCTCGGAGATGGGTGTCATTTGGAATCCGAGCACAACTGAGCCTTTCCGCACACACACACACACACACTCCCTTTCCAAATATCCTGCTGTCCTGTCCACAATCTGGCTCTGTTTTATTAATTAAAAGCAAATCACTCCGTCAAATGACTTTTTCCCTCATTTTTTCCCCATAGGAGCGGATGATGAGGTGGTATTACATGGCCAGATCCCAATCAGAGAGAGAGGATCCAATCAATCACTCTGTTATCTGCGTTCTGCTCTTCTATTACTCGCGTGGCGGGCTACTAAGTCCTGGCTTTGAGTGCGCGTGTGAGAGCGCGAGTGGCAGTTGCCGTGCCGATAGAGGAGCTGTCATTCAGGTGCCGTAGATTAATGGGGAACCCGTTGTGGTGTTTAATGTGTTTAATATGGGCCGCCGATGAGGCCGTTACACCGATGCCTCCTCCCGTCAACTACACCCTCCAGTGATGGAGTCACCTGTTCCACACGCTGTGCCAAACGGACAGGGTTTAGTAGGTTAGCATAGGCAGTGGGACTATAGGTCATATATAGACTATAGTTGGACTAACATTTGCACATTTACCAAAAAGTAACCGTGTATTCTGAACAAAAAAATTTAGTATCAAATTGAGCGAACAATTTGGGGTTGCGTGTTCTTAAGGTGGATCAGCCAGTCAGTGTTGTCCTTTAATTTTCCTCCAGAGTAATTAGGCACACTGCATTTACAACTTAGGGGCCGGTTGTACCCAACTGCATGTGCACAAGTTAAAACTTAGCCTTTGTGGTGTAAATGTAGCTCTGAGCGGGATTCGAACAGGGATCTCCGGCGTGGGAGGCGTGCTAACAAGGACGCAAAACATCACAGCTTCTAGCATCAGTCGCTAGCGTGCCTCTTGAGGCCAGGGGAGTGAGGCTTACATGCACAACTCTTACTGGCCTACGTCCATTAAATTCACCCCCCCTAAACCTCACTCCCATCCGGGTCATGGCACCAAATATAACTGGTCCTACTTGACCTACTCCGAGCAGTATTCGAACCGGGCTCTATGGCGTGGGTGGCAGGCACGCTAGCAAGGACGCTAAAGACCACAGCCTCTTGCGTCAGTCGCTAGCACGTCTCTTGAGGCCAGGGGAGTGAGGTTTATATGCACAGATATTACTGGCCTACGTCCATTTCATACATGGCACATAATCTACCCAATACTTCATTTTTTAGTGTTGCACCATTATAGAGATAGTTCACCCAGAAATTTTAATTCTGTCAGAATTTGCTTGTAAATAAATGATGTGATGATGGTAACCAGCCTTCAAGGTCACTTACCTGCAGAGTTAAGCTCTAACTAACCTTGATCAAACTCACCTGCCTATAACTGTCTAGTAATCATGAAGACCTTGATTAGCTTGTTCAGAAGTGTTTGATTAGGGTTGGAGCAAAACTCTGCAGGAAAGTGGACCTCAAAGGTCAGAGTTGTGAACCACTGGTCTAAATGAATGAAGAACTTGGCTGGCCTGCACAAAGCCCTGACCTGAACCTCTATTGAACACATCATGAACTGCAACAGTGAGCCAGACCCCTTGACCCAACATCATGCCATTGACCTGCCGATGCTCTTGTGCGTGAATGTGAGCAGATCCTGCATCCACGTTCCAACAGCTAGCTGGAATTCTTCCCAGAAGAGTGAAATCTGTTAGGGAGGACCAACTTCATATTAATTCCCAAGCATGAAGGGTGTGGTGTGGTACATTTGGAAGTTTATGAAACGGCAGTGACAACGGGGAATGAATGTCTATATGTGTTCTGTGTCACTCCTGTTATTAGCTACAAACTTCCCAGCATTGATTCACCACTCAGCAACAAGAACAAATATGGCACCACTCAAAGCGTACACAAAAACACACATCTATGCACCCGCCACCCACTCCCTGAGTAAAATTCAGTTTCAGCGGTGACCTGCAAGGCGGACATTTTGACCTCTCTCTGGGAGAGAGTTTGAGACGAGGTGTCAGAGAAAATGGGAGCAATCACGGAGCCGTGGCAGTTTGTTGCGCAGGCAGCCGCTGCAGAAGGTGTGATGGGTGTATTTCTGTATCTGGAGAGCTTTAATGGGAGACACTCGCACTTTTCAATCGTCTCGCCACAACAGGGCCTGGATAATGAACGTGTCAACTGTTAACATTCCTGCAATGTGACTCCTCTCCTCCACCTCCTTCTCTCTGTCTGCATCTCTCATATTCTGCCTACCTCCTTATCCTATTGGCTTTCTCTCTTGCTCCCACTTGCTAATTTTCACTTCTCTGTCTCTCTCCGCCATCCTCCTACTTCCTCCCAGCACATTTCACTCTCCCTCTCCTCGCCCCATCTATCACCTCCCCCTACAATGTTCTCATTTAATCTTTCCCTCCAGAAATGCGTTCAGCTCCAATCATCTCAGATCACCTCTGATGACTTAGTGCTGTTGTTGCTGCTATTACGGCTGATATTACCTGTGCTCTCTCACAACTGCTGATAAGTATGTTAGAAACCTCTCTCGTCTTCATGTCAGGACCTCTCCACCAGAAGATACCGCTTAAGGCTCAACAAAGCCAGAGCTACGGCTCATTTTTCTTTGTTTGCGTCCCCATGTTGAGAGGCCGTGACACATTGCACCTGGCATGTGAAGCACACCAGCTTTCACCACCAGTTGCTTTCGAGAGTAACCAGAATTGGTTTCCTATTAGACTGTCTTCACAGCAAATAACAACCCTAATCACAAAAAATTGAACCAAACTACTTGCTAAACAATAACATAATTTATTTTCTCTAAAATTTTATAAAAAAAAATACCATTACAACAAAAACTTTAAAGACCCCATAAACAATTACAATTCCTATTTGTATTGCAGTTTGTTTTAAATGATTTAACTGTATGCATAATTATTAACAATGATCCAACAATCCAATCGATTCCCAAAAGACAATATCAAGTTTGCCGTACAATTTTTCTAGTTTGAGAATCCGTTTCACTTTGATATATGTCACAATAGGGAAAGAAAATCACAGCTTATGTTTCATGTAAGACATGTAAGTAAACCAAACTTTATGTGAAGACATGTTTACATTTTCTATTGATAACGGCAGCAGTAATTCATCAAATGATGGAGAGGAGCGTCATAATAGTGCATGCAACATGGATAATTGTGTCATGAATATTGCATTTTATGACAGCTGTGGCACAGTTTCGATTTGCAAAAGTGCTTTAGTAAATGGGGAGCTAAAACAATGCAGACAACGTATGCAAATAATCAACAATTTTGGAGGACGCAATTCACTCTTAATAAACCCCCCCACCCAAACTCTGTCGCAAATATGAATCTTTAAATATGCAATGTCTTAATAACCTGTCAGTAAACTGATATGTTTCACTAAACTTACACATTTGCATTTGTAACATTGCTTTAAAAAAAAAAAAACTTTCCGTATTGCGGTAAATGTTCTCGTCTCATTCTGGACTTATTCGTCTCAAATAATCTCAGCCTTTGGTGAGAAACTGAGCTGTCTGCCCGATTCAGTAGCACAGAAGTTTTTAAGCATGTTTATAACAATTGCCTATGATTATGGCTGTGGTTTAGTCAAGTACAAGTGTGAAAGGCATTTCTTAAAGGTTATGGTGGTCTCAACAGAACAGGAGGCTAAAAGCTCAAGAGCAGAGAGAGTGAAGGTGTAGAAAAGCAAAATTAGTCTGATTCACCAAACAATGTGGCAGTTCATTAAAAAGAACCAAACCAAAAGCAATTAAAACCAAGCGATCACATTGTGCACAACTAATCAATTGTATTTGATTAGTTATTATACTCAACTAATACATTTAAATAGCCATGGCTATTTAACTTAGTCTTTCAGACTTTCAACTGTTCAACTGTAAAAAAAAAAAAAAAAAGGTTGGGTGGACGAATGTTCTTTGGGCTGAAGGGTGACAGTTAATATTACATGTTCTTAGAGGTGACATGAGCCCCCATAGAGCAGGTGCTAAGTGCGTGTTGAGTCACCATTGCCTTGTGCAGGTGGGTGAAAATGCCATTTACCTGAGCCAATCACAAAGAGCCTACTCACCTTCTCCCAGTGGGCGGTCCAGACTCATTTAACAGCTGTTCCCCCTCTGTCTATCTCTGTCTCTCTGGAGAATCTAGCTTTTCTACATGAGATCCATCACTGACCAGGCACCTGCAGAGGCCATGGGTTAAGTTTGCATTATAGCGAATCCCCATGATTCCAGCTCACTGAACTCAATCTTGTTTAATATATAAAGATGTGCTTTTTAATTATCTTCTTGTCATGTTACATTTCCGCCGCAGCACCTTGGAGAGAAAGGCGATGCGTCACTGCACTTCCTCATCTCCTTTGTTCTCTCTTTCCCATTTTGCACTCTATTTCCTTGATTTTCCATCTTTTTCTTGATTTGATTGTCTCTCCGCCTGCAGCCCCCCTCCCCGTCTTCTTTTGTCATGTCCGATCTTTCCCATCTGTGCCGCAATTCATGCAACACTTATTCAGACCCGGCCTGTTAATGCAAGTGATAATGAAACAAGTGCAGCCTGGCGTACAACCCCAAAATTCATGCGAAATATTTCCATCCTAACACCTCGCATTTCACCTCGCAATCTCACACGCCCATTTCCTGGACATGGGGCGAGAGTATTTTCCTTCCTTATGTGTTGATCACTCCCTCCTAGGAATTTTATCATAACACTAATCACTGTCAGCTTTGGAAAGACAGCGTTCCCCACCGTCAAGGGAATAAAGGGAATACCTGGCTAATTACTCTCTCGTAAGCCTGGACCTGCTGAGGGTCTAATGAGCTTACACGAGTCTACCGTTGAGATCTGATTTCAAATGAGGAAAAGAAGTGTCGAGTTAGCTGGAGAGGGCCAGAGGAGGTGAACTTGTCTCCCTTGATGTGCACTTAATTGACAGGAAGCCAACGTGCGGGAAGAAATCCCCAAGAGCAATTATTAATAATGGAAGACGGAGAAATATTTATACACACAGAAAAACCTGATCTAGCGGCTTTCCTTTCACTAACTCGCCTGTCTCCGTCCAGTTGCATTTCACGGCATTCATGGGTGCACATTACCGTACCGTGTCTATTCTTGTCGTTTAATGTGAAAAACAAGGTGCTGTTCATTCCTGGTGGAAAATAGAGTTCTTTGCGGAAAGAGAGCATGGTGGAGCATGTGAGACAGCTGGGGTAGTCGGCCAGTAAAGGCATTTAACCTCGAGACACCTGAAATGGACCTGATGCTCCTGTGTAATTTTCCCAGGAGAGCGGTTCAGATATTCTCTCTGAATTTCACATGAAACGTCCAAATGTCTGAACAGTCCATGGCAATTTTTGCATTCCCAACAAGCAGTCAGGGAGGAAATAACTTGATTTCTCTATAAGCGTATGGGTGCTGAGAAAAGAAGGCAGAACACTTCTGCTGTAACAGATGTTACGATGTATTTTGGTTTCGATTTGCGACTGCAGCCTTAATACCAAATTACAGTTTACTCTAATGGAAGATTGGCTCAATTTTCTGGCCATTGAATGGGCCAGCTGGAACAGATGTTGAACGCGTGAGACGCTAGGATTGTTTATGGATTGTTTATGTTTGTTTGCTGCCTTGTTATGCGCATCTTTCTTCTTGTTAACAGGTTTATGGTTAGCTGTTTTTTTTTTTTTTGCGTGCACTGTGTCCATGTAGGATTTGGAGTGTCGTTTCATGGTGTTTGGGCAAAACAAGGTATGAAGTACAGGATTTGATGGGAACATTCCTTTATGAGAGTAAACATTGGAGTGCTTCGAAATGTGATTTGTACAAAGTAGCGAAAAGCTCAGATTAGCCCCCACACAGAATATTCTAGGGCAACAGAGGTGGCAGTTAGAATTTTATTTTTTTTCCCCAACAGATGAGGCTTTTGTTGACAACACCTGCCTGCCAGTCTACCCGTCGGTCTGCCTGTCTTTTAAACTGCTACTTCATTTTGTTGCTCTGCCTTCAACATTAATATTTGAGTTTCAAGGATTGAGAATCCTACTCTCCATATGTTGTAGCTAGTGGATGCAGATGTTTGCTGGCTAACAAGTCTTGGCTTGAAATTGACGTGTTATGCTGTGTGTTGAAATCCAAGTTTGATGTGAATGGCACCATGATGTGGCTTTGCAGAGGAAAAGAGGATGCAGTTTATGGTGGGACTTTACACCTCCACACACAAAGAACTTTTCACTTAGTGGTCTCCTTAGGGAACACTTTACAACAACATATCTCCCCAACTCACATCTCTCTCTCTCTCTCTCTCTCTCTCTCTCTCTCTCTCTCTCTCTCTCTCTTTATCTTCTCTTGCTCTCCCTTTCAGGGCTTGCTATCTAATTCTGTGTATTAAAAAGTGCCTGTGGTTCTTAGCTGTTGAATATTTCATGCTTTTTAATTTTTTTCTAGCTTCTAAGTGTAAATTTAACAGTCATTCTCTTTCTCTCCCGCCTTCCCTTCATCCCTCAAACTCACCGTGAAATCACATTTAGATTCATACATACATTTCATAGTGCTGGTAATCTGTAAAACAAACCCAGCCCTGTATGGTGGAAATTAACAATATATCACGGAGAAATTTGCGTCTTAGCTCTGCTAATACGTACAATCTACACAATCAACATTGCTTGATATTTAGAGTGATATGAACAACAATAAACAAGCCGTACAGACTTTCAGGGGAAACAGAACTCTTTACTTGTTGTAAAAGAGACACAAATCCAATTTGTTTTATTGAAAACAATTATACTATTATATAACATAAGATTGCCATATCATGAAAAAACATCTGCATCCACTTTTAAAATGTGGCTTTCGGCCTCAGTGCTTTTTAAGTACAGTAAAGTGTTTCAATTATGAATTCAGTTTAATTAGCAAAAACATAATGTTTAGCCATCTCCTAAACACAAACATGCACAACTATTACTTCATTTAAATCTGAATTCATTTAGAATTTATATTTCTATCTATTGTTTTTTAATATATTTTGACAAATTTTTTTTTTCAATTTTGCAAAAGCTCGGCTCCCCTTAATAAGACATGGGCTCCCCTGAAAACGTAATTTGTGAAATTTTGGGGGGGTCTCAAAAAAATTGACTGTGTTATTTTGACGTGCAATTTCAGTTTTGTGTAATGTGACCATTGCGGATTATTATGTGTAAAATAGCAAAAATATCATTCATTCTTGCATGACGGAGATTTAAACCTAATTCACTTCAATAAAGATAATTATACATGCTGTTCTTGTCATGAGCATCAAGGTGTGATGGCGCTGCGGTGCAAATTCCACTCATGTTTAGTACATGTGTTAACTCAAAGATTCGTAGAAAAAATATAAACGTTGGAGGCCATTGATCTGCGTGCAAAGTCCTTGAAATCCATTCTGCAGTTATACTGTAGCACCACTTCTTGGATTTCTGGACGAGGTGTTAAGGTAAGGTATGTTATTCCCAATTATGTGTTGTGGCTGGGTTGTTATAGGTCTGTGTGACTCTCAATGTCTTATGCCTAATTGGTATTCCTCTGTAGCCTGATGAGTAATTTAACCGTTGTTCATGTGAACTAAAAGAATATTTGTGGGTGGCTGTTTGCTGTTTGACCTATCAATTTGTGTCGATAAAGTATAATAGGTATCCTGTATAGGGATTTATCCTATATAGTGCTTGCATAAAGCAAGTAGTGCATACACTTGTAGCTGTTATGTATCTTTGTAAGTCATTGTAAGTCCTCTTTTGAAACACGCGCAAGCACACAAACACATCCGCCCACCAACAATTTATCTGGATTAGGTTTAAGATCTCGTTATGAACTTTTTTTAAACAAAAAGTGGTAGTTGTGTAGACTGTCAGTGGAGGGACATCCATCTCTCAGATTTCATGTAAAATATTTCCATTTGTGTTTCGAAGATGAACAAAAGTCTTACAGGTTTGGAATGACATGAGAGTTTGTATTGATTTATTTTTTTGATTTTATTATTTATTTATTTGTTTCATTTTTGGGCGTAGTAACCCTTTAAATAAATGTAAATTGATACCGCTCATATCGAGTATGAAACTCAACATTTTCTCCTGAAGGGGGTGGATTTTGGAATCTATTGCTTCAATATATATCTAACGAGTGATTATAATCAAGGTATTAATCAATATTTTCCTTCTAAACATCACATGAGTTGAATGACTTATGAGATTTACTTTGTTATAGAAGTTACCAGTGTGATTACACTCCTTTTACAGATTTTTTGCTGAATTAAAAACAAGAGTTTCAGACGCTATTTTGTTACCAATTTGTGTAAAGTGCCTAAATACATCTTAGCAGTGGATTAATTTAAAGTCATAATACTTAATTCTAAAAGAAGCATTTTGAAGAGTTCAATTGGATGCGCCTTGCATGTGCACAAACGTTCAAAGCTCTATAATCGCCATTATGATTAAAATGAACACTAAGTTATATCTGGCATAATAATGAAACACGAGAGTCTCAGTGGTCCATCCCCTCCTTATAAATGGAGGGTAACACGCCAATCAAATAAAAGAGGGGGTTGAATATCTAATTAAAGCACAGCTAAGCCAGTGTTTAATTAAATCACCTTTTGATACTCAAATTTCTTCTCCTCATAACTCACTTTCTCCTCAAGTATTCAATTGGAAACAACTCTTGGTTTAACCTGTTAGCATGCTAACTGCTATCCACCTTATTCCTGGTGACCTTACGGCGTTTTGAATTATGGGTGGCACTTCCGGTTTGGGGAACTTCCATTCAAAAAGGCTGAAATTAATCATTTCAAATCATAAGGTTGCCCTACAAATAAAGCTGATCCGTCAGTTTGACTGGATGAGCTGTCAATTTTCCTTCATGATTTATTTTCATACATCATGAGAATAACCTTATACTTGGTATTTTTACGTGACATGTTATAACAAGAATGGCAAGAGCTCTTTTCAGTCACTGCTTTCTTTTCCTCGTGATTATTTTCTTTTTTCAATCCGCTGTAAAAGTATGAAAAAGGACAACATATACTGCACATTTGTGGTCTGTTCTCCCGAATTTAATTTACGATATATTCCATTAATAATTCACTGGAATGCACGAAGAATCTCTCGTTATTCTCCTCAAATCCTCACGCCTCTTTCCAGGTTTGTTTTCACAGGTAAATGCAATTTATAATCAGTCAAAATGACGGAAATCACATAATGCTGAAGTTAATGAACATTTTTGATTAAGGCAACATAAGTTACATAATACAGATATGTATATTACTACAGTGATATTTAACCCATCCGTTATTGCTGTGGAAAGACTCGCGCTTTTGGGGTTATTCATGGTCTGTTGAAAGTACCTTGTTGAAGCTTTAACACTTTTAAATTTCCTTTTAATGTTCGATGGTTGAAGGGAGAGTAGATTAATGTCATCTCATTGAGACACTTTTTTAACGTATTGCTTTCATAGAGCGAGCCTTTTCACTGATTGTTTATACAGCTTTTAACTGAAGTTACACCCATAATTCGCGCAAAGCGTCATGGGGCGTAGGAATAAGGTGGATAATGACTTCTGAATGCTACAGCATTTTCCTCTATTCAAGTAAACTCCCTGTCCTTGATCTCTTCTCACTTGCAGTGGATTGAGTATTTGGGAGAAAAAAGAAAAGAAGGCCATCAGATAACAGGAGCCCACTATGTTCTTTCATACAAAAGGCTTGATTGGACCTTTGATGGGATGTGGCATGTATGAGCCGTTTCAGCCTCATTACAGGCTGATTGATCACCTGAGAAGCCAACATCAGTTTTCCGCTACAGTACAGTATATAATTACACTGTAAAAATAATATTCATTGCACCAAACACACAGACCCCAGGCGACACAAAGACTCAGTGGACATTCTGAGGGTAAATAACTCTGGAAGAAAGGAGGTTTTAAGCAAAACCTTAAACAGAAAGTCCACTTGGTAACTCAGCCTCTGGTTGATATAGCATATGAGGCTTGTTGGGGTAATTTGTTTGTAAGATGCTGTTTTGCAAACTGTTTCATCATACTGATTATCATATTATATTCAGAGGATCATCCCCATCAAGGGGACAACATTACCAAAATACGCAAGCACTTCTCTTTAGCAAAGACAGCATGGGCAGCACTGTGGGTGGACTTCAGGGTTTTAAGCCCCCAGATGATTTTTGGGTAAAGCCCCCAATGTTTTAATCATCTTGTTGTTTTGTTTGCCTCATATTTTATTTCTTTTTTTTTGTCAGTAATAAAATAATTCAAATCTGCAAGTCTGCTTTATAAATCAGATGTAGTCTTGCGAGCCAGACTTTCGACTTCTGGCATTGTGTCTGGTAAATATTAATGTTCATTCTGAAACAAAGTGAAAGCTCTTTTAAATGATGCTGCAGCTTCTTGTTCTGCAGAGATCACCAGAGAAATTAGAGGAACCTGCTTCGTGACCACCACTTACTGAGTTCTACGGTATCTTTAAAGATAAAAACACAACTGATCTGATCTATGGCAATTCCTGAGGCTGAGACTAAGGTTAGTGGGATTTCATTATTTTCAGTTCCAGCCACATCGTGCGAATGAAACCTCACAGATTCAAAATGATTTATAAAGTGCACAGTATTACAATTGTTATCAAAAGATACAGAGGTCTTGGCTAAGCCCTGAATATCCGCTTAACCTAAAACCACCCATGGCAGACTGTACTGTATTGTTCCTTAATTGGAATGCAACATATTTTGTTATATTAGTCAATACAAAGCACCACTAATTGTGAGTCTGGCCTGCCATCAACATTCAGAAACACAACCCATACTGTCATATGCTAGAAGAAAGAGATTAATTTCCCATTTCTCACGGAAAGAAGTACTTATTAGTAGTATTATTTAAAAAAAAACGCATTCACTGTTATTCCTGTGGCATTTGTATTCAACCTCCATGCAATATAATACGGCAGCAAATAACCTCATCATTAAGTCCATATCAGCCATAAGCATGCTTCATTGTTTAGACACATTTTTTTGTTTTTTTCCCCCTCACAAAATAATGGAACTTTTGGTAGATAATGCGTCTGTTTGAAGAAAAGACCAGTGCGTGTCAAGCTGAATGTAATGATTTCATAAATGTAAATTCAAGCAAGATTATACTTCCCCACATTAGTTACCAGGGTTTGGCCCTTAGTTACAAAATTAGTTATTCATGAGTGAAACCTTTAGAAAAGGTGACAGAAATGAATTATTAATAGCCAATAGGTCCAGACCAGGACAATATATCTCCTGCTTCCCCTCTGCCACATTATTAATTAGTCATTTAAGTGTCATAAATAAGCAATATGAATGGAGAGTGAGGGAGTTGCATGATTACATACTAATTACCCAATCAGATCTGTGCTTATTAATTTCTCAACTCACGTGCGTATGGATCGGTGTCCAGTAAATCATGATCAGATTGAATAGTGCACCGTAGTCTCATTTAGCAAGACATTCGACAATCGACACGTAGCTTATTCTGGCCTGCTTAGGAAGAGACCGCCTGACTAATATGCAAAGCGGCCAAGCATAGTTTTCTTTTTTACATCATGGTTAGGGATGAGCACCCTGAAACAAATATACAGGTGTGCTTAAGAAATAAATTCATTTAGCAAACACTTTTATCTAAAGTGAAAGAAAAATAAACAAGTGTAGCCGGTCGATCGGCTACACAAGCACTGTGTCAGTTTAAGCAATTCATCCTGAAAAGACAGCATATAGCATGTACTTACTGTGGATGAAATAAAATGAAGTTCCTGGTACTGGTATATGACTTTGTTTCTCTGCAGATCAATAACAACTCGTGCTCCCAAAATAAGGAATATTTTTAACCCCTGATGACTGTCTAAAAGCCCAGACAGAACACAACATCTGACACACAGCGCAGGTAAAATGGTGGTGTATGTCAGATGGATGGCTGAACTGATGTCAGGGCAGGACTTCCTGCTGGGGAGATGGGCGGCAATAAATATACGCCAGAGCGAGAAAGAGACAGAGAAGGAGAGATGCAGTGTTAAAAATAGCGTAGAATTATTCCTGCAGAATGTAGTATGTGTCTTTGCCTAAATGTGCTGTATACAACAGTACCTACTGCACGAAATACTGTCTCCCACAATGACCTTCAGTTTCCAATATGATCAATAAACCAGAAGAGACATATTTTGTTGATCCTGGAAAAACATTCCTGTCCGAAAATTCAGCCCCTACCCCTAAACCTAACCCTACCCATAAGTTATACCTAAAATCAGAGGGAAATTATGGTGAATAACACTGATGTAGAAGCACCTAACCCTGGTTGTAAGCCTGAACTTGACATAAAAATCTGAACTTGTCAGATACGTCAAAATCTGAACTTGTCCCTCAAATCTGATTGGTTGATTGGAATGTTGTTCCAGAATCAACAAAGATGTTGATCCAGGAACACGTATACTTGGTGAAACAACGTTCAGCAAAAACATTATTGTTCCCATACATCTCAATCAGGACTGTATAGTTAGAGTTTTATAATCACCCACATATGAGATATAGTAAAGGGGGTTCGGGGACAAGCTCCCCCGGAAAAAAGAAAAGAAAATTGATTTCTCTTAACTATATATATATATATATGCATTTTAAGACATTTGAAGGCCCCCAAAAAATTTGATAACAATAGCTTTAAAATCATATCAGTGAGCAGTAGATTATTCGTCAACACTTGCTCTCTCCTGAGCTCCATCATCTCCATCACTCTTTCTTTTTCTCTCAGTCTCCTTTTCTTGCCCTGTCTCTTCCCCTCCTAAAGCTGAGCTCTGACTGATAGTCTTTTCATTTTCGTCTGTGTCAGTGGAGAAAGTAAACATAGGGTCAACTGATATTTATATGTTTTATGAATCATTTTATTAGACAAGTTAATTTACTGAAGGCTAACAGGAAAGCTTGGTAACTAAGTACATTAAATTAATTCACAATATGAGCACATTTATTATAATCGAATATAATTAAAACGGCTTTGTTAATGTTTCTTGTTCTTTGACATTGACAGTTAAGCTAATAATTATTTCATTACATGAATCACGTACATTATATCGGCTTATTTTCAATTCAAAATGGCCAAATTAGACAAGTTTATTACTTTGCATCCATGACTATTTTTGCCGGTCGTTTAACATTTCTATCCTAAAACAGCTGCCAAAAATGAAATGTTTAGTTTAGATACATCTTATCTCACACTTTATGACTGTTTATTGAAGCGTTGCACTGTGCTGTAATTCACGATCAGCAGTTTCTTTGAACATAAAGCCCGCCTACATTGATTTGATTGGACATCTCTAACATTTCGACATTGGCGAGCGATACTTAAATGAGAAGGTCGGTTATCTTGGTACTGTGCAATATCTTTCCAGCACTAAAGTAGAGTTAATACTATATTAGTATATTATTTCACAACCTCTATTAGCCTATACACGCCTCGGAAAAATACAGGTCTGGATCTCGCCCATGATCGGCCATTATCTCAATGCCAGTTGCTCAGCTGACGCAGGATCTTCTCAGAAGTTAGAAGTTAGAATTGCTTTTTTTTGCTTATGGAGTTTTTGGTTTTGTTTTGTTTTTTGGTGCTTTTCTGCAGTACTACAGCCGTATTGTTGATCCAATTACCTGAGCCATATGTCACATGACTGATCATTCGAGAGATGAAGGAAAATTAAGTCATCATGACAAAACTGATTGGCTCTGATTGAGAGGCTATTCAGAGCTGTGATGTCACAAAATACAAGCAAAAAAAAAAAAAAACTCAGACAGTATACAGTGCAGTATGCATCAAGTAGTATGCTAGTATTATATTATAACATAGTGGAGGCTTGAGACAGAGCAGATGAGATACGAGATGAAATAAGGAAACGATGGATGCTCTTACTCTAACACTCCAATGCTGATTGAGACTCTCTGATCCACACACACACACACTCTCTCTCTCTAATTAAAGGTTAAGCCGATTCCACCACAGTCTGATAGCACTGAGAGGCAGAGGATGTACCATTTAAAAAACCCAGTAATTAATGCTGCTCACTCTGCAATCATACGAGAAACGAGGTTGAAAGGTGAAAAAGACGGAATATAAGACGAAATAAGAACGCTGTAGATCACGTTTTTTTTTTATTCTCCATTTCAATAGAGCTGTGTTCCATAAATGACACTCACTTTTCACAAACAGAGTAAAATTCATCCACACCTCGCTTCCTTTGAACCGGAAAAACTATAATTATTTCTGTATAGGGAAAAGATATGGAGAGAGAGAAAAATTAGTTTAATTAAATTTAGAAGTGATACAGGAAGTACCTGCTTTGGTGATATCCAGTGTGTTGGTAGTAAAAGGTTTGTTTTGCTCTTAAGGTAGTTTACAGGAGGTCAGTAATCCCTCCGCATGCTGCCAGCAGTAAAACACATAACCCCGGCTCATGCTCTACGAAACACGGTATTGGTGCAGAGCTTAAGCTGCCAGCCGCCGAGAAAAAGCCCCAGAGTTTTTTTCCCCCATCCAGGCGGGTTTTTCTCCTGCTCTTCAGTCGTGCTGTTGGACGCCTGTATTTTGGGGATTAGTAGCTTAATCGACCTTGTAATGGGGAGATCAGAGCAGCGTGGAGCCATGGAGAGGAGTTCTCACACACATACTGTATACACACTTTTCTTGTACAAACACACACATATACACAATCTACCCCCACCCTGCTGAGTCTCTCTACTTTTTATATGTAATTTTGCTCCTAAAATGCACAAGTGTTTCGAACACAGTTGCAGTCTCAGAGAGGGAATAGAGATATGGTCACTGCGTAAGCATGCGTACGCATGTTCACGTCACATCATTAATTGGCTCTTCACACATGTAGCCTTTTTCTGTAACTAAGTAAAAAAAAAAAAATCTATATAGAAATGTGCACAAAAACCCAGTGTTGAAAAGTCAGTAAATCAGCTCCATCAATTTACTTGTTACACTTACAGTTGTAACATCGCCGGAAAAGGCTGTATTGATGCTGTGTGTGACCAAAGCAGTAAAATGAACAGTCTGAGTCTGAGTGAGTATGTGGTTAAGACGCTCGGACATTATAAGTTAGCCGTCAAAGAATCACAAAGCCACTGTATGTCCGGAGATGAGTCAAAAAACCTGTCTATGTTGTGGATAGAACTTGCATCAAATTGGACAGATGCTAAAAGAAAAGTTGAAGTGAATAAAGAAATCAATCAACAAATTACTGAAACAGTTATGCTGCTTTTAACGCTTCACTATTTCAGCTCTGATTTTCAACTCATCAAAATCAGAGGCAAATCGGTGCTCATTCATGAGAGTGTGCATTTTCTAAAACGCAATCTAAGAGAAGTACTGATATGTCACAGATGCCCAAGAGATATTCATCAGGTTAAATGTCTAGCCCTGTCTGTGACTTTAAGTGCTGCAGAGAAAAAAGAGTTTTGACTGGAAAAGACATCAGACAGTTGTGTAGTGTGAAAAGAACAGCGATCTGACAACTTTGAAAGTCATAAGCTGTGTCCAAAACCGCTCACTCGTTCACTCATTCACTAATCCCTATAGTGTATGGCATTTGAGTGCACAATATCTGCAAGGAGTGAACGAAATGAAGTGAGTGAATTCGGACGCTGACGTTTATACTGTGCGTCGGAGCTGGAGCTATCGCAGAAACGGCTTCGTCACACGTAGTGATAAAACTCCTTTTATCTTACATGTTACTTATTTTATAAAATAATATTAACAACAATAACAGTGATAATGACTTTATGTTGAAATGACTTTATGTACCTCCGCTCCGTGCCAGCTTTGTAGTTTCGTCATTTGAAATTGTTAGAAACTCTCACGCTCACAGATGACGTGTCGTTGAGCGCCCTCAGGCGACCGTCATGATGATTAACGAACATTTTTAAACATCCACCAAATTATCATCTCTATCTTACAGCTTAACGGGTTAACAACAGTGCCACAAATTATTAAAACACCTGGCTGTTAGTAAAACACATTACATTGAGTGCCTAAATAATATATTTTAATAAAATAAAAAAATTTAGGCTACCTATATTTACCTTATTAATATAATTTCATTTCATTTTAAAATCCATCTATATAATATTAGCTCAATATTTTAATATGTTTTATTCAAGTAATGATTAATAAAAAAAAGGAAAATAATAATAATAATAAAACTAGCATAAAATAAATGTCAAAGCAGAAATAAGAAAGCTGTAAAGTAATCTCTGGTTTAAACTTGCTCGCTACCGCACTTTCACGCGCACTCAGTCCTCTCCACATTGGGGGTGCTTCTCATTTCTTATTTGTGCATCCTCGTTTCCTTTCCTCGCTTCCTTTCCTCGCGTCTCAGCTCCACCCCCTGTAGGATGCGAGGGAAGGCTGCAAGGAAAAGACGCGAGGATAGAGGAATCGAATGTAACTTTTTTTTATAAATTGGAATACTTGATCACTCGAGCGTCACTTCATCGCGTCAGCAGCAGCGCTCAAAGGATCTGCCCTTATGTAGTTGAAGTTTGTTTATTTAAGAAATTCATAATAAATAATAATAAAGCAAGGTACCCTGTTGAAATATGGGAGATGTGTGGTTTATATAAACTGCAAAGGTAAAGTATAAATTAAAATTATTGTGACCGATATGAAGGGGGAGGAGAATTTAGACGTGCGTCACGTTTTAGTCAATAAAACTCTTCCGCATAGGATACACCTGTGTATCCTCCCTCATGACTCCTCATGAAGCCTCCTCACTCCTCGATCCTCGACTCCTCGTGGTGCATTTAGAGAACTGAGATGTCCTTCAAGATGGCTGAGCTCGATCGGTTTCCGGGTCATAGGATGGAGGACGGAGGAGCGAGGAGACGAGGAGGGATATTGAGAAGCTCCCTCTATTGTGGGAAATAGTGCTTCAGCAAGTGTACATCGAATATTCGAATTCAGAGAGGATTGTGGGTAAAAGTAGTGAACAAATTTAGGGAACATGTTGTTCACTTAGAATTCGGACACCACTACAAAATGTCCGACACCCGATATAGTGCACCATATAGTGGATAGGGAGTGGTTTCGGACACAGCTATAGTGTGTGGGCAGCATTAGAGATGACAACATCACTGGGAAACAAGGTATTTTATTGGCATTTTAGTGTGGATGTGGACCGTAGCAATACAGATCAAATAGAGAATCTCATTGCCTATGTCAACAGCAGAAAAGGTAATCTGGAGATTTCACTGCAACTGAACGGATTTGTTATGTCAAAGTAGCTGTTGTACACTGGTGACCAAGTCACCAAGACATGTTTTGCTTTGAATGCTGTATCCCAGCAATGGATTCTGCTGCTTGTGTTCCCACCAGGCTTCTTAGGGTGTACTCACACTAGCCAGTTTGAACCGTGCCCGAGTGCGTTTGACCACCAAAGCGCGGTTCGTTTGACTAGTGTGAGTGCTCCGAACCGTGCCCGGGCGCGGCTCGATTAGCCGGCCCTGGCCCGGTTGGAAGAGGTGGGCCAGAGCACGGTTTAGTTGGACTCGGGCGCGGTTCGCATGCAGTGTGAGCGCTAACCGTGCTGGAGCACGGAACAGGACGCGTGACGCAAACCTCCTCATACGAGCAGCACGATTACGTGAAAATTTTCGTGCCACAAAGGCGATAGATCTGTTTAACAACAGGCTGTGAGAGGGCTGTGGACCAAACGACTCAAAATTATCCACAAAGTAAACAGAGCGATGGACTCAGAGCGATGCGCCGCTCTTCCTGTTTATCCCGAAACCGTCACACCATAATGACGTAAGCGTGCTCCGGCACGAATGCTGAAACCCTATGTGAGTGCAGGCCAGTGGGGGAGTGGGGAGGGGGGACAATCGTACTCGGGCCCGGTTCATGGCAACCGTACCTAGTGTGAGTACACCCTTAAATAGCTAAACCAGCATGACTTAAACTGCACAACCAGAATGATAGCATAGCTATACTGGTCCAGCAGCAACAATAGCACCAGAGTAGCACTAACCAGCATGAATTCATTTGGTTAAGTTGGTCTTTTCAGCAGGGTGGTTTGGTTTTGTTGAGGGCCTGGTGAGGGGTCACAGTAATGCATCTCTCACTGGTGGGGATTTGGCTAATGCATGTGAGGGAAACATGGGAATGCATTGTACAGTCATCCTTCTCTATCTGGGGCGTTAATCCTGTGTCATCTCATATCAGAGATGGTGTAGGGATCGGGTGCATGAGGGATGATAAGATGAACAAACACTGCGGCTCATTAGAGCGAAGACATTGTGTAATCACTGCTCTAATCTCCCATAATCCCAGCATCTACAATCAGCCACATTCTCACAGCGGGTTTGCTCCTCTACTTCTTTTGCCCTCTCACTCCAGACATAAAGGTTGGATTTGGCATTAAATTAAAACTTGAACCAGGTGAGACCCTGTAACCAGAGTTGGCACCAGGGCACATAAATTGGGGGTGGGGGTGGGGGGGCATTTATATTTTTTGGTGGGGGGGGGGGGGGGGGCTGCCAAAGTCACGTTCAAATCCTCTGGATTACTAGAAGCTTCCAGACAGGTGTGTTGGGACAAGTTGGAGCTAAACGAAGTGGTAGTCAGTCATATTCCTGAAGAGCTACTGTACCATCATGCAGAGTTTAGCTACAACCCTAAACAGAAGTCTGCACAAAGCCTGACCTGACCAAAGAGGTCCAAAATAACCCTTAGCATTCCCATACATCTCACTAGCCGCGTTTACACTGTCGGGCCAAAAGTGCTAGTGCGTGCCAGGGCCAGTCACGTTTCCAATGTCACTTCCGGGGCTTGATCGGGCCTCGTCTGGGCTTCCTTGGGGCCAACGGCCAGGGTTTTCTGGCCCGCTGAATACCTTGATCCAAAGCGGGCCGGATCGGGCTTAAGGAGTGGTTACGAACAGAGGCAGAGTTTATCTGAGTCTGGAGACGCCAGCTCCGAATGATTCTGTCAGCTAACATCAGCATTAAAGGGACACTTCACCCATTTGCATTAAGCTTTGCATTGTTAGAAACCCAGTCATACTATTGAATGGTCGTGCAACACTCTCTCATTTTCCCCTGAGACGGGAGAAATCCGTTATTTACCTCTTACACTTCCTCCTACAATGACGCAAAAATCGTCATTTTGCGTCATTGTAGGAGGAAGTGTAAGAGGGGGGGATTTCTGTTGAGACTACAAGCACTAGTTCCTCATCTTTCCCAGGGGGCGGGACCCGCTCACGCTACAGACCTATTACAGATCAGTGGGTGGGACTTTACTCTCTGAAACTGAAAGCAATATCCTCCATCTTGTTTGAAGCTAAGCTAACAGGCGCTGTGGAGACAGATGTAAAGTAATGACAATAGCGGAGGAGAGTGCTCAATATGATATAGAAGAAGAGGATTTCGGAAGTCTGATGCTTGAATCAGGTGTTTGTGGCTACCTTTACAAGCCGCATTATAGCGAAGAGCAGCCGAGGCAGAAGACCTGCCTGCCGCGGACGAGGAGCCCGGACTGGCTCGAGTTAGGGCGGACTGGTGGCGCCGGTGATCTCACTATGCAACTACGAACCGCTACGAACACAGAGATAGAGTCCGTCTGCGGCAAAGAACTTCAACGATGACAATTACTCCTGGACGAAATCTCTGAATCAGACGAGGACACGGACGTTTGTGTTGAGAACTTTCCTAGTTTCGCACCGCATATGTTCTGACTGAACATCCAGGTACCATGCAATAATTCACCTTTTCGAAAGAAATACAAACGAGGAGTAATGCACTAATGAGTTCGCCAACTAACTAGACATTTTGTGTGAATGTGAAATGAATTTCAAGCTCTGGTGGTAGCTAGCCTTGTAGACGGAAGAGTGATTTGCGCTTTCTGGATTAGTGGGAGTGGCTTGCGGAGCTGTGCAATGTGGTGCATTGTGGGAGTTGTTGTCTTTCATACAAATGCGTCCTGAAGTTATTTTTTGTCTTTTCTCGGTCACAAAGGCACCAAATTCAAAATTTCTTTTACATTTCGACTACATATATGACCCACTTTAAATAAAAAACAATGTTCAAATGGGTGAAATGCCCCTTTAAATACTTTTAAAATCATTTTAGCTCAAAACTAACATTCATGTTTGAATACCTTCTGTTTGTGATCCGATGTGGATTCTGATCACCGTATTGAGAGTGAGGAGTTGTCGTCACGGTATAGAGCCCCTCCCCTCGATCCGCTATGTTGGCAGGATTCCAGCGGCAAAACATCATTGTTTACGTGTGTTGTTAACTTGGTAGTAGAGGAGGTTTTCGCAATTCCGCACTGTTTTACCATGCCTGGAAGTAAAAACTGCTCCAGTGTTTGTCACAAGAAGCCAAGCGCCGACATTAGGCATTTCTCAATAGCAAGCAAAGTTCGGACTTCAATGTCAAGTGCAGCACAGGAGAATGACTCCCGAGGACGCGCGTAACTCAGCTCGCTCTGCAGACTGCTACTCCGGTTATCTCTGTATGTACATTTTAGGCAACAATAAAACTCTTTTCGTTTTCATTTAAAGAAATCTTAAACATTACACAAATGTGGTTCAGGCAACGCATATTTATTATATTCACTACATGTAACGTTAGCATATTTATAACAAAACATTTTTTTTTTAAATTGTTACATTTAAATTGTTCTTTTCGTTTAAATTTTAAAAATATTAAACTTATTAATATGGTTCAGGCAATATATTATGTGCATTTGTACTCTGATCATCACTGTAATAAAATAAAATAAAATACAAAACTAAACCCTGTCTCTTTTTGTTAAATTTCAGTTTTATCAATAGCCATTATAAAAGTAGCCTATAAGTAAAAAGTACAAGAAGCTATACAATACGAAATAAAGCAAACAATTCAGTCAAACATACAAAGTCAGCGCTCTAGTCTAACGTTACAACAATGGTAAAGTTAAAGGAGCTGTATGTAAGATTGTGGCCAAAACTGGTACTGCAATCACTTTCAAATTACTGTATAGAGCGGTGTATCCCCTCCCCCTCCCCCTGACTCGAGGTTGCCAGATAGGCTGCAGGATCCAGCAGGAACGTAGGCTGCAGTTTGTAGCTGCAGCTGTGGTAACTAGAGCAGAGCTGGCAACCCGGATGCAGAAACACTACTGACTTCGTGATTGGTAGATAGATGGAGGGCGGCGCTTCAGGCCAAAACACAAGATGACAACATCAACATCAGTTGAGGGCTGCAACTTCACTTTTTAAATGACAATATCCTGGCCGTACTACTTTTGTCAGTGATATAAGTATTTGAAATGAACATGATTTCTTAATGTCTAGTGACATATCAGGGCCATTTTATGATTAATTGAAATACATTTCTTACATACAGCTCCTTTAAATAGCCTAAATATAAAGTTATGAAATTTCACTTAGCCCTCAGTTTGGCCAGGGAACAAGATTCACAAGACCAAAGATCGCCCGTTAGGTCAACACAAGACGAATTATATCTCATGTTATATCTTCTCCAAATACCGCTGTTTTGCGCTTGGTGTGAGCTTGTTCCTGTAAGGTCCCTTTTCTTTCGCCTTATCTTTTTGCATTGCTTTACTTTCTTCCTTTTCTTTTTCGTATTCGTAGATCAGTCTGTGTCCCGCCGAAATACTAAATAGCCTAATAATAATAGCCTAATAAATGCGCAAAAATTAAAGAGCTCTGGAATGTTTAGTCGCGCTTCTGTGAAGTTCTGAAGGCGTTGCCCCTGGCAACCGATAGCGTCTCCTTCCATCATGGCCGACAGGCTCAGACCCCGCCCAAATCAACCCAAGTCGGCACGTGACTCCTCACTCTCAATAAGGCAAACATATTTATACGCGATGCAAAAGACTATGCGCGCTAACTATTACCATAGTAAACATGGTAAATGTGACCGCTTGATAAAATCAGAATAAAATCATATACAGTAGGCCATCACAATCATGTTTTTAATTGAATATGTCAGTACGTCTCGTCTCTTTATACCAGACTGTCTGACATCCATATTTCTCTCCGCATATGTCATAAAATAAAGTAACTTTTTTTTCCGGGTGCTTCCTCTGTTTCTCTGACTGAAAGTATAGGCTATTGGGAGAGAGTGCTAAAGCCGCTAGGGTCATATTTTTGGTGGCATATGTGTAGAAATTATCATTCTTTCTAAATGTGATGTAAATATGTCCTGAAACTACAAATAAACAGAAACAGACGCGACTGTAAGTGTGTCCTCTCTCTTTTGTGAAATAACGGTAAACCACTTTATTTCTGTGTGACTAATGTGCAACCTTGACACAAATGAATTAATTATGATCAATGTATCACTTTTTATTGTAAACTTGTGGTAAAAGATCGATGCTTGGGTTTGAAATCTTTAAGTAAACAACAAAAATGCCAACAAACGGTCGCTTTTATCATGTTCGTTTTGCGATCTCGCTGTTTCCAGTGATTTCTTTCTGATTAGTTTTCTGATAAAACTTCCATTTGTTGGTGAAATGATGGGTTTGGGTGACATTGTTCCAGAGAGGCGTGTTACTAGTGAAGCGCTGTGGAGCTTCTGGCCCGACAGTGGAAACACAGTGTGTTTTGGTCTCGGTGCTCCAGGTCCGGGGCTTTTAGCCCGGCACAGCCCATTTAAAGCCCTGGCTCACACTGGCCCGACAGTGGAAACGCTGCTTTTGGTTAACATAGAGCCAATCACAAATGTAAATGCCATGTAACTGAATACTCTGGGGCCACGGGAAAACAATGCAATGACAACACTGATTGGCTGATGATACTCAAAGAGCACACACAGTCCCAAACCCTTCACTTCACTACTCAGTGGTAAGCCTGAACACGCTTTTAAGAGCCTTCCATTAAAAACAATGTAAACAAACACTTCATGCTTCCTGACTTGTAGATATGGTAAGGAACATGAAATTTTAAAAAGGACCAAGTGTCCAAGGGGAATATGAGTGAGAACTGAAAGAGGAGTGCTTGGCCTGGTAGTTCCAACATGATTGGACGTGGAGGTCAGAAGCTCGACCTCTCTAGTGGTTTGATTAAAATATAGAACAATAGTGGCCCAACATCCTGGCCCAACACCTGCAGCATGGACCTCCAAGAACCTGAACCTGTCTCAACTCTCTCATCCACAAGCTCCCGTCAGGAACTGGTGTGCATTGTGGCAATTGAAGGGACTGGGTGGTTGCTTAGTGACAGCATTCTGATCAAAAACTGACTCAAGAAGGATATGTTAAAAATTGCATTTGATATTACTTCATTCGTCACACTGCAAATGCATATGTGCGTTCTGTGTCCTCTGGTTGTGTCCTGCACATTTTTACTAACGCACTGTAGCAGGTCTTCCAGGTCTTCCATGAAAACTGAAAATTTGCATGCTGAGCAGCATATACACACTGCATTTCTTTCACCAAGTCTTTTTGCTGCCTGTCTCCACTCCCTTGCTTTTCTCATCCTGCTCTCCCTCTCTTTATCAATCTGCCTCTCTCTTTCTCTTGCGTGTATATGCCGTTTTCTTTCTTTTTTCTCTTCTCTAAACTAATAACAGAAAGGGTGCTCATGGGCAACCCAGTGGAGAAAAAAAAATCAATACTCTCTCATACAAAATCAAGATTTCTTTTATTCTGCCACTTTTGTTGCTTTTCTTTCTCTCTCTTTCTCCAGCTGCCACTCCTGTGAGCTCTCCTACGCTGGTCTTTAGAGTGCCATGGAACAAGGTCGTGGATTTTTACGAGGTGCTCTTTCACTGGTATTTGATCGATTGAAAATAATCAGATCTTTTCCCTTGATGCATCTCATCTGAGCACTTATCTGACCTCTTGGCTCTTCGAGTAGTTTTTCATGGCTGGGCAAGCACATGTGAAGTGTTGGTGGGTGTGTTAGGCAGGTCGGCCTTCTCTGCGAGCCACCCCATCATACACACTCAATCCTATTAACCCGAACCAGAGCCAGAGTGAAGAGAGACAGGTCGGGTTCTAGCCTTGCACACTCTTCAAAGTGAAAGACAGACAGAGACAATAATGACATGTTGAGCAGGAGGTGTTTGGTAGAGGCATATGGTGGACTTCTGAAATGAGACAGCAAAGACTGCTTTCTGCGCTCTAAATTCATATTCAAGTTCCATTTAATGTTACATGGTTTCTAGGCTTTTGGAACAGCATTTACCTTACACTATCAACAATAATGATGAAAAGTGGTTCTTTTTCACAATCGGTTTCATTTTGAAACAACAACAAGGTAACTAATGATTTCTGAGGAATTAGAGTAGTTAAAATCAACCAAAAATAGTCACTGTGTTACGCTTTGTTTAAGGTCTGTGAGACTCAACTCAAAACTTTTTTGGTAATCAGGAGTATTTTATAAAATTGAAAAAAATGTCACAATATAATTATTTTGAATTTATGCTGCCTCTTTAATACATTGATTTCTGATTTGTTATATCTGAAATGAACTTATAATATATTATCGTTATCCTTATAGGATATTATCCTTCAGAAATATACTAAAACAATTGGTAATCAAATCGTTATGAAACCAGAATCATCAATCAAAATCGTTACACTTCGCCATACAATTCCTATCATAGTCAATAAGCAACAATTTATTATTATTCATGTCTCTCATGCATCCTCTTTTCAGACCATTAGATCACAAATCCTCAGTAAACACCACAATTTTGCCATTCCCAATTGGGGTCAGGTTTTGGTTGGTTAGTATGACCCCATTAACCCCTCCTCTTAGATTGTGTAACTACACTATCTGCTTCTAAAAAGCATTTTTCTCCACCTGAAGGCCATTAAAAAAAAAAAATTGTGTGTCGAGTTGTCAGCCAGCATTGTCAAGATGACATTTTGCTGCGACTGCAGAGTGATAATTCATAAGACATTTACGGCTCAGATGATTAGCTCGATAAGTTCAGAGGTTACCATAAGCACTGGGGGCGTCCTTTGAGATGAATGGGAATCCCAACAGATTGCTTTCTCCAACTATAATAGATCTCTATTTGATTACAGCCACACCATCCTTAAGGATCTCACTGAGAACACAAGGGATGCAAATAAATACTGCCTCTTTGTTTATTTGATCCACGGACAGCATAACTTTAATGAGTTGTACATTACTCGGTTTCATATGCAGTTTAATTTTTTGTATTGTATTTGCTGATCCAATAGTTTTGAGGAGGCAGTGTTTCTCTTGCTTTATAAGAGAAATGCCACTGGTTTCAGGGTGCAGTTTGGCGGTTTTCTGTAGGTCTAATGGGACACACTGCTTCAGTATTACTGTCAGATGGCGCAGATGGACAACAGAGGGAGAAAAGGCACTCGTAGATGACAGAGAAAATGGGAAAAGAAGGGAGGGAGGGAGGGGGAGTGTGTTCTCTCACTTGCCGACGTGATTACACGCTGGCAGAACAGCGAGGAAACGAGGAGCGGACTTCCAGAGACGGATATAATGTGCTGTGTTTTTTTTTTGTCTGTTTCTAAAAGCACTGGTAATGCCACAATCCCTCTGTCATGCCAATAATGACCATCTGAAATGGAATGAATTGGCAGAGAGAGAGAGAGAGAGAGAGAGAGAGAGAGAGAGAGAGAGAGAGAGAGAGAGAGAGAGAGAGAGAGAGAGAGAGAGAGAGAGAGAGAGAGAGAGAGAATGAAAAGCTCATTATAAGCAAGGCTCTTTTTTTTTCATACATCGCTCATTTTGTCTCAGCAGTTTGTTTTATTTATTTGAAGTTAGTGGCTTAATGAGATCCCAGAGGCCCAAAGCTGAGACTGGGAGAGAGTGAGAGAGAGAGAAGGAAGAAGAATGGAAAGACTGGGAAATAGAGAGGAAAATGAAAATATATATATATATTTATAAAAAGAAGGATTGGAAGAAAGCTGAAAAGGAGAGATGTGGAAAAGAGAGCAGAAAAAAAAAGAAATTGAGGTACAAGTAACTAAAAGGTGTACATGGGTAATTCTCTGAATACCTGTAAAGAACATGTTTAGGTCAAATCAAAAGATATACACTATATTTTGCTATATATAAATATATAAGAATATTTCAGTCTGATATTCCTGCTGATGTCTGTGTTTATAATGTTAATCAAACAACATATTCACTGCAAGAAAAAAAATAATAAAATCACACAATTCTCTTGACTGAATAACTTTAGTAACTTTAATAAGGATTCGTCTATATTTAATTTATACAGTGAGTGAAGACTATGCAGTGTTATTTTACATTTGATTACTTTATTCAATTTCTGTACATAATCTACTTAATCTGTATCTAACTACTGTTAGATCTGCCTGAAAACCCATCTTTCATTTGCATCTTTGTTCTGTTGTGTTATTTGTGCTATGCTATTGTTTGTGTTTCATTAGATATTTGTTCTTATTTTATTACAGACCTTCTACTTGATTTTAATTGTGTTTGAAATGTATATTTATATTACATTTATGTAGTTTTTTTTTTTTTTTTTTTGCGTTGTTCTTGCATTCCATGTAAAAAGGCTAGTAAGTAAAATAAAATAAAAAAGACTAGCCAAAGGCAACTCGAGCTTCAGTGTGTCCGTAGAGGGTTACAATGGTAAAATATTAATGGTCCTAAAATAGGCTTAATTGGTGTTGTTGTTGTTTCTTTTGAAATACAACCTGAGCAAGTTTTCATAAGATCCCTCAGAATGAGGAGAAGAATCAGGCAGGCACAACCACATCTCTCACAATCATAAATACACTCGGTAAACGAATATTGTGTGTATAAAGGCTACTATCTAAATGGATCTCCACCTGCAGCAACTAAGAGAGTGTCTGTGATTTCATCTACCATGGATGTGGGCATATTTATCAATGCGAATAAGTTGAGAAAAGTTCAGCTTAATGCAAATGAGCAACAATTAGAAGTAGTGACTACAAATGGAAGAAAAGTCTCCTGTTATCTGTCTCCTGTGAGAGACAGCAGTGTCGGCAAGACAGAAGTTACTGTTACTGTGAATGAGTCATTGTTTTATATGCTTTGTTCCTTCCTGTGTACGGAGAAATAATAAAGTCATGTTGTGCGGAAAACCGTGTCAGGAATTTTCATCATTCTGAGTGAGTTTGATTAATGCGTTGATAATGGTTAATTTTGATTTTAGCTATGTCCCAATTCAGGGGCTGCATCCTCCGAAGACCACATTTGAAGGCCGATTGCGTCACAGCGGCGCGACGAAGGCTGTCCCAAGTCGAAGGATCCTTCTAATGCGGCCTACCGTTAGTGTTGCCAAGTCTGAGGTTTTCCCGCAGAATTGGGCTACTTTAAAGTTGTTGCTGCGGGTAAAAAAAAAATTGCTGGTTGATTTCCATCCCCGTAAAAGAACGATTTCGACGCTCCAACACCGAATTTCGAGAATTCGGCAGCCTGATGGAGAAGAGCCGATGAGCTTTTTGGGCTACTTTTGTTGCACAGACCTGGCAACCCTGCCTACCGTCCTTCTTTCCCCGGGCCACGAAGGATAGAACGAGGAACCAGCACCAGCCAAGAGAAACGAGACCGAGAGGATGAGCTGATCAATATATTTAGGGAGGACATGAAGTTTCAGAGAGACAGAGCAGGGAGAGAATGGACACATTGTTTTCTCTTCTTGACAGATTGGTAGAGAAATAAACTTTTGGTTATGTGAATTAAAATTTGTAAATGAAAAATCGTATACATTTTTTTTTTGCTGCAAGTTATAATTTGAAACAAAAAATAATTTCTGTGCATTGTTTATTTTTGTAATGCAAGTTATAACTTGTAAATGTAATAAAGAAATTATTCTGTAGGGAGACATCGGGTAATGTGAGACACCCCCTGTATCTAGGCAACGGAACACATTTGTGGTCATGTGACCATTATGTTTTCAAGCCATTTCCCCTTGGCCATGAAGGAGAGGACCTCATGGTGCTGTGGTAAGCATATTTTTTTTGCATGTAAAAGTACATTTTATTGCTGTAAACTTAATCAACTGTTGTGCCAAAGCAAATTGATTCAGGTAGAAAAACGTATATAATACATGTTGATGAACTACCAACATATAAAACCATGTGGTGATGCTAGCTGAAGATTAGCCTGAATTGCTAAGAGAGATCGTTTTTTCTAAAATGCGGTGGTGGGGTAAAGTGAGACAAATGCTGTGGGGTAAAGTGAGACATGAGGCACAAGTTAACTTCAGTCTTAAACATATTTTAATGTAATATTACATTACATATGTTTTATTTTTAATGTCATAAACATTGTAGAAAAGCCATCATGCCAAGGCAATACACCAGGAAGACAACCTGGGGCAAAACACCCCTCGAGGAGATGGAGAGTGCAGCCGCTGAGGTCAAGGAAGGAAAGAAGTCTATAAGAGCAGCTGCAAGGGATAGAAATATTGACAAGTCAAGCCTCCTAAGATTCATAAAGAAAAAAGAGAAAGGGGAAGTAAAATCAGTAGCCTGGGGTGCAGTAGCTGAGGCAAAGAGAATATTCACAGATGAGATGGAGGAGGAGCTTGCCAAACACTTGAAACAACTTGCTGAACAGTTCCATGGCCTTCCTCCAGTTAAGTGCCGTCAACTGGCATTTGAATACGCAGAGAAAAACAATATCCCTGTCCCTGCCAAGTGGACAAAGACACAATGTGCAGGTAGGCTAGGGTGTGCAAGAGATCACATGATTCTGTAGGTTAACTAAATATAGTTTAGCCTTAACTAAGGCCAACTGATCTTGCCACAAAGCTAAATCTTATAGCTAATAATGAATTGTCCATTATAGGTGAAGATTGGTTTGGCAGCCTCCAAGCACGTCGCCATCTCTCTGTCCGAACTCCAGAGGCAACATCCCTGGGAAGGGCTACAGCCTTCAATAAAACTACAGTCGGGGAGTTCTTTGACAATCTGGCCGTAGTGATGGACAGGTTCTGACCCCCAGACTGTGTTCTAATCTAACTGGTTCCATCTGTCATTTGAATGTTAATTAAAACATTTTGAATTATATTATGTTGTATTTGATTTTGTTCAGAGTTACTTTCAAGTGTTTAGAAAAAAAATTTGCTTAATTGACCAATCCCCATGATTCTGTTATTAGTCCGACATTAGTTCTGGAATGTGTGGTTGTCAAGCTAGCTGTCAGGATTCTAACTGTTACAACATGTGTTGTTATGGTAGTTTCAAAGTGGAAAAAGCAAGTGGATCAGTTTACCCCTAGCTGGTTCACTTTACCCCCTTGATTTCTCTGGTCTGTCTCAGTTTACCCCTAAGCTGGGGTAAAGTGAGACACAAGACCACTTTTTAAAAAACAATCATATTTTCACTGCCCTTCGTCCTGAATACATTCTGATCATTTCCATTGCCTTGAAACATCCTGAATTAATGGGAAATGTGTAAATTTTACTGATATATATTATTTTAGCTCGCTTAGAAGGGAGCAAATGTAAAAAATGTCTCACTTTACTCCACTCTCCCCCTAAATTTATTTGTCATGTCAATTAATTTGTACACTTGATACAAAATACAAAATAAATTATTCTATACATTTTTACTTACAGTACTTTTTACAACTATTTACAAGATAAGTTACGTTTAAGATAAGAAAAACAAAATAAAAGTTTTGAATTAACAGTATACATAAAACAGATTGGAAGAAAACATTTTCTGTAGAGTTTTATTGAGCTGAGCAGGAGGTCCTGGTGGGTCCAGGTCCATGAGACCCTGGTAAGGCCTCTGCCAGCAGGACATCATCTGGGATGAATGCATATTTCCACTGTCTACTGAAGACTAAAATTTCATCTTTTAATATAATTTCATTATTTAATATTATGTATCTGTATTATTATTCTTTATTAGTATTCATAATCAGTTCTATTATCTTATGAAGTTTAAATGAGTTAGACTTAGATTGCATGGACGTGTTTAAGGATCATGTTTTAGACACAAGGAGGGGAGCTGGGAGAGTTATATATTTTGCTTAGAGGTATGTGTGCAATCAACGTTCACTGAGCAGAGACGTTACTGATGATACATTAAATGTGTACAATTGGCATGTTCTTTACAAGGAAAGGAATGTTTTTCAACTGATGCAAATGTACCACAAATTTATACACTGAGAAATAGTTTCTTAATATGGAAAGTGGATTGTACCATGTGTAAGCATGAGGTATATGTTTCAGTTTTAAACATAAGCAACATGTTTTGTAACTTACAAGGTAGTTGAAAGTCGCTCAGTGTATACAAGCTCAATCTTACTGCACTACGCCAGAGAAACATCGGGAACACATAGACCTGGCACAAATACAAAATCTCAAGTTTCTCTCCTATGCTGACGAATAAAGATTTTTCTTGGCAAGATAACTGGTGTCCGGTTCCGTGAATCAAATAATAACTGGGAAAAAGGCTTAATTCTTAATTCTACACTACCAACAGGTTTGTACGGCTGTCTCAATCGTGGGCTGCCATGTCACTGAGATGTTCTCAGAAAGAGGGAAGAATAAAAGAAATTAACTCACATACTCAAAAATCAAACCATAAAATATTTTAACATGCAAAACCGTTCTATGAGCTAAACTCTGCAGGACAGCAGCCCTCCAGGACCGAACGTTGCCTATCCCTGATCTATAAGACATCATTTTATTGTTTCTATTATATAGGCTGTTTGGTGCGAGTTTGGACTTTTACATCACTGTATTATTCCATTAAGCGTCAAGTGTCCTGACCGCAGGGGAATCCTGGAGAATGACTTTTGAGGGAATCCCCAGTTCTGCAGCACAGCACCGCAATATAAAGTTAAGGAAACTAAACAACCGAGAGAAATATATGTCTACTACCTCAGATTTAAGGGGAATAACATAATCTCGTTCACGATAGAGAAAGCTGCATACATGTAAAAAAGTTACCGTGAAGACTTCAATGTAAGCACAGCTTTTGTGTCTTTATCAGCTTTTCCATAAACTGGCCCTGATAATCATCACAAATATTTACTGCGTGCTCCCTCTCTGTAAATCCGTTTTTATGAATGAATAACTCTCTCACCCGTTGCTCTATAGTTTTCTTCATCAACAGCCGCTTGCTGGTGAGGCCGACTAACAGCTATGGAGATTATCATTCGGCAATCTACTGATATTTCTGCCGTTCGCGGATGTCAAATGTTGAATTTCCTGTCGATATAATATTATACCTGAATATTATAGGTTGTATTTTTAAACAGAATTAACTTTTTGGAAGTGAAATATGAAAGGTGAATATGGATTATTGAATTTTGATTTGAAAACATGTGTGAAATGTTTTGAATTGAAATATTCACAGCTTAAATATACAACCATTTTGAATTTCAGCCCATAAAAATGCAAGTCCTAAAAATACAATGCATTAAAATGCAAGCAGGGTTAATGCAATACATATTTTTTCCAAGTACAATTCAACAAGCTTTTTTGTTTCGAAAACATTTGTCATTATTTTACTTCCATACAGGGGGGCTCACTGTGCAGCGTGTGTGTTTAATGAAGCCCGCAGCACTTCCACACCCATGCAGGGAAGCTTTTGGCTGTGGCTCTGAGACCTCCAGCCAGTGCTTCATGTAGGCAAAAACAAATCGAAAAAGGATGCCACATAAAACACGCAGACGGGAGTCGTGTTTATTCATTCATTTGATCTATTTGCTCCCTTTAAACAATGCTGCTTTATGGTGCAGTCAAATGGGCCCATGGGTTGTTTGTATGCCATGGGGTATGCATGTGGTGTGTTACATATATATATACATATATATATATATATATATATATATATATATATATATATATATATATATATATATATATATATATATATATATATACAGGACATGTGTATGCATACATATATATACCCCCACTAGAGTGAAGAGACACTAGATGGGGCATGTCTAGTGAAAATTCGCAAACCTGACTTTTCATTTCTTCCACTCCAGATAGGATAGGGATACCCCGAATTTAGAAGATTTGATTATTTTATTAGGGCTGTCTGGATGGAAGAGGTTGAGAGAAGGGAGAGCGATGAGGGTTCGCACTCAGAAGTGACTGAAGAGACACCAGACCTGTGAGCGCAGGTTGGTGTAAATATACATCCGTGTAGCAATGGGTGTATAATTGTGAAAATGTCGCTGGGAGCCATCATAGGCAGGCAGCGCATTGTGTGGTTGTGTTGGGCAGGCAGTGAATTGGTGTGCTAACACCCCCATGAGAGTGAAGAGACACTAAAAGGGGCATGTCTAGTGTAAAATTGTGAACCTGACTCTTCATTTCTTCCACTTCAGATAGGGGTACCCCAAACTTAGTGATTCAGGCAGTATTTTAGCCTTCAGTTAAATACGATTGTTATTTTTATTTCTTGTGCATGATATTTTTATTTCTTATGCATATGTTGTGATTGTTTTATGATTATTTTAAATCCTTTTCTATGTAAATCACTTTGAATTACCATTATGTATGAAATGTGCCATATAAATAAACTTACCTTGCCTTGCCTATAAGTGCTGTCAAAAGTAAATAAAAATGTTTTAAAATATATATATATATATATATATATATATATATATATATATATATATATATATATATATATATATATATATATATATATATATATATATATATATATATATAACAATTAACGCAGCATCTGCTTTTTTTTTCATCCTTTCGCTGCGCTACAGTATATGATCACACTGTCATTCATTCAAGTGCTATTAAACCATTCAAACACAATAAGATGCAAAAAAAAAACTCAAATCTGTACTGGCACGCGGTTTGTGAAGCGGCTCTCTGTGAACAAACACCCGAAATGTATGTATAGAATGCCGCTTCAGACAGCACGCCAGCGCTGCTTGAACGGATAATTATGCCAAAATTCCCGTTTTGTAAGCTCAGTCTTAAATTAGTTCAAAAGTGTTAAATGAACACAAAGAGTTGTGAGAAAATATAATGTGTGTCAGATCCATGTCATGTGCGTCAGATCTTAAAGTGAGATGCAGAAAAATTAGTTCATGTACTGTATTCATGTATTCATGACTAGATTACTGTAATGCATTAGCTGGTTGTCCTGCATTCTCAATAAACAAGCAACAGCTAGTCCAAAATGCAGCTGCTAGAGTTCTTACCAGGGGTGCGTTTCCCAAAAGCATTGTTAGCCATATATGGTCGCAAGTTCCGTCGTTATCAGCATAGTTCAACGCGTAGGTGTTTCCAGAAACCATCGTTCCAACGAACATTCGCAAACAGCATCGCAAAGTTGTGTGTTTGGAACGACAGCTCTCAACCTGTGGATAGAAGCATAGTTTCTTGTTTGCATGACGTGGACTTAATAAATCCTTATCTTGACCCAAATAAGCAATATGACATTCAGTACAATCTATATCTTTTATTTAAAATACATACAAATGTAATTTACGTCATACAGTAAATTTAAAGCCCCGCTTTTGTAGACGTAGTTTTGTGCATGTGCGAACGTGCGCTAGTACGTAAGAACGAGCCTATGATTGAATCAGGAATTAAGCTAAATAAGAAATAGTCCTCAGATGCCATGTCGTAATTTATAGCAAAACATCTAGCATTACTTCGATCTCAAGCAGATTCATTAAAAGGAGTTATTACTCCACCACATGCGTGACATCATTAACCAACGTGGTTGAACTACCAATTTGCAACAGTACGGTTTCGGGAAACAGTCGCGTCTAGCAAGATGATTTCTTCAACGATGCATTGTTCTATGGTAGTTAAGCAGCGAGTTACGTCATTGTATGGGAAACGCACCCCAGGTCAATAAAATATGATAATTTAACACCAATTTTATCATCTCTACACTGGTTACCTATTAAGTTTCGTATCAATTATAAAGTTTTGCTACTGACATAAGGCCATAAAATGGTTACGCTCCTGTGTATTTATTCTTTCGCCCTAGAATCTATCACGCTCTTTAAGATCACAAAACTCGAGGCATCTAGTAGTACCTATATTTAAGTCCACTAAAGGAGGGAGAGTGTTTTTGCATTTGGACCGGAGCAGACTGTGTGCCACTAACATTAAACCAGACTTCATTTACCCCAATGGAAAGCATATTTACACTGTCTGAATCGTTCCCTATCACATATGTAGTGCAATGTGCCATTCACCATGTAGAAAATAGTAAATGTGTGAAAAAGTGACAGATTTTAGCCGCAGCATAAGCATCTGTTTATAATGTAGGGGACGGGACACTTAGAGAGCATCTGCTTGGACAGCTAATCTGATGAGAAGCTGAAGTGCAGAGTGATGTCATCAAAATTGTCAATCAATATTGGCGGAAGTGAGGGACTATAAGTTTTGAACCCATATCTTCTAAATGCAAATTTTGATTTCAGGGGGACTTTAATCAAGGAACTAGCCTGACGTCGTCATACTCAGATTCTAGTCAGAATATTTGGGCTGTGATTATGGGGCGTTTCAACCGAACCAGGAAAGAAAATGCCTCTGCGCTCAATTGGATGGACCTGCAACCAATCAGAGCAATGGAGTAAGTGACGCATGTTCTTCATTCATCTTTCCGATCGACAAATGCCTTGATCGCAGGTCTCTGTTCCTCTTTTAAAATTAATGCGCAGTCAATATCTTCTATAACAGACTCGATGGCGGAATATACACATGATGTTTCATAAACAAAGTGCGGGAAAAGCACGTTCAAATAATCAATCCAATCAACTTGTCATCAAACAATTACCATGTCTACCCGGCTATGAGCATGAGGGGAAGCATATATTTATTCACTCTGTCAACTCACCTAACATTCCTTGACAGTTTTCAGCATCCCTCCACTCACTCGTGGCCTGTTCTTCCACAGCCAGGAATACGGGGGAGTACTTTGGGTTCGGGCCGAATACCCTCTCCTTGGACAGCACGCCAAATATGCATTTATTCTATCTGACTTATTTGTAAGTGTGAACTCGTGAAATCTCAATTCTCCAGAGGCAGACATCTTTGTTGTAAACGAATTCAACCCAAGCGCTCTTTGGTGACGTGGATGATTAGGATGATCATGCTCTGATCAAATCAGTTGCTCTGATTTGCTATCGTTCTAAAGCTGTATTAACATCTATATCAGTAATCTTTGTAGTTTAGAGAAGACTGTATTCTGGCTTCGCTCGTTTGCAAGTCATGATGTCTCTCGAGGAAAAACCAATATCGCGCTTGCACAGACGTAGCTCATTTTCTCATGGGCGGGCCAAATTCTCTGGGCGGACAAAGCAGAGAAAGGGGAGGTAACCTTTCCCCATATGACGACGTATAGGGAAGATTCCAGATTGGCCCATCTGAGCTTTAATTTTGTCAAAGGCAGAGCAGGCTTGGTTTACACCTATCGCCATTTCTAGCCACTGGGGGACCATGGCTAGGGCAGTGGTTCTCCACTTCATGGAGTCTCTCTTAACGAGCTGATGATCTGATTCAGGTGTGTTAAATAAGGGAGACATACAAAATGTGCAGAGCAGCGGGTCCCGAGGACTGGAGTTGAGAACCACTGGGCTAGGGGAACTCATATTAATGTTAAAAAACCTCATAAAGTGAAATTTTCATGCCATGGGACATTTTAAATCGATAGATTTCAATTATACTATAATGTTGAATGGCTATAATGGCTAAAATGAAAAAATAAAATAAAAATCCATGTAATAACATCCTTATTGGTATCAGTGATGCTAGCCTTCATTCATAGTGCCATAAATGCCATTAACAGATATTTAAAATATACAGTTTTTATGTTGTTTCTACATTATTTTGGTGATTATTACGACATTTAAATATATTAAGAACTTTAATGTTAGGTGCGATTAATAGCGATTAAATACAGAAAAATGTGCGATTAATTAGTTATTTTATTTAATCGATTGACATTTATGCAACCACCACCGCACAGGTTGTCAACCATCAACCATCCTCAGTGGTGAGTCCAAGAATGCTTTTACCATCATGTAATACACTCTCACTTTCTAAATTGCCACCCAAGATCAATTCAGTCCACTCCATCCTGGTGTAGACCACAATAGCACTAATATAACCAGGGCTCGTCTTGTGAGAGAGGATGGCAACAGAGTGCTGATATTACCCCAATGAGCCTCTATTTCTCTGTTTCTGTCTATCAGGGTGGACGGTTCAATAGTTGAAAGGAGCTGCACTTGAGCGGCTCTTCTGGCATGAGTCACTAGAAGATTTTCCACTTGTCTTAAGCAAAGAACGTTCACGTGGAGTCCACACTGGCTGGTTTCTGGGCCAGACGGTCTCTCTGCCTGGGCACAGACCCCTCCCCCCCTCCCCCCCTTCTGGCCCTTGTTCATCCTAATAAGCCTAATCTTCCTATTTTTACTCCAACACTCCATCTCTCATAATGGAGAGGAGCAATTTTCTCCCATAATTGTACTTGATTGGGTGGGCTGCTGTGATTTTATATTTCCTTCTGTCTTGGGCTCTTCGAGAGAGTCGCTGTGGCTGGTCTCGGGTCGTTCTGAGCTTGGTCGTTCGTAATTGACCCATCGCTAAGCTATGCCCTATTGCTTGTTGCCTGCACAGAGAAGCTTAAAAAACAGTTTTTCTTTTGTAATATGTGGGTTTTATTCTTACATGGGCTGAGATGCATTATGATATTGCAAAGCATTTTTTTTTAATCTCCAATTTATCTTTAAAGAAGTTGTTAAATTATGCAGTAACGTGATTAAAAACTGCAGTGACTGCAAATCTGAATCGAGGCAAACGCTTCTCACAGTTATCCGAAAAGAGAAAAGCCTCATGTGACAGTGATTACGAAAGATAACAGTGTTAGTGAGCATAACTGTTCCTAAAGTTTCTACAACACATTCATTTTCTTTCTTTAGTTACCACCGCCTCTATTGTGGCCTAAATAATTATTTAAATTAATTCAGTTAATTACGTTATTAACATTCATTTAGATAGGGGGAATAAATGAGTGTGATTTATTATTGAAAGAATAATAACTGATCATGCCATACCAGCTTCTTGTTTCCATTCTTTCTGGCCATCTGTCATAAAAATGTTCACTGGCGTAAATGTAAAATGTGTTGTGAAGTGTGCCCTAAGTGTAAACAAACGATTAATATTTAGATTTTTCTAACATTAACAAAAAAAATAAAATAATTTAACTAATGTTAACAAAGAAGACCTTACTAGCCGCTTTTCCATTACCCTTCAAATTACGCAGATTACGGACAGATCTGCTTGGCTACAAACATGCTTCCAAATATCTTCCTTTACAGCAGAACAAATAAATTTATACAGGTTTGGAACAACTTGAGGGTGAGTAAATTAAGATTTTTGGGTCAACTATCCCTTTAAGGTGGGGCTTTCAAGGTTTGCAGCCCCTTTCTTGTCTTGAACAGCCCCTCAGATCCTCTTGTAAAGGATCAGGCATCACCCGTGGACCCAGAGCACTTAAGAATCTCATTTTTCCTTTAAATATAAGGTGCCTTTTGACACCATTCTGTTTTCATTGACCGGACCCGAGTGTGAGGGGGAAGAGGAGGAGGAGGAGAATAAAGAAATGAAATAGAAGAGGGAGAGCAAAAGAGGCAGAGGAAAATACAGTTGCTTTTAAGGGCAGAAACAGCCTGTTCAGCACATATGCAAACATGCTGCAGCAGTGGCGAACTCTCGCACTCAGGCACACGCTCAAACACACGAGCACAGATGCCTGTCCGTAGATTATGTGTGTAAGTGTGTGTTAGAGGCTGTTATGTCGTGTGGACTATCATCCATATCTTGGTGTCATACAGGGATGAGTGTGGCCCTGGAACAGTGTGTCTCTGTTGCGCTGTGAGACTATTACATGGTCTAACAGAGCCTAACTAATAACCTGGACCAGATCACCCAATTCCCTGCACCTCTCCACATCAGCACGTGGCACGTGAACAGGTCTCTCTCGTTCTCCACTTCCATTCGCACTTTTTCCAACTTTCCCTCAATTTGACTCTCTGAAGCACATGCCTTCCTGTAGCTAAAACAGTAGAGCATTGCACTAGCAACACTATGGCCATGGGTTTGATTCCCAGGGAAAGCAGGAACTGATAAAAATGTGTACATTGAATTCAATGTAAGCCACTTTGGATAAAAGTGTTGGCCAAATACATAAATGTAACCATATTTTACCTCTTTATTTTTATTATAGCGTTTTCGAAAATATCCAATACATACAGTACAAATTCAGATTCAAAGACGGGTCACACGTATTACTATGAATGGGACAAAGTGCAACACACCACATTGGTTGCTAAAGAATCAGTCAGTGTTTGACTGCACGTGTGCTTTGGTGGATCTGGCTTGAAAAATAAGATTTATGAGCATATGAAACAGCATTTACGGGACAGTCAGATTTTTTTTCTGATTTGAATTAGGGGCCTATGTTATTTAATTGTGAGTTCGGCAAGCAGATTTTGAGATTTCAGGATTTCCCCATTCAATTAGATAGGAGTTAGTCTTGGATGCCCGAAATAGCTACCCAGAGCCATTGCGAATATGGCTGCAGAGTGAACAGACTTTCCTTGAAAGAGACTTTGTATAAACACATTTTCCAAAGTATCTATACACTAGTACCAGCTGCGCATTCTCTTCTCTCTCTCTCTTCTCAACCCGACATCAAGTTGACAGCGTTTTCCCCCTTCATTTTACAGTAAAGTAGCATTACTCTAGTATTAAGTCTTTATTTTTACTATTACTGTACTATTTACTGACTCAGTTATCAGGCCTGAGAAATATCAGACACCACTTTCAGTTGATGATAAAATACTTTGGTCAAAAGTAAAAAATTAACTTAGATACTGTTTAAATTGTATGCCCTTAATGTTATGTTATTTTCACCAAGATATCGAAAATAGTATTGAATATCACTTTTTTTCAAAGTATTGTAACACAGTTAAAGACATGTCAGTATTGTGACAACAATATACCTAAACGATATACCAAACGATATACCAAACGATATACCAAAAAGCTTCTCTTTGACCCTCAGAGTTAAATGGGCCGCTGTTTTCTGCTGTACCTTTCAGATCTGAATTTAAATGACCTCTTTTACGATTGGCTAGTCTGTTTGCATGTGAAATTAATAAATCGTGGAGTCAAGGGGCTCTATTTTAATGGTCTAAAGCACAAATGCACAAGGGCGCAAGTGCACTTTGGGCGTGTCTGAATCCACTTTTGCTAGTTTAACGACGGGAAAAATGGTCGGCACACCCAGCCCATGGTCTAAAAGGGTTGTCCCTATTCTCTTAATGAGTAATGGGTTTGTTTTGGGCGTAACATGCAAAAAACAATCAGAGTCTCATATGCCATTCCTTTTAAAAGCCAGTTGCGCTCGCACCATGGCGGATTCACTATTTACATGGCGGAATTTGCAAGCGGAAAAACAACACTTCTCTAACAAGGAAACGGATCTGCGCGAAAATAGCAACGTGCCAACAATGCGTCTGAAAAACACCTTGATTTCAGACCAGCACGCCTATGGGTGCACAAATGGGCGCAAATGTATTTGCCATTTAAACAACGTGGCGCAGGACGTGAAAAAGATAACTGCGTCAGGCTGAAACTAGTGCTGCACGATTAATCATATCACAATCACGATGTCAAGCCTATGTGATTATATGACGCAAATTTCGTGATTTTATGAAATAAATAAATGCATGTGTGGACATGACAACCCATTCTCTCTGAGAGCTGTTTGCCCATTTTCTACACCGCTAATAAAAAGAAGACCAGTCAGCTTCAGTTTAGGCAGTGGCACGTGTGGCGCGTATGCTCACATCGTGACTTTTTCCGGTGTGCAGCGCGGAGAACAGGTGAAGATGGATGCCGAGCAGATGGACACTGAACTGGTGGCCAGAAAAAAAATTCTTCCTCTGTTATGTGGCGATATTTTGGCTATAAGATAACCAGGGTTGGTTTTAGAGGCGGGGCCACAGGGGCCCTGGCCCCTGCTGAAATCTGATTGGCCCCTGATTGGCCCCCGTTCCATCAATCGTCGACGAGAAGAGCAACTGGAGAATTCTTCACAACGATCACAGATGCAATTCCACCCCCAAACAATTGGCGGCAGTAATGTGTCAATGCAACTTGGGAGAAGAAACCGAGGTCTTTGACTGTGAATGGCTTTGCAGAACATTCTCTGACGTTATGCCAGTAGGCGGGAGAAAGAATCCATCTATCCAACTTGAAGACAATTCTTGGTGAGTCACAAATCCTTGTGTTGGTTGTCAATAAAATATGAAAGGATTATTTAGCTGCTGCTCTCACTTATTTTAGGTTTGTTAACCTGTTAAGCTTCACCAGTGCACGGACGCACTGAAGTGTTTTTTTTTTTTTTTTTTTTTTTTTTAAATAGTTCAAAGTTACTATCAGATTTAATGTTATTACCTTGACAAACTATACATCATTAAAAAGATATAAGACTCAAGTTTCAGTATTTGACCACTATTGTATTCTAAGAAACTTATAGTGACAGTTATGTCTTAATTTGTGTCAGGAGTTATGAAATGAAAAAAATGAGTCGATACCTTTAATATGAATTATGAGCGTCAGCCGCTTCCATTCAGAAAAAAAGTCCTGTGCTGTCGTCATGACAGCGCTTGACAAAACAACGCTAGATACTCCGATGTACTGTGTTTTCAATCCATACCAGTAGCCTGAGGGCACCCTATGCACAATAATAGCCCATATATGGAATACATGAAGAAGAGCCATAATCATGTGACATTCCAGGAAGTCCCTGACACATACAAAGCTAACGATTGCAATGATATTTGATTTACCCGTGTTCTTCGAACCATGTCAGGTATTTTCATAATAATAGATTATATTTATAATGTAATGCTAATCGATATAGACTTTATCATCGTGCAGAATACTATAAAATAATATATTTTCTGTCTGATTTTTTTATCTGAAGCCAAATTAGATCACAGAAGATTATTTAAAACACTCGACTTGTGTTATAAAGTAGCCTAAGTTTGGAGCACAAACATGGTTTTAATCTCATAAATTGTCGTGTATTGATGGTGTGCTAAGCTAACATGCTAGCTAGCCCTAGGTGCACCTGCCAACTAGCAGTTATTCTTTTATGAATTTTTCTAAATAGGAATGCTTACTGAAATGTTTCTTTATTCAAGAAGGGCATTTGATACAGTTTCAAATGTTGTTTCAAGCTGGGAGGTGCAAGTTGTTGCTCCTACATTATGTTAATGCAGCTTTGCATGTTCAAAATTGTTTATCTCATAAAAAAAGGGATTAAATTGCAATTTGTTTTTTTGACAATATGTGAAAAAGATGAGAAATAAGAAACAAATGTTTAGGTAAATATATCCACACTGTAAATTGTATTGTATTTGGAAACAGTGTTATGGTAACATACGTACATGTTAAAATACCTCTTTGTTTGTTCTGAATTTGCTGTGTGCTCTGCTGCACTTTACCTTATTAGAGTGTACTGTATGAGATGTTTAAGCTGGGAGGTATAAATATATCCACACTGTAAACTGTATTGTATTTGATTAATTAATCGCTGTGCTGTACTTTAGTGTGTGTGTGTGTGTGTGTGTGTGTGTGTGTGTGTGTGTGTGTGTGTGTGTGTGTGTGTGATTTATGCATTAAATAAATGAAAAAAATCATTAAGAACTTAACTGGCTCATAATTTTTTATTAGAGCGTTTGGAAAAGGAATGACTGCCAAAATGTATTTGCACCGTACTGAATAAATTAGCCTATTTTGTGTGCTTGAATGTACCCTGTACTTGGCCCCTGAATGTAACATGTGGCCCCTTAATGGCTCCTGTTACAGAAAAATCCTAGAACCGCCACTGAAGATAACCGACACTGAGCAGAGAGAGCAGGGATGGCAACTCTCACTCATTCAGCGTGAGACTCACGCAACTGACACTTTTCACACGCTCTCGCGCCACACATCCATTTTCTAACGCAGAAAAAAAAAATCACGGAGCAAAGAGGACTGACACCGACAGACTAGGTTACTTATGATAGGAAACAAATTCTCAGCTCTCAGATTCTGTCAATTTTATTACGAAATTCAAAGCGTTTTGGCGCTTGTAAATGTGCCGTGACAGATCGTGGTCGTGAACCGAACATCTCTTACTCTTTACTAGTTAAATAAAAACGAATGAACAATATGTGTAAGATACAGTGCAACTTACCGAAATGTTTATGTCTCATACATAATATTCACAATTTTCTTGAGAAAAATTAACATGTATCTACTGTACCTAATATTTATCCAAATGAATCGATATTGAATCAAGATCAGAATTGATTTGAAATCATGAAATGTGTGTCAAGCAATAATAAAAACAGTAGTCTACCAATCATTGCACCATGTAAAAATTGTAACATGTTGTCACTAAACTTAACAAAATTCTGTTTACATGTTACCAAATGTTTTGACAATCACAATACACTTACACTAAAAATGATCCATCAACTGAGTTTATACAAAGCATATTATGTTACATCTTGCTTAAAGGTCCCTGCTTGTCTGGACAGAATGTTAAAAATATCTTATTTTCATGAGCATACAAATGTTCTTATGTATTGTTCTATTTATTTTATACTATTGTACTATTGAGACAATAACAAGTTTGCAGTAATGCAAAGATGTCATTATTTAATTTTGTAAAAAATATTTTAATTTGAAAACACTGTGCATTTAGTTCTTGTTGCTAGTTTGAGTTGAGAAATACACATTTCAGCACTATCACTAATATGTGTGTGCATTTTCCTTGAGAACCAAGCAAGTTGGCTCATGAAACCATTTGTTCATTATATCGCAATCGCAATATTGACCTCAATAATCGCAATATGAATGACATTTTCCCCAAATCGTGCAGCCCTAGCTGAAACTAGCAAAAAACACTTGCGTCGCTGCATTGCACCAGGTGTATGATAGGGCCAAAAGTTTCCAAAGCCTGTGTTGCCATTTAAATTCACCCTTTCTCTCCCTCATGCATTCATACCCCCCTCAAAATGTGGATATTGGTCAATGAGCTGCCAATCTATATTTGTTTTGGAGTACGATCCCTCTGGATGTGTTTGAGTGATTTTTATGCTCCTGTTAATCTGTTTGCAGTGTTTCTGAGGGCTTTCCAAAAGCACTTGCCTCCAAATTCTGCTCCTGGTGGCTGAGCACACATCTGTTTCTCAACCAAACACTGTTCACGCAGAAACCACAGAATCACTGCACACCATACTTAATGGGCTTGTATGCACACACAGCCCTTTTTATGATACGTGAGCATGGTGTACTTGTGTTGTTAGAATTGCATCTGTGCTATAGTCGAGGTGACTGGATCAATGTTATTGGCGTATCTATCCAATGAAGAGAACATGTAAAAAAAAAAAAACATTAAAAAAAAAAAAAAACACACTCGTTGGGACTCTATGGTGTTATCGACTTTAAAAATGCCCTTTCATACGAATTCAACAAGCTTGGCCTTCACATGAAAAGCAATGCAGATAGAATCACAGAGAGGTGATTGTACAGGGTTGCTAGGTTGCAAGAACATAGGAAATTTACCAGAGATCAGTAATCTTAGCTAATCAATGGAATGTGAGATACAAAAACATGAAATAAACATTCATTTTTTATTTAGTTGTGTATTTCAGAATTTACAATTGTCAGTGGAAATCAACTGATGTCACAGTCATCGAATACTAAATCGTTCTGTCAATGTTTTGTTGGGTTTAGACGCACGTTGTATTTGTTTTAGAAATTAAGCTGAGGGCTGTTTGCAGTCATGAAGATTAATTCTCAAGTGGTCAGTCTCCAATGGACATTGCGGCTGATGAATTTAGAGACTCGCACCACCCATCATGGAGTCCCCATTGTCTTCAATACAATTTTTTTTTTTTTTTTTTTTTTAGTTTTTTGGCAAAGCACATCTTTCTTTAGGGATGCGATTGTGTTACGCTGGGGAAATCTCTTACCAGCACTCTATGGTTTCGGCGAGATGCATTAAACGCCTGTTGTGTTCTCACCAGACTGAGCCATTTTACACCACCCTCACACCCACAGGCAACTGATCTGTGTGTTTGTGTGTGTCTCTAGTCTCACATGCACACAAACACAGAACACTCGCTCTCTTTTCCTTGTCAGTCCCTTGCCTCAACCCTCCACTTTTTCCCTCCATCACTTTAGTGACGTTCAGCACTGGGCCGTGACGTTACAGAAAAACAGAGGGCAAATCGACAATGAAGGCAAGACAGAGGAGAGAAAGAGATGATGTGGGGTGAAAGGGCTTCTGTAAAGGAAAAGTTGAAGTGATGAACAACAAAAGGGGAGAGAGACAATGAACGAGTGAATTTTCAGTGAAAACATTTTTAGAAAAGGTTGTTAGCTACATTAAGCTACTATTAGCCCTATGAATGAATATATCATGTTTATTTGTTCATCTCTCTATCATCATTGTATTGCATTGTAACACTTGGGGAAGCTCAAACGTGCTGCGTAACACGAGAATGATCCTCATTGGTTCTTGCTGAAGCTGAAACGTGATGCGTAACACAAGAATGAACCTCATTGGTTCTCGCACGTCAAGCAAACATGCTTGAGCTTTCGTTTACCACAACTGATGTGCGAGTTGATGAGTGTTTATATGTGAATAAAAGCCTAAATTAATTCTGTTCATCATGTAAAGCAATAAAGTCTCTTCAAAACATTTTGGACTAAACCGCTCAATTCATATGGATTCGTTTTACGATCTCTTTATGGAGGGACAGAAAGCTCTCAGATTTAATCAAAAAGATCTTCATTTGTGTTCTGAAGATGAACGAAAGACTTCCAGGTTTGGAACGACATGACGGTGAGTAATTAATGAAATAATTTTTGGGTGAACTATCCCTTTAAGAACTTTAAAGTCCCCAAGCTTGCAGTGTCCCAGACACCAATTGTTTTATGTCAGAAAAGATCAAATCACTGTCTAGCCAACTGATATTTCCATATGAAGATAAAGGTTAAGATCACAATTTTCTGGATGTATACTACAGCAAACCGTGTGTGTATAAGCACCATTTGTTGTTTGCTTTTATGATCTGAAGGTGCATTTGGACCTGCAAATGACTTAACCATATTTACCGAAATGAATCAGACTTCCCAGCGCTCCATTTGAGAGAGAGGAGGTACCAAAGACTTTAGACACGTATTACTATGAATGGGAGAAATGAGCAAAATGGCGGAATAAGTCCCGCTTTCTAAATAAAAGAGCCTATAACTACTTAGTAAAGTTATTGCGTCACTGCAAGTGCCGTTAGAAGCATCGTTTGCTATAGAAACCGTCAGTGTTCTGAGACGCGCGCTTAGCACTGCGCATGTGTATTGGCTGGTCCAGCCTGAAAAATGCAGGGTTTTTTGTCAAGATTTGAATGTTTAGAAACAACATTTATGAGACAGCTGTTGTCAGAAATCATAGGTGATTTTAAATATGAAATTTAATTGTAAGCTTGGTGAACAGCTTTGGAGAATTTGATGCTTGCCCATTCAAATAGAGCTACACTTGCATGACTAAAATGACTTGCCTTAAAGGGACTTTGGAGGGGACGCATTTTGTCACAATATACTGCTACTTAATGGAAATAAAATGAGCCTGTTACTAGAAAAGCTACTGTTTTAAAAACAACTGAGCTTTTGACCAGCTGCTGAAAAAGTTAGTAGCATTGCAGATTTTATTTAATTACTGTCCTTGCCAGCACTGATGAAATGAGTGCGTGCCAAGAACAGGAAAAAGGTAAGAAAGTGTACACTGTGTGAGTGTGAGTGTGTGTGTGCGGGCCGTGATATGAGCGATTTCATGTCTGTCAGGAGGCGACGTTGCGAGTGTTGGTGCTTGAGGTGAAAGAGCGGTGAAGCAGATGAGATGGCCTACAGATCTGATGAGAGACGGATTCCCTCGGAAAGAATGACAGAGCTTAATAATTCAGAGAGTGATGCAATGGAGGAGGGAAAACGAGAGACGGAGAGAGCGATAAAAAGAGAGAAGGGCGATAGGTGATGGCCTGGGGTGCAATAGTGTGAAATCACCAGCGTTTTGTTTTTAGGGCAATAAAAGAGTCACATTTCTTACAGACTCTGCACTGCAGGTGCACAGCATGATGCAACTAAACTAGATTGCTCTTATTATAATCAAGTACAACCTCATTGTTAATACTGGGCACAATCCAGATTCATTGCATATACTTACTATAGCATTCAGGGGGGTTCAAGGTTTAGCTAGTTTGGCCCCTGCTGGTAGACTCTTTACATTAACAAGTGCAGTTAAAAATTGAGCTATGACAGGGTTTTGTGCTGTCAAGCTATAGTTTTCATCTGCTGCTGTCCATGCGAATATTCCTTTTGCATAATCACATCCAGGATGGCCAAGCTAACTGAAGAGAGACACACAGCCTGCTCTAATATTTATCTCGTTTTACTACCAGCCCCTCATTATGTTTAAGTATCAGGGCTCTCCATATACCATAATACCCATAAGCCCAATTCCTTTCAAATAAATAGCAGCGCTGCCATTTTGACTGTAACAAGTTTTCTTTAAACTCATTAATTTCATGCACGGGGCCTAATTAGGAAGGTCCTGCCAAAGCATATGCACTGCCAAAATGCAGCCAGTGAATTAGTAGCATAAGAAAATCATGTTTGTTTGTCATATACCACTGAATAGCAACAGAGAGTCAGTGTTATTGCTGAAGTTGTACATTGAAGTGTAATAAACAGAAGTTATTCCCTTGTGTTTGGAAACACATCATGTTCATTTCAGCCCAGTTGTTGCGGCCTAATGCTGAGACGATGGGGGCACAGCAGCACCCAGTGGTTACTTATGTTATAACAACACACCATTTTATTCTCTCTACTTGCCTTTGTGGCAGGTAGTGGTATTTAGAACTAGCACAGTATGGCCAGATTATACTACTACCATGGTACATGACAGTTCAGTTCAAGTTTTGTTCTCATCCAATAGTGTCAGTGCAGTCAAATAAATAATATTATTGTGTGAATATTAAGTGTTACCAACTAGCAAGCCAAAGGTGACCGTGTTTGAAAAGGTCTTTACCTGCAGTCTTTACCAGAGTCATTCACAAGGCCCATGTGCAGGTGTGGCAACTTAATAAAGACCTTCTTCAACGCTGGCATGCGGTAGAATGCATTTTGCAGCAGGGTCCAATTCAGTGGATTGTACGTAAACACACTTCTTCCCGCGCATTTTTAGTTAGCTGTGTGCCGAAGTATTGAGCGCGATCCCGCTTCAGACGATTCAGCTTGCGTGAGTGATTCGAACTGTCGATAGAGAATGAATCGCGAATACAGGCCGTTTTGCTGACCCGTTTGACTGAACCGACTCAAAAGAGTGATTCATTAAAGGGATGGACTTCGATTCGCTACTTCTAATTCTAATTCAAATTTATTAACAACCACCAGAACTCTCTCAGTTGTTGATTGTAGTGAAAATTAGCAAGATGACTTTATTTTTAATATGACTACTACTGTAACTTGGTCGTTTTGTAGGTTGTAGAGAGATCAAGGAGCTTTTCAAAATGTTTTTGGATGATTCATTATTTCAAAACGTTCGAAACTCCGCGCACTGGCGACACCAAGTGGTCAAGAAATGCAGCCAAACATGTAAAATGACAATTAATTTACAACCCAATTGCAAATGATTTCAAGCAATTATGTGATCTATTAAACGCTTTATGTCTAAACGTCATCAAATGCCATTAAATGTGAAGTGTGTAAATTTGTTATTTTATTAATCGGTAGTTTTGTGTGTTTTTAGTAGCCAGAAACAACTAACACAACTAATTCTCCTTTTTTTTTATATACACACTTTATGTTTGTCCTACATTACCTAAAAACAGTTTAAGGGGTCATAACATGAGAAATCAGATTTGCCTTTATCTTTTGGCTTTGTATGGCCTATTAAAACATCCTGCAAGTTTCACACAAATGTGCCGTACAAGTCCTGAAAAGTGAAGTCAAAACGTTTCGATCGCCCCCAGATGGCTGGATGCAGTACATGTCATAAACCCCGCCCTCTCCAAGTTTTTTTTTTATTTTTTTATTTTAATAAAAAAAAATTGACATTGAAACAAACATGAAACATTTACAGCTATATCAAGACATCCAAAAAGATAGTGACTAAAAAGATTGGGTTTACAATAGCCTATATACAAAAAAAGCAAGAGGAAAACTATAGGCAATATACAATAGGCTACTATTGGTTTTAATAGAAATAAAGAAAATAAACAAATAAATCATGAATTAGTAGACCTACTTTAAAAAAAAACGAGAACATCATATACAATTTCAAATTTCCTGCCCTCTCCATGCAATCTAATAGAGTGGTGCAGGTATGACATCACTTTGTAGAGCAAAACACGGAAACGAGTTAGCATTTTAGCACTGCCGGTTCAATCCTCCTGAAGTCAATGGGTTTTTTGAATGGGTTTTTGGTTAAATGGCTGAAATAAGTTGTATGGTGAACACAAGCTCAAGACTTACAAGCTCAAGAATACATTAGTATTGCCCCACTCGTGATGTTTTAAGCTGTTACGTGTCTTGAAAAAGGCAGTTTGCTAACAAGTGGCTAAATGAGACTACGGAGGCTGTGGAGGACATTAGATGTCATCACGCCGAACAGGTAAACTCAGTCCGCTTTTACAGCCTCTCTTATAATTGTGCTCTTTTAAACTATTCTAACTCAAACTCTCTGGGAAAATGTTCAAAAACCTTGAACCAAAATTCATAAAAGTTGTGTTCATCTGTAAAAAAAAATATTTTGATGGACAAAACGTGTAACTATCATCAACTGTTGTTGATCACAGAGTTTGTTTTTTTGCGATAAACCAAAAGCCTAAGGAGAAATCCTATTGTTTTGTTTTTTTTTTGTTGAGGGAACCGTGATGCTAACTGCCAGTTGGCCTACAAAGTGACGTCATACCTGCACCAATCTATTGGACGTAAGACAAACTAAACAATCAAATTACACTTAAACATTTTTTCCAAAGATGGTTTTGTCAGGTAGTTTTTTTTTTTCTCCCTTTTTTATGTTTTTATTCATAAATAAGTTTGGTTTTAGTTATTTATTTATTTGATGCTATAAAAAACAGGGGGAGGTCTCGTCCCACATGTTGCTAAATCGCTGCAACCAATTCTGAAACCAATGCTGCAGCACTAGCCAATTAATTGACTTAAACTGGTGTGTAATATTTAAAAGGAATATTTGCTGCCCGACTTCCTCGGCAACGCGATCCCCCTCAGCAGCGAGGGCTCTCTGACAGCGTGTCCCTCCTTCCTCACGGGTTTCCGCACCAATGTAACAAGGTTTGTGTTCAGGGAAGAAGGAGGCGGGAACAAAACAACAAAACGAAAGTAAGGCGGCAGCCCCTCACAGATGACTGCCACATATAAACATAATAAAACACCAACATAAATGTCCTAGGCCTGGTCCTCTCATGTCTTCCACTGTCATCACTTCTCCTTCTATCCTTCAGGAGCTCCTCCGTGGGACTCAAGACCGGTGTGGCGCGCAGGTGACGATCATTAGCACACGTGCCACAACCGCCTTGCTTGCCACAACTTCATTTGGCGACATTTAGCTACTTTATGAGCAGGCCATTGGAAATAGTAGCAACACTGCATACAGTATCACTCCATGTGCTCTTGAGTTCTGAAACCAATGCTGCAGCACTAGCCAATTAATTGACTTAAACTGGTGTGTAATATTTAAAAGGAATATTTGTAGCCTATTACTTTTAAGCTGTCTTACCATATGAGGTATGGTTATGTTAGCAGAGTATACAAAAATCTTTAATGTCATAATTCAAATTTTGTTCCCCACGCACACTAAATTGTCCAGTGGTACTGTAAACATACAACACTGGACTGGCAATTCACGTTTTAGCATAGTAATGGTTCAGAATGCAGCACTTTATAATTTCTTAAACATTCCTGTTTATATAGTAGGCCTACAACAAAAGTTGTTTTAAGATTTAGGGTAGAATAAAAAATACATTTAAATTCTGTTTCCTGTACACTCATTGACTTGACTTGGCAGAGTGAAAAACTGGCAAAAAGTGACTTCCGTTCAAAAAAAAATAGCTAACCTTGAGTATGTTAATGAATCAGAATTAGTAAGTATACAAACTATGATGGGTTTAAGAGAGTTTTAGGACCATGGCTCCTGTAATCCCTCACTGGTGAGGATTGGTGAGGATTCTTCCACACTTGATCTGTGTCTCCTGATGTAATCACAGCTGTACTGTAGCAAGCATGCTCAGCAGGGAATGAACTGATTTTCACTTCAAAATGTCGCCTTCAGTTGAAGTACCGGCAGTACAGCGCCTCATTTCTGCTCAAAAGGAGATACTTCGCTAGAGCTCTCACAGAGGGGAAGTCATTGACGTAGATTAATGCATCTCAGGGATGAAACGCTCATAGTTCTGTCAAGATGAGCCGGGTACCACTGGCATCGCACCAAGCTGTAGTGCGTTGTAAAGTTTGTTGGTAATGTTGTCTTTGTGCTGTAAATTTGCAAAGGTATAAAAAAAATCTACAGCTATAGCTACAATTTCCTGATTACTCTCTTCCGAAACAGGCAAGTTAAAGGAGCTGCCAAAGAGTGGATAAATTGCTCTTGCATGTCTCATAACAAATGGGATGCAACAAGTTTGAATATGTGGATAATAATGCATTCATTATCTGTCCATTATGTAACATTTAAAAAAATAAAATGTAAATCATTCAACTTCACAGACATGTCTATGTCTAAGGGTACGTTTACACGACAGCGATATGCTTAAAACGGAGAAGTTTTTCCTTTGAGTTTTCCGCATACAGACAACACCATTGTCAAAACGATCCCCATTCACACAGCTGCCAGGCCATTAGATGGCGATGAAACACTATAGACTGAACACGTAATACGCATGTGCATGACGTCATCGTCTTCAGAGATATGCGTTTTTGTTGTTTATACGGAGACCGTTTTCAAAAACTTGCACTTTGAAATCCGTTTTCAAAACTTTGCGTTTTCAGGCACCCAAAACGCCGTTCTCGTGCGAACGAACGGCCAAAATGCATAAAAAGTTTTACATTTTCAGTTGAAAATGGTGTAGTAAACAGCATAAGACAGGGGTTTCCAAACCTGCTCCTTGAGGGCCAATTCCCAGCAGAGTTTGGCTCCAACCTGTAAGCCCGTCTATTGGTCCAATGGCGGTTTCCATACGGGTTAAGGTATTTTCTGCGTGGCAAAGTAATTTGATTCCAATTAAGCTTTAATCTGACTCCATTTTATCACGACCTCGAATTTATGTTGGAATGCCATTGGTTATTGGTATAACAGTTTAGCAATAAATTTGATTATTCCATTTAACTCTTTATGCTTTATATTTTACTCGTTCATTAGGAATCTATGTCGCTTAGAGAGTCTCGCACCGGCCGTTCTTTTATGTGGATCTCACGATCACAAACTCGAAACGTTTGCCACTTTTTCATTAAAGCAGTGGTTTTTATCTTGCATTGTTGTTTCACTTTCATTGTTAGGGTGTGCAGGATTTTTTGAAGTGTTTCCCTTATTTGAGGTCTTGGTCTATGCACCTCATTTGGACAATTTTAAAGTTCCTGGCTTTTCATCATTCTGAACTCAAATGACCTCATCATACTTAATGCACTATACCTTTACACACTTCTCCTGCAGAACCACAGCAGAACTGTAGCAAACCCATTGCTCTATATAGGGAGTCTGTCAGTGTGAAGTCTTACTTACTCTCTCTACAGGGAGCAGGAAACATGTAATTGTGTTCCTCCCTTGATAATGACACTGCAGTAGTCTACTTTAATGCACTGTAATAACAGCAATCAGGATCAAATCATGCTTAGAAGGTGAATGAATGTCTTTAATGGTGCTTTTTAATTCAATAGTTCTCAACCTTTGTAACACTATAGGCTCCATTGTTTAAGACATATCAAAGGCTCCTCTTTTATTTCAAGTTGTGCTTCAGCTGCAAAGATGACAAATGTGCTTTTTTTCAATCTACAATAAATAAATAAATAAATAAAACTAATCTGGATGTTTTTAATATTTAACTATACATTATTTGTGTGGCTTGAAAATAAGTGTCAGAGATCTGAAAGCTCAGAGAAGTCATCCTTGCAAAAGCAGCTCACTTTTGCTATAGCATGCCTAAACCACATGAATATTTTGTATTTATAATCTGTACAAGGGAATCATGGGACGCCTGTATCTATATATTTTAGCACTTTTGTATGTGCTCTCAATATTTCTACCTGGCCTTTTTATGCATACGGGACTGGTCACTGGTGTTTATTACAGTAAATCAAATCAAATAAAAAATGTAGCCTAATAAGGTGGAATATTTCATGAGAGTGTATCCACTCCACAATTCAGATGGCCTGGTACTAGTAGTGACAGTCAGCAGGTGAGCCCCATCCCAGAGATGAAACATCTGATGGTCAATTTCCAGTGTCAGTTTTAAAGAGAAAGTCAGTTATAAAGAGAAAGCCAGTGCAAAGAATAAACCCAGGTTGACCCAACATCGCAAAGGCCTGGCTAGTAACAACAAAAGAATGACCACAGCTTATGGAACAGTGAGATTGCTGCAGTGAAGCACAGGGCTTGCAAATGGTAATTGAAAGGCCAGAGGGAAGGAGAGGCGACTATATTTTGTGCCATTTTTGAATGGCTCAATTCAAATTCAGCTCTGGATTAAAATTGTGCACTTTCACCAAGAGATGGCGCCCTCAATTCACCAATGGAAAGATGCTTTACCAGTTTCATGTGTAGGACCAGGGGCGCAACTGCACATTAGCTGAGGGGTTTGCAAGATCAGTGTTACCACATCTTAATTCCCATCTGGCCGTTTTAAGGACTATTTATACTTCTGCGTCGAACTGCCGCCGTAGCTACGTCGTAGGCTGTGTGTAGCGCGCGTACCCTTCGGCGTACCCTGACGTGCACCTCTCCAAAAATATGTAACAACCATAGACTGTAAAAAATAACAACGCGTCAATTCTACGCGGACGCAAGCGCTGTGATTGGTCTGCCAGAACCCCTCCCTCGGGGTTTCACATGCTCCCTAAGTGCGCGTCAACGCGGACAACGACGCAGAAGTATAAATTAAAACCAACACGTTGGCTACGGCGTATAGGCTCCGGCGTATGTCCGACGCAGAAGTATAATGAGGCCTTTAATAAGTGAGTCATTGAGTCAGTCATTCAAACGATTCGTTCAAAACGCTGAATCTTAATAATTCAGTAAAACACAGCACTGATTGTTGTTTTACTTTGGAACTATTTTCGTTGGTGAAATATAAATAAAACAGTCAATAATGTGTCTAAAATGTAAGTAACTTAATATTAAATAGGCTAATTATGATAATAAACATTTATGATAATTAAATAGGCTCCTTGTTCGTGATATATTCAGCAAAACAGCTCCCTTGGTCGTGTTATGTAACTTTATCATGTTACAATTTTTTTTTTTTTTAAACTCAACATTTTTAATTCCTACCTCAGTATGTTTCTTACGTGAGATTATCGTGTGCTGTTGCGCTCATTTGTTTTTCCACGAAAGAAAGTCTCTCTCACAAATCCAATCCAATTTAATCCAATTTTTCCTGAAGAGACTCAGTAGCTTTATATATGATGAACAGATTTAATGTTAGCTTTTATTCACATAATAAAATAATGTATATACAAACAATGTATACAGTATTTGAGTGTGTTGGTGACTGTCGAAGGAAAGCGACAAATCTAGCGATTTATTAATCCTATGGTGTCCTAGACTTGCCAATGTTAGGCTGAATTTCGACATCCCCTTATGCTAACCCCACCCTCACTCCAAATCCTAAACCTATCTATATGGGGATTATAATCTGGCAGGGGTCTTAATTTGGCGCAACACCGGTGTGCCAAATTTCGACCCCCAAATTATTACCCCCCTAGTTGAAGTCAGTACCTGATTGCCTAATTGACCAGTAACTGTTAAAGCCACTTCGTATTACAGGTGTTACTCTGTGGGATAAGAAATCACTGAGTGAAGATTTGGACATCCATCCACAGCCCCGGACAGATTTGAAGTTCAGTACCTCTGACTCTCTCTCTAGCAAGTTCAGTCTCATGGGTGTAAGTGCTTCCCTGAAGGCCAGTTTCTTGGGGGGGCTGGTGGAGGTAGGAGGATCTGCCAAGTTCCTGCGTGATACCAAATCCTCAAACCAACAGTCCAGAGTAACAATGAATGGTGAAACCTCCAGATACGAACATCTCACTATGACTCAGCTGAGCAAGATCACCTACCCTGGTCTTTGACCAGAAAACTGCAACTCATGTGGTCACAGCTGTACTGTACGGAGCTCAGGCTTTCATGGTGTTTGATCTGACTTTTTCAGAAGGTGAAAACAAACAGAAGATTGAGGGGGATCTGAATGTCATGATCAAGAAGATTCCTAAATTTTCAATTGAAAGAAAAGGGAGCTGTACAAATGACAGATGGTGAAAAGGAAATGTCTGAGAAGATTTCCTGCACATTTCATGATGACTTCCATCTTGAGCAAAACCCCAACACATACACGGAGGCCCTTGATTTTTACAAGAAGCTCCCCTCTATGCTGAAGGAGAATCCCAAGAATGCACTTCCAGTAGAAGTCTCGCTATATCCTCTTCATCCACTGAGTACAAAAGCAGCTCAGTTAGTGAGGGAAATCAGCACAAGTCTGGAGAAGCCAGAGAGGACATGCAACGACTTCATTGGAAATCGCCATGTTGATGATTTCAGTGACGTCAAAGAGAGGCTGCGCTCATTTCAGGAGTCATTTAACATTTACAAGACAGTGTTTCAGAAAGCTGTCAGCAAGGTCTTGCCTGCTATTCGAGGAGAGGAAGGAAAGAAGGAGAAGTCACTAGAAGATATCCTGAAGATTCACCTTGACTCCCCTTTTAATGCTGACAAGCTTAACCATTGGTTACATGATGCAAAGTCAGAACTTGACCACTTGATTTCTTACATCAAGACATTGAAGGGGATCAAAGTTGAAGACTCATGTGGTGTTAACACCATCCTACTTGATCCTGAAATTGATGTTGTGGTGTGCTTCACCTTCACATCTCTGGAGTATGAAGATCTGGATCTTGCAGCCTTGGAGGAGTTTCTGAAATCAGACGATTTTCAAAAGCTTGATAGATTTATGATCTTGTCTGGGGCATTAGTGGGAAAGTGGTTCACTGATCCTGATGTCATATTGAATATGAGAGAGAACTTATCCGGCTTCGGAGGTTTTTCAGAGGCCAATAAAGATGAAAAGAGAATCCACTTCATTATTTCTGCCATCTCTGATCCCTCCAATCTAGGCTCCTCCATCTATCTGTATGAACAAGAGAAACTGCCAGACAAACACTTCCAACCTGTGTCCAAACCGCCCCCACCAATAGTGATGGGTGTCCAGGACCAAACTGTGTCCATGAAACAGCAGAAATCCCCAACTGGAAAAACAGTGCAGTACAGAGTGGAGTACAAGCAAGTAAAAGCAGATTCTGGAGCTGAAGAACAGTGGCTTGTCATAAACACAGCTGATGAAGACTTTACTCTGAATGGATTGGAGTCTGGAAAGCAGTACTTGATCCGCAACAGGATAGTGGGTGAAGTGGGAGTGAGTGAAGCCAGTGACACTGTCAGCCACATACCAAGCGTTATCTGTAGATTTTATTCATTTACAAAAAATTGTTTTATATATATATATATATATAATTGGATTATATTTTTTCACTTAAGACTAAAGTATTGATGCTGAAAATTCAGCTTTGATCACAGGAATAAATTACATTTTAAAATATATTAAGATAGAAATCTTACCAATCCAAAACTTTTGACTGGTATGATAGTGACTAAAGTGAATGACAGTTCTCACAAGATGGAGTTATATGGAAGTAAAATAATGACAAATGTATTTGAAACAAACAAAGACAAGAAGTTGAATCGCTCTAATTGGAACAAAAATGCATTGCATTAACAGTACTTGCATTTTAATGCATTGTATTTTAAGGGTTTGCATTTTTAGGGTCTGAAATTCAACATGATTGTATATTTAAGTTGAGAATATTTCAATTCAAAACATTTCACAAACAGTTTCATTATTAAAGAAATTCAATAATCCATATTCGCCTTCCAGAATTCACTTTCAAAGTATTCAGTCTGTTTAAAAATACAACCTATAATATCTGACGGGCAAATTTCAGTTAATTTTATTTCGCTTTAAAAAATTTGCTTCTACAAATTTGGTGGTTCAAATTCGCAGAATATTCAGCACTGCACCTTCGGGAACTGCAGAAATATCAGTAGAGTATACTATGATTATATGTAATTCTCTCTCTCTCTCTCTCTCTCTCTCTCTCTCTCTCTCTCTCTCTCTCTCTCTCTCTCTCTCTCTCTCTCTCTCTCTCTCTCTCTCTCTCTCTCTCTCTCTCTCTCTCTCTCTCTCTCTCTCTCTCTCTCTCTCTCTCTCTCTCTCTCTCTCTCTCTCTCTCTCTCTCACACACACACACACACACACACACACACACACACACACACACACACACACACACACACACACACACACACACACACACACACACACACACAGTCAAACCAAAAATTATTCAGACACCAGCTATAATTTTTTCTATTTTTTTACTAGTGGGTGCAGGACACTATAGTTCATTTTTGTAAGTGAGGATAACAAAATAAAGTAAACTAATATTATACCCAGAAATTCTTCATACAGTGGAGTAGCCTACCAGTAAAATGTCTAAAAATTTGGGACCAAAAATTATTCAGACACTTTGACCTGACCATGTTTTGCTTAAGTGTTTTTTCTTTAATTGCTAATGTGTCCTTTTTACACAATAGTATTATAGTAATAGTATTGTGTGTAAAAATTGGTTGACCTAAATTGGTATTATCTAATTGTTAAATTTAACAGCTGGCACTACAGCGATTCAACCTAACTCATTTGTGAGACAGAAGGATGGCCAAAACCATGAAATATCAACTGATTCGATAACTCTGAGTTCTTGTCATATTTTATTGCCATTTTCAAAACTATAACGTATAAACTGTGATAATGTGAGAAATGTTATAGGTGTCTGAATACATTATATATATATATATATATATATATATATATATATATATATATATATATATATATATATATATATATATATATATAAAGCAGGGGAGCATCCGATTCTGACCTACGACACGGACCCATGACTTTTATTTTGACATCTCAACAGTGAGTAATCCTGCTCACGTCTGGTCTGTGTTGTTAATACCAACCATAGACCAACGCAATCATCCAGAGATATTTACTCAGCACTTGTAAGTAGGCTTGAGCAATATGAACCAGTTTTGCAGAAACGCATTGTTTTGTATTTATTTTATGGTTGTATGAGCGTTGTGCAGTGAGATGGAGGCGTTGTTGAAGAGAGAGCTGGCCACATCTGTTTTGAAGAGCACTGGTCATTCAGGAGGAGGATGCATCAGTGAAGGCCAGAGCTTTTACACTGACTCTGGTACAGTGTTCGTCAAGATCAACCACAAGACGGAGGTGCGCGCGCACACACATACATGAGCTCGACGCTTTGGATTTGCGTTGCAATCTTGCAGTGCTACTTTGTATGTGTCTGTGTCATCAAATTTGGAATAATAATGTGATTTGGTATAGTAAAGTACATTACGTATCGAACGTAAATGCTTTCACAGACAACTTAAGTCTAGTTTTAACTGAAAGTAACTTCTGACATATCTAAAAAAATATCTTAGTGCCATTGTTTTGTCTCAAGATGATATCAAAATAAATATGAACATGTAGGATAAACCAAACTGTTTTTGAGTAAATATTTTCAACATTTTCTAATTGTCTTTAGTATTTTATTTGGTAACACTTTATTTTACAGTGTCCATACTGTACGTATGTTACATGGACTTACCATAGTAATGACAGTAAATTGTGCATAATTAAATGCAACTAACCCTCAACCAAACCCTAATCCTACCCTAACCCTATGTAACCCACTGTGTGTAATTTTTTGTATATATATATATATATATACATATATATAAATACATAAATAACAATGACACCTTAAATGACACTGTATATTGTGAATATACTGCTTCCAATATTGTGAATATACTGCATCCATTCATTACAACTTGTCTGACAGTCTTTATTTTTTGAAGTACATCAACTAATGATCTTTATGCATTGTAATTATACATTATACATGCTAATATGTAGCTTATAGATATATATTTTTATTCTTTTTTTACCTTTATGATGTTATTTCCGTTTAATATTTGAAAGTACATTATCAGCTAATGATCTGTTGCACATTATACAATGTCATTTTATATACAAAATTTATAACGGTAACACTTTACAACCAGGTTTAATTAGTTAACGTTAGTTAACTACATTTGTTAACATGAATTGGTATTTTCAATGGTATTTTCAGCATTTAATAATACATTTTTAAGAACAAAATTCTCTTTCTGTCAACATTAGTTAATGGACTGTGAACTAACATGAACAATGAAAATGTATTAACTAACATTAACAAAGGTTAATAAATGCTGTAATAATGTATTATTCATAGTTAGTTATTGAACTTATGAAACCTTATTGTAAAGTTTTAGCTTTATAACTATTTGAAAGTACACAAATTATTGATTTGTTTAGTATTATATCATATAATAGTATATTATTGCATTAGAAAGTATCAATATATAATGTAAACTGTCTATCTGTAACTATTTGAAAGTAAATCATCAACTAATCATTGAACTTTTTCTAATCTCTCTTTCTTTAGGCTAGGAGGATGTTTGATGGAGAGATGGCAAGCTTGGAAGCGATCCTGTCCACGAACACAGTGAAAGTGCCCAGGCCTGTGAAGGTCTTGGACCTCGAGAGAAGTGGAGCTCTTCTCGTAATGGAACATGTGGACATGAGGAGCTTAAATAAGTAATCACGTGAACCCATAGAGCTTGTTTAGGATCTGAGAATTGGGTCAATGTCACATTAACATTGTGGGCATTTTTGGAAAGTGCTCCTTTTAAAATATGTAATGTTTATGTAGATACTCATCAAAACTGGGGGAACAACTAGCTGACCTGCATCTTTACAACATGAGACAGATAGAGAAACAAAACAAGGAGCAGCAGACTGTTGGTAAGGTTTTTTGTTGTTGTTTTTTTAATATTGCATTGATGGAAACTTTTCAGTGGCATTATTATTTATCATAATTCCTGTATTTAAAAAAGGGAAAGGACCAGGACAGTCTGAGGTCGAAACAGCCAACAGGTTTGGGTTTCACGTGAACACATGCTGTGGTTATATCCCTCAGGTCAGCATCTCTGCTCTGTATGCTGTCTGATCATAATAACAAATGGAGTGATTTATATTCAAACTTACTTAGCAATCTCTCCTTTCGGTTTTCAGGTAAATGACTGGCAGGATGACTGGGTGTCCTTTTACTCCCAGCAAAGGTTGCAGCACCAGCTCGGCTTGGTGGAGCAGTCGTACGGAGACCGAGAGGCCAGGGAATTGTGGTCCAAACTCCAAGTAAACCAAACAGCTCAGATTTTTATTCCAGCAAAATATCATGCAAACACAAAAAGATACTGGGTCTCATTTACTATTAATTGCATACACTATATATTCGTATATATACGCACATTTGAACTTCTCACAAAAACGTTCTGCCAAATTCACAATTAGTTCTTAACCTCGTTCTAATGTTGATGAATTCGGAGTATTCTAAATGAGCGACCACATGCCCGAGGTAACTCATTTACATAAAACACGCCCAAACCATGTCCATATAAGGGCATTTCACACACCCTTTTCCCTCACACCAACATGACACTCTCTACAGATGCGTTCTCGCTAAATCCCAGAGCAATGCCAAGAGTGCCATCCTCAAAACAAGTTCAAATGCATTAAACATATTTTATACAGACATTACAGACCTCTGTTTTGCCAGCTGTACGTACGTGTATCTGCGTCTTTATGCAGATCTACCTCGCAGCATGAGCTATATAACGCACCTTTTCTTAATCTCTTACTGATAGGCCTATATGATATCTATTTTTATCTATATATCTATATCTATGTTGAAGATTTAAGGTCCTTGCACACTGAGTCTGAAATTTTCACATGCCTTTTTTGTATATTCGTGATTCGGTGGCTCTGAATTGTCAAAACACCATTCAAAATACTTGCTACGGATGCGAAAAACGTAGAAAATCGAGAGGGAGTGTGTAAGCGAGATTGACATAACGTGAGGTCGTATTTATTTTTTAGCGTAATTCGAGCTCAGTGTGCAAGGGCCTTTAATCTTGACATGTTTATAAGGCCACCAAGACTATGTAATTTTTGTGTACAAGTGGTTTCAGTTCTTCCTATCTATATTTTTTTCATAATTTAGCATACATTTTAGAATGAAAGTTGATGAATCATGATTTATTCCTTAAAATGTTCATACGCAGATTTCATGCACAAATTTGTGCGTACACATGCTTAGTGAATGAGACCCATTGTCTCCAGTTTTTTAAAGGGATACTCCACTTTTTTTGGAAATAAGCTCATTTTGCAACTCCCCCAGAGTTAAACAGTTTTCGAATCCATTCAGCCGATCTCCGGGTCTGGCGGTACCACTTTTAGCATAGCTTAGCATAGATAATTGAATCGGACAAGACCATTAGCATCTCTCAAAAAAAAAAATGACCAAAGAGTTTCGATATTTTTCCTATTTAAAACTTCTGACTCTTCTGTAGTTACATTGTGTACTAAGACCGACGGAAAATGTAACTAGTTCCTAGCCATATCAGCCTAGAAAATCGCAACTTTTCATTTTCCGTCGGTCTTAGTACACGATGTAACTACAGAAGAGTCAAGTTTTAAATAGGAAAAATATCGAAACTCTTTGGTCATTTTTTTTTTAGAGAGATGCTAATGGTCTTGTCCGATTCAATGATCTATGCTAAGCTATGCTAAAAGTGGTACCGCCAGACCCGGAGTTCGGCTGAATGGATTCGAAAACGGTAAAACTCAACTGTTTAACTCTGGGGGAGTTGTAAAATGAGCCTATTTCCAAAAAAAGTGGAGTATCCCTTTAAACGGAATAAACTATTTTAAATTAATTTAAACATTAAAATATACATTAATGTAATATAATAGACTAGACATTATATTAATGATATAAACATCTAAATATTACCTATTTTGTTCCTATGCTGAATAACTCATTAGTGCATGTTATTCCAAAAAACTAAAAATCTTTGTCTTCATAATCTTTCCTTGAGATTTTATAACTTTCTGTGCCTCTTAAATGACTTTCCAACCCTTCCACTCCAATCATCTGACTACATTCTGGTATAAAATCACCACTTTTCAAATCAAATCAATTACTGATTGAATCCCAAATCATCATTATCATTTAAAATGGTTTTTATTTTTGATAAATGATGTAATTTAATGGTACAGTAGTAAAATAAAGTGTAAAAGTACACAACTTAAATTAGTCATTTGATATGTATCCATAATGTTTATCCAACATTTGCTCAAAAATATTTAAAAACAGAAAGTCCACATTATCCATTGACAGGGACAAACAAAATAATGTTTAATGTAACTTTATTTTAAGGTGGCGTAGTTACACGTTACTGCATGTACTTACTATAGTAATAACAGTAAATTATGCATAATTACTAAACCAAACCGTAACCGTAACTCTATTGTTAGCACATGTAGTTAATTAATATTCCCCAGGACTAATTTGAGCAAGTATCATGTAACTACGGCACCTTAAAATAAAGTGTAAATGAAAATCATTATAAAGCATCTTTTATTTATAAACATCTTTTTTTCCTGTTTGGTCTTTGTCTCAAAAGTGTAAATGGATAGTTCACCCACAAATTAAAATTATTTCATCATTTACTCCCCCTCATGTTGTTTCAAACATGTTGGCCTTTCTTTCTTCTGTGGAACATAAAAGAAAATAACGTTGGTAACCACAGAGTTTCGGTTCCCATTGAATTGAATTGTATGGACAAAAACACAATGGAAGTCAATGGATGCCAAAACTGTTTGGTTACCAACATTCTTCAAATTGTCTTCTTTGATGTTTTATAGAAGAAAGAATTGCACACATGTTTGGATCAGCATGAGGGTGCGTAAATAATGAGGATTTTCATATGTGGGTGAACTATCCCTGTAATTTATTTAAAGAATGACAAGCTGTAAGTCTTCATACAGTGCTGCATATGTACTTTTCTTTATTAGCTGAAGATCCCTCAGCTGTTCACAGATGTAGAGGTGGTTCCAGCTCTGCTGCATGGAGACCTCTGGGGAGGAAATGTGGCCGAATGCTCTGATGGTCCCGTCATCTTTGATCCAGCATCGTTTTATGGCCATTCGGAGTACGAGCTGGCTATTGGCGGCATATTTTCTGGTTTTGGGAGCTCGTTTTACAATGCTTACCATCAGAAGATCCCCAAGACCGCTGGGTTTGCAAAGAGGCAGCAACTATACCAGCTGTTCCACTATCTGAACCACTGGAATCATTTCGGTGGGGGTTACAGGGGCTCTTCTCTAAAGATCATGAAGGATCTAACAAAGTAGACTTCTCAAGTCTTCATTTATGAAGGTGGATGATAAACTAACTCGAAGTTAGTCACACACTTTAAATCGAACATTACCTGGCTGATGGAAATGCATTGACAAGATGAAAATAATTTGCACAGATTGAAAATATCTTATATAATATATATATATATATATATATATATATATATATATATATATATTTTTTTTTTTTTTTTTAGTTAAAACCATGAATACATTTGTTTTCCATGCAATGGCCAAAAAATAAATTATTTAAAATGCATCATTCCCTTTTTGCAAATTGCACTTTAACTTGACTTAAAAAAAAACAAATGTGTATTTTTCCACAAATTGTGTATGTATACAAATTGTATAATATCCAAAGTACACATTTCTAGTAATTGTGCAGTTAATTATCATGGTGTATTTTCAGAAAGTTTTGGAATATTTTTCCTTTCCCAGAATGTGTCACTACCGAAACACAATATTAAATAATTTAATAACAAGGCTTATATTGACCTATTAATATTTTGTTTACATCTACCTTCTAAATATATGTTTTGCTATTTAAAAAAAAAAAAAAAAAGTTTTCACAGGTAAATCAATAACAATTACAATTTTAACAATATTTCAAGTGTAATTTATAAGATTTGGTGAATTTTGAATCCAATCTTTCTTTGTGAAAGGCATTAAGTTAATCATACTGATTTCAAAGTTAAGGATTCATTAGTCTGAATATACATTGAACCAAACACTATAATATCATCTTAGTTGATAATTCAATATACTTTATTTTAGACAAAACATGCGTGTTTCGGTCGTGACGGCACATTTTCGGTAGTGACAGTAATGCTTTGGTAGCGACCACATCACATTCCAGAATTTTAGCTCACATACTAAAACACTACTGAGATACTAATGATTTGCATAACTGTACTAACATTGTGTTTATTTCCCCCAAATAAATGTGTCACTACCAAAACAATGATGACATGTTTCGGTCATGACTGTTTCGGTAGTGACAATTTTAGATACTTTTGAGCCTAGTTCAAATATGATAACCAGCACATGGTTACCTAACACAGTTCTGAACAGTTGTACACATAAAAAACTCAATTGTATCGAATAACACCCAAAAAAGTTTGCTTAATTGCAAAATTAAGCAAAAAAGATTCAATATCATTTTCACAAATTGAAATTTAGGGGTTAGGGTTCAGGACAGCCACCTCCCAATTGAAAGTACCCAATAATTTATGATTTTATATATATTAAGCTTACTGATATTTTAAATATTATTGTGGGATTCGATAGATAATAGAATGATCTTTGTAAATATCTAAAATTTGAATGCTTAAATGCTTTTTAATTGTGTTTTTTGGTTGTGGGACAGCAGTTTGCACTAATTCTGTTGAATGGCCCAAATATGCTTTTGAAGAGAGCCCATTTTACAAGACTCCTTGATTTAACATGTGCGCATGAAGTATTCTATGATAACATTTCACTGCACTACATTGCTACTAACTAACATACTGATGTTTAACGGGTTAGTTCACCCAAAAATGAAAATGAAAATGAAAACACCTGAATACGGTTTATTTAAACAGTTCTTGCTGAACTGCTTGCAGGAATAACAGGATGCTTAATGGATGTATGGACATTCAAATAAAACTTTAAGAATAACTTTGTGTTGTGTTTTTGATTGCCATGATGTAGTTTTGGAACTATGTACACATTTACAAATATGACCATAGTTTATTAGCTTTAAATATTGCCAAGCTGTTCAAAGAGAGAACACACTAACCATTTGAATAACAACAATAATGTTGTTATTAGGCCTACTATTTTATAAATTAATGTAAAATCCTGTGACCTCACATTTTGATTTGGAAAATTGGGTGGATGATGAAATGTAATCATTAAGAGTGTTTTTATTTATTTATTCATTTATATGATAGAGTATATGACTGCTGGCTATCACGCTAAGTTAGGCAATTAGTTGTTGTCTTGAACTGATACTTTGGCGGGGAAAAAAAACTATGAAAGGGAATATTAAGCTTTAAAAAATATAGGAATATAAATTAAAAGGTGCGAATTTATCGCATCTAAAATTGTATAATGCGTTTCATTGCAACATTTCCTTCCAGTTGTAAAGACTTTAAACTTGAAGTAAAAAAAAAAAAACGCGTTTTTATTTATTTTGATCCTCGCGACTTGCCGTTAACATGCAGCCAGCGCGAGCATCATAATAATACGCGGGGTTCAGTTATAAGCCTTTACGGTCTTTTCTGATTGTGTCATATATTTGACTATTTGTGAGTAGTTTGAAGAAGACAACAGCAGTTGCTTTTAATGCATGTTTTGCCGCGTATTAGAGAAACTGAGAAGTGATGAGCTGGAGTTTGAAGAGACTTGAGTGCGTCATTGTGAGGAGCGGTTGCGACTTCATCTTGGATCAGTCAGATCCTCTAACGTTAGTCTGAGAAACTCTAAACAAACGTGAGCGCGCATCTGTAGCCTGGTCAGTCAGAGACAGCAGTGATAGATGTCGTCGGCGATGGAGGCAGTGTGTAATGGAGAGGAGCCGGAGGTGACGGCTCAGGCGTGTGTGCTGTCCGAGTTCAGTGAGGGCGCAGAGGCTCGGGCTCTCATCAGCAGCCTGCCGGACATCCATCACGACACGGTCGGCAGAGAGACCACCATCGAGAAATTTGTGGGTAAGAATGATTTTCATGTACATTATGTCTTGCTAGCTACAGCTATAGCTCTCTCTCTCTCTCTCTCTCTCTCTCTCTCTCTGTCATATGTGGTATCTAGCTGTCTGTCTGCCTGTCTCTCGGTGTATGTCTGTCTCTTTAAGCATATCTATCTATCTATCTATCTATCTATCTATCTATCTATCCTGTCTGTCTGTCTATGCTATTGTAATGCAAAGGTGAAGTATAACATAAAAGATCATGGTGAAAATGTCAAGTCATGCTTTGGGTGTCTATTGCAGTTATGATGGATCGCTACCAGGAGCAGCCACATCTTCTGGACCCTCACCTGGGTAAGAGGAAGTATCATGGATGTGTTGGACATGAGGATTATGTTCTGTGGTTGAACGCTGCTTGTAACGCTGTATTTGCCGTTGTTCAGAGTGGATGCTGAATATGCTGTTAGAGATGATCCGCAATGAGAAGTCACCACCTCTTCTGGTCCATCTCTGTTTCAAATTCCTCTATATCATCTCAAAGGTATTAAGATGGTGCACTGCACGGTTCTCTAAGTTGGTCTGATCATCTCTCTAAAATCATGGTTGGGAGATCTGTGACTGAATTTCTGGTGCTTTCGTAGGTCAGAGGATACAAGATTTTCATGCAGCTGTTCCCCCACGAGGTGTCGGACGTTCAGCCAGTTCTGGACCTTTTATGCAGACAGGACCAAAAAGACACTGAGGTGAGCTGGTCCCACTGTTTGTATGCTCCTTTTAAATTTTATTTTATAAATGTACTTTGTGTCTGTGTCCATTTTGCACCTTTTCAATGATCCTTAGAATTTAACAAGACATTATTTGCAGCTGTGAATCAATGTATACACTACATACACAAATGCATTCATCTGTCTAAGGTGAGAAAGTTGCAGAATTCAGAAGTTTTTTTTTTTTTTACAGCTTGGTTTCAGTAAATGCTCCTTTTTGAGCCGAAAAACCACCCTTGCAACTTTGGGCCGGCGGGAAGTATCGCGTCAGGAAGTATCACTTGATATCAGGTCTCGCGATGTAACGAATTGCTTTACGGCAAAAAAATCCGCTAAAATTCTGTTATTATTGAGCTCCCTCACGCTGTTGGAACCCGAATGAAGAAGACGTTGTAAAGAATGTCCCATCTGCTTTGATGTTGTTGATCTATAGCCTCTGGTATCTGAAAGTCGCCAACAAGTTTTTCGACAGTGTTTTCGACTCTATAGAGAAACCTGCGAGCAAAAAGCGAGAATACAGCGAAGAAATTCCCGAAACTGCATAGCCCTGCTTTAAGGTACTTGATGACAACAGACAAAAATTGTAATTTGTTATCAGGTGCACTTAGGCGAGCGTTCAGAAGTGCGGGTACCAAGTTAAATCTGTGCTTGGCACTACCGATACTACAGGAATGTCTTAAAGGTCCCATATTGTACACCTTTCTGGAGTTTTATTTTAGGTTTTGATGTCCTTAAGAATATATATTTGCGGTCTAAGTATCAAAAACCTTTCTCAGGAGCTCTGCCAAGAACAGGTCGATTTTGGCCTATCTAATTAATATTCATGAGCCTCTCTTTTGATTGGCCTGTTGTTTTCTGAGTGACGTACGGCTACGGCCAGACCAACCACAAATAACTAGGGTCATGAATGCTGTGGCTTGGTGATGCTCACAAGTAAGGTAAATTAAACACCTGTAATGATGGTGATACATTATTTGTTATTAAAGCATAAACATTGACAAACCACTGTTAATTTAACATGAAAGCAAGGCTACTACGTGCATGGTTTGGCATGACAGAAATAATGCAAAATGCGCTCCCTTAATAATTCCTAAAAAGCTGACATCTCAGTTCATCGCTATCTCACAAAGCTCCGTTATTATCAATGAAGCTGACTGCACAATACATCTTTCATAATGTCAACACTTCGTTTGTTATAATCAGAGGATTCAGCAGCACTGAACAAAAACTCAGCTTTGAGCGGTGAGTGGATTCTATCTTAATTGCATCTCATTGGCCATTGCGTTCAAGAAATCAACACATATGTCGGTGATTGGCTACATTTGCTCAAAGCAGCAAACATGTTATAAATAGAAACTCTTTCTGGCCTGTAAATCGTTTTTATTTAGTTTTAGTTATTCTTGTTGCTTTTGTGCAACATATGAATAACAATTTATTTGTTTTATTTTTAGATATTTCTATTTTGCGGGAGTCCTGCGATTCCGCAAATAGTTTTATTCTCCCGCAACCCGCACACACAAGAGTACCTTGCGCCCGCGCCCGCACTCGGCCATCAAATCTAGTCCTGTGCCGCACTCTGTTGCGTTGGGTTCCGCGGGAGTGCAGGTCTCTACATCCATCGACTGAACGGGCATTTTCTCAACATGTTTCCATGTTGCTGTTGCTCGATTAGCAACGATGTTGTCTGGGGATTGGGCAAAAGGAGAGAGGGATGGTGGGCAGTGCTCGGGCTGGGACTGAAGGCGGTGACTGAGTAGTTCTGACGTCACATTTTTATGGAAGTCACAATGGCTTGTGAAAAGGCACAGCTACTTCATGCAGGCTGTGTACATTTGTCTGTGGATTGACTGTTTGGAAACTTATATGGTAGTTACATAGCCACTAGACCTCTGTTATCATGAAAAAAGCCAGGAAATTTCAGTGTTGACAATATGGGACCTTTAAAGGCACACTATGCAAGATTTGTACCTTAATATTACAGCTTCGAAATCATTTCGATGGTAAACAAACTCATAGTAGGGCGAATCATCCCGATAGCAAAGCGGGGGGGACGCCGCTGGCAAAACCAGCAATGCAGGTTTGATAGGTGGCGCCCCACCAAATCTCGCGAGAATCACGACTTGCTTTACGGCACGACGTCACTTACATCAACAACATATGAAGCAGCCTCAATGGAAGATACTAGCACACATTTCAGACGTGAATCATGGCAGAGTCGACGAAGAAAACGAAGAAAGCTCGGTCGGAAGAGTGCAGAGACGGCTCTGCGTGAGTGGTATTTACGACAGTAACATTAAATACAAGTACCCCACTCTAGAGGTCGCTGTTTGAGAAAAATGGAAACTGCATAGTGTGCCTTTAACTTTTGAGCCCACCACTTTTGAACTAGTCTCTTATTTCAGACTTAAAGTCCTAACATTGACCAATCAGGCATTTTATTTTTTGTCATTTGTATTTATTAAGCAAGAAATGACCACTGAATAGCTTCAGGCAGTAACTAGTGGAGCAGGTCATCATTTGTCATGTCTGGAATAATGCCATCCATGTGTTTTTTGTAATTTATCCTTTCCAAAGCACCAAAGTTGTATATTATCTAGTAATCGGCTGTATGTTTCTGTATTAGACCTGGGAAACACGCTACATACTCCTCCTCTGGCTCTCCATGACATGTCTCATTCCCTTTGACTTGTCCCGTCTGGACGGCCACATGTCCGCTGACCCCGGGCTGAACAGAGAGACCATAATGGATCGTATTCTGGCTGTTGCCAAGGTGACACCCACAATCACAGACCACCATTGACAACATCTGTATTATTAATTAATAATTGTACTATTAAATATATATATTTATTTATTTGCAGTCCTTTCTTAGAGTCAGTGACAAATCTCGAGATGCTGCATCAGTCCTTGTATCAAAGTAAGTTTCATGTTATTTGTTATTCCTCTATATGTGTGTTTATTATCTGGGTAGAGCTGGGCTTAAATATTTAGATGTAAATATTGCTATCATTTTATTGAGTTTGTTTTTAATTGGTCTTTATTTGTGTACTTTTAATTTTTTTAAAGATTGTAATTATACAAAATCCACCATGCCTCTGTGTATTAGACAGTTAAAGGGATGGTTCGGAGTAAAATCAACCTCGGGTCCTTTGCACCATGACCTCGAGCTAAACACCCCCCCAGAAGCTTTTTTTTCCCTCGGTCGAACATTATTAAAGTTAGAGCTTATTTAGAGATATCAGCCGAATGGCTTAGTGCAGGCGCTAATGAATCCAAGGTTGTATCCTGTAAATTACCCCACTAATAATGGCCAGAATGGTACCAAACTTCTACAGTAGTACAAATATGTTCTGTACTCATAAAAGGAGGCATTGGAAAGTTTGTAAGTACATCAGGAGTTTATTTACTTGCCTGACGGCTCATGCTACTGCTAACCTGAATGTCGAGGTCACTTAAGTTATTTGGGAAAAGCATGTAAAAGCATGCAAGCACGGTGCATAGGACCCTAGGTTGAAATAACTCCGAACCATCCCTTTAAGGCTGATTTAATAGTGACTCTCATTTACGCTTTAGTACTCAGCATTTGAGCTGGTAAGTTCATTTCAAAAGGTTAATTTCAATGACTTTATTCCAAACACTGATTGAGTGATTCATTTGCACCATAACTTCTCCATGTATTAAAACATTTTAGTACACTATATAGGCATGTATATGTTGCTGTTTAGTGCTTTGGTCTAATAATGTACAATGTATTGGTGTATATAAATGAAAATGATTAAATATCATTCTTTCTAGCATTCATTTAGTGAAAAGAAGTGTGGAAAACATGCTTTATTAAATATTTTATTTAATTTTTTATCTTTAAGAATTTTGAATCCCCTTGTGTAAATGGCTGTTTGGTTTAAATGATAATTAAAACAAAGGTGTAATAAAAATGATTTCCGATGAATGCCACTCTTATAATATACAAAAGTGGGTGTTTACTGCCAGCTTTACTCACTGAGCAGTAGAGGGCACTGTTTAAACACTTGTGGATGATCTCTTTGCTTGAAAGATTTGTATTATCTGCACAGGTTTGTGACCCGCCCAGATGTGAAGCAGAAGCGTTTGGGTGATTTTCTGGACTGGTGTCTGACCACCATATCTCAGACCAGTGAAATGACCATGGAAGGAACCGTGGCCCTTGATGGAGCTTTGCAGTCCCTGGTGAGCCTCCAATCCACTGTTTATCTCACATATAGGGCTGTTTACATCCACCACTTCCTCCCTTTCTTTTCATGAGAATTAAGATGTCGAACATGCAAATGCTTGGCAAAAACAATCCAAGGTGATTCACATAAAACTCCCTGAGATTTCAAGCAATACAATATTTACCTTTCATTAAATTCATTAATAATAAATGAGACAATTGTATGTATAAATGTAGAGTAAATGGTTTCAAGGGTGGGTAAACATAAAATGCATGGTTGCAGTTAGTAACTTTGCAACTACCGGTACATGTCAACTTATTCTAACTCTAATCCTACCAGTCTACTAATACTCTACTAATACTCTAATGAGAGTTAGTAGACATGTAGGTGCAACGTTACTGTAGTCAACAGAATGTGTTAAAGGGACCATCAAAATAAAGTGAACCCTTTTTTTTTCTAGCTGATGAACAATAAAAACATTGATAGCCAATCAGAATCCATTCTGCTTGAGCATTACAGAGACCGATAACAACTGCAGCGCATGCTTATAATAAACAACGATATTATCTATTGGTGTGGACACTAATATAGTTTTTGTTGTAGTTATTGGTGTGAACGGCCCTTTAAACTTATACTGTAATTCCGGCACTGGTTTAATAGCTGCACATACTATGCAGCCGTTATATGCCAGATGTCACATGCCCTCCTAGCTTTTTACAGTGCTGTGTTAAAACACTCATAATTGCTCATTTTAGTGACTGATCGTTATCAGAATTGTTTTTTTTGCAATGGGACATCCTACATAGTTTAAAGTCCAGAGAGCTGTGAACATAATCCTGCAGTTGTTATTGTTTTGTGAAGCATGTCTCTATCGCCCGAGGTGCTCAAAACTGGCTCTGTGTGTTGGGAATGCCTGAGGTACTAAAACTGCCATCAACGATTTGCATATAGGCTTTAAGTGCTACAAGGCAGGGAGCAGGAACATGTGTGGTGCACACTTGATAATTACAAGATACTGCTGCTGGCATTAAGCTTAACTGTATTCAGCATTTTACAAGACACGTTGCAAATGGGTTTAATTCATTTTAATAAATTTGACTCCACATCAACCTAATGAAATATAGGTAATGTATTGCTCATAGATTTTTAATGAGTAGTTTGGTATTTCCCAACCAGGGGTAGACCTATGTGTACCGCAGGACTTAATAAGCACAGTTACTATGATTTTGTTTAAAAAGTTAAATGCATGACAAAAAATGTTAGCAAACACTGCATCCATCCTAATCAAGTAATGATTTCTCTCCAGGCCCAGCTCTTTAAGCATGGGAAACGTGATGACTTCCTGCAGTATGGTGTGTATATGTCTTATAGGTCTTTCTTTGGTCTCTATAAAGCCAAAACATACAAATAGATAAATGTTCGCTAATCTGTACCATTCGTTCACAGCCCCCACAGTGCTTCAGTGCCTGAACCAGAAGAGAATAGCTGAAAGTAACCAAGCCACGTTGCGTAAGCTGGGAGTAAAAGTTGTCCAGAGACTTGGCTTGACCTGTCTAAAACCACGTTTGGCCAAATGGAGGTAATGGAGGAGTGACCGACTGACAAAAACAAAACAAAAACATAAAAATGAAACAAGGAATGCTCAAAAGTGTTAGCTTGTTTGTAAGCATTTTGTATGACTGCATCCAGATACCAGAGAGGAAGTCGATCACTCGCAGTGAACCTGGCCCTGTCTTCTGTCACTGGAAGTGTTGAGGATACAAAACCTGATCTAGAGTCTGTCAGTCAGGAGGAAGACTATGACATACCTCAGGAGGTAGAGAATGTCATTGGTAAGTATCCAGGCATATTTCCATTTCTGTTTGTTTTGTTTGCTTAATATTTAAATGCTATCTTGTTAATGCTAATTTTCTTATTCGTTGTTGCAGAACAACTGTTGGTGGGACTGAAAGACAAAGAGACAATAGTGCGATGGTCTTCTGCAAAGGGGTGAGAACAGTCAAGTTTATCAAATACACTTTGTTTGATTTTGTCTGTCTTGGCTTGGTATGACAGTGCCATGTTTTAGTGCCACATTTCTCTGTAATAATCTCTAGAGTACTAAAATTATTCCTTTTTTAACTGGTCTTTCTCTTTTTAACCACCTGCAGGATTGGAAGGGTGACTGGTAGACTACCTAAAGAGCTCGCAGATGAAGTGGTTGAATCTGTTTTGGAGTGTTTCAGGTGTGGCATGATATAACAGGAGTCTGAGATGTGATGATGTGAATCTCATCAAATACTTAGTAAGGTATTTTTTCTGCATGTTGCAGTTTCCAGGAAACAGATAATGCATGGCACGGGGGCTGCCTGGCTCTTGCAGAGCTAGGCCGGAGAGGACTGCTGCTTCCTTCGCGTCTTTCAGATGGTTGGTTTGTATTCTCTTTTTTATTCTCTATTGTATTAAATTTGAAAACTATTTGTTTTAAGTTTACCGACTGACATCAATTATTGCTGTAATCTTAATCTAAACAATGTAACTCCCCTTGATCGTACTCAGTACAAAACATTCACAAGCAAACATACTTCAGTTTATGCAAACACTTTATTCAAATACTGCAAGTTTGACTAGCTTCTTTATTAAAACAAAGAAAGAAATGCCACCACCCAGCTCCCTTTAATGAATTGATACATACTTTTGTAAGTCTGTCAAAGAGCAGAAGATTTTCAGTATACAATCTGGGGTGCCTTCTTTTTCCAATCAGTGCATAATGTTGTATTTTGGAAGTATCTACATTTGCATGCATTAGCCAGACGCTTTTATCCAAAGCAACTTACATTGGATTAAATTGATACATTTTACCATTTATGCATAGTCTTTGAATGGCTGAAAGATGTTGACCATCTCTTCCTGTAAAGTCTCTTTGAGTATTGATATTTTCACTGGAACTCCTTTCTATCAAATATTTGAATTGCAGCAGTCCATTATTTTGAAATCTCTGCATCAGCAGTTTTGCGACCTCTTTCTTTGAGTTCGGGACGGTTCTTTTACCTTTGCTCTTTTGGTATTGTGCCTCAGAGGTCTGTTGTTTGCCCGTTTTTGTCCCAGCACCCGTGTGTTCTGTTTGGGTATGTCTGGAGTGTCTTTTACTGGGCAGTTGTCTGGGGGAGGATGGTGATGGCTGTTCTGGCCCTCTGCCATTTCTTGTTGATCAATAGAGGAGTCCATGATAATGTCCCTTGAGCTAGCTAGCTGACACAGAGCAAAGGCCGCTGAGTGCCTCTGGTCACATGGGTCTAGGTCTTGTTGTCTGGGTGAAGCAATTGTGGATTCCTCAACGTTTATGAGGGTTTGTCTTTCTGGAGTTTTTGAGCCTGTGGTGTTGGGCAAGGCTTGGTTTTTGGACTGTCCCCTGAGGCAGAGGTTGAGCGGTGCCTCTTGACTACTTTCTGAATCATAATGGAGCTCTCGGTCAGAGTAGTGGTGTGTCATGTGATTGGATGCGGCCTGGTCCCTCTTTGAAAGGTTAAGAGGACCTGGCTCCTCCTCATTTTCTTCATCCGCTTCCTTTTCTGATGAAATCTCACTGCCTCTTGTAGAATCTGTAGTTTGTGGGTCATTCCTAGAAAGAGAAAACAAGATACCAATGTTATTTCAAGTTCTGTAAAGATTAGGGAAACCATTAACTTGCTTTATTTGACTGTCAAATAAAGTGTCTTTGGGGCCTTTATGTCTCACATAGTTTACCTACCTCTCTCTCTTTTGTAACATGTTCTCTTGAGGTTGTCCACATGATTTCTCTGTTAAGTTGTCGGTTGCTGTAGTTGCCCCTTGTAAGACATGCTGTGATTGACTAACTGGGAGTGACTCCCCATGGGAAGCGAGCCTAACTGTAACCGGGATACGCTGGATGACATCTGCGGTACTGGGCCTGTCTGGCGACCCAGAGGCGGCACATCCTGCTAAAGGACTCTGGCGAGTACCTTTGTCTCCTGGACTGTGCTCTTGGACAGCCCTGTCCTCAGGAAGTCTGCTGTAAGAATCCGGATGAGATATGGGGACCAGGTGTCCTCCGTACTCTCGAGGATAAAATCTGTTGCTGTATACATCCAGAGGAAGATACCTAGTTCTCTGTAAGGACATGGATAGTTCAGGGTGTTGGTAGACGCTGTAGGGTAGAGGTGGTCCGGGTATAATAGAATGAGCATATCTATAGTGATAAGGGTGGAGAAGAGAAGGACTAGGCGGGACCACCAAAGGTGATGGCACCAGAGGTCTCTGGGTCTCCCGGGGTGTGAGTTGGTAGGCAGAGGTGTTTGCTTGGTTGTGTGGGTAAGGTGTATAAAGGGAGTGCAAGGGCCTCTCAGGTACCATGTATGAAGGATAGTCTTGTATTAGAGGAAGAAGAGGTGCTGTGGAAGCAGGTGGGACCCAAGGTGCCATTTGATTGTAGAACTGAGGAATGGGTGAAGATGTTTGATTGTCTCTGCGTGGAGACAGAGTTTCACTTTCACCTGTTCGTGCAACTGGTGAGAAAGCCGAAGATAATTTGTTCTGTGCAATGTCTATGTCTGGACTTTTGTCCCTAATCTCACGGACTGCTTCTGGGACTTGCTTGTTGACCTCCTTGATGGGACTTTCAGGCTTTTGTCTTGTTTCCTTAACCATCTCCTCTTGTTCAGCCTTGTCACTGATCCTTTCTATAGGTTTGCTTGCTTCAGCTTCCAGGGGTGGCTCTTTACTGTTGTGGTTGAAAGGAAGATTATTCTGGGAAGGTCTGGTTGTTTTTCCTGTCTGTTCCATACGCTGAGATACCAGAGAGATGGAGTTCTTGCAAAGGTTGTACTTCATGTGGTTGAAGAGATGAGACTTGATGTTGCAGGTGAAGGGACATTGGAAGCACTGATATTTGAATGGTTTGCCAGGAGGGCGTGGAATGTAATGGGGTTTCTTCGGTTTTCTCCCCTGGAGAATATCCATACTTGTGCAGTTGTTCCAATCCAATACTGTGCGGTTTGTCAGCTTTATCTGGCAACAGAAGAAAAAAAAATCATTAACAGTTCTGCCACACACTGGACCAGAGCATCTGCTGTTTGTTGGGTCACTACTTTAGGTTTATATAAAGGGAGTTTGCATGTTCACAGTCCCTTAAGCTTTTCAACTAGTTTGTAGCAGTTCTGTATTGTTCGCTGGCCTGCGTGTTAGCATGGCATGCTCTATCTGCACTAGTGAAGCCAGGGTAGGCCTGTAGAAACATGCTACCCTTCATCAAAACCTGATGGCGTGGGAAACCACATACACCTGTTTCCCATGACCTTGCTTGCAAGATACAAACTCCAGACATTTAAAAGTTGATTTCACTCGCACTGTAAATGTAGAGAAGCTACCAGAGGTATTAGAATGGAATTTCATCTGTTATAAAATTAGTAATCAATTGGACTGTTTCTGTGATTGAAAGAATTGGCTTCTACAATTCTTCACTACAATGAGGATGCATAATGGTCTGGTAAGTGTGCAAAGATTTTGAGGCCTGAAGGTTTGTATAGGGAAGCAGAATATTGAAGAAAGAGATTGCCTGGCAAGTTATGCAGAAAATGACTCCGCCTTAAGGAACCTGTTTGTCACACACTGTCGCAAGAAGTGGTGGCTCAGGTTTTGACTCCCATGTTTCATATCAAGCCGCTCCCTCCTTAAGGCACAAATTAAAAGAACGTTTCTGTATTGTGAAATTTTATTTTGCTGTATTATGCGTTGTTTCCTTGTTTCCTTGATCAACTCTTCTATGGGTACACGGAAATCTTGTGATATTAGCGTAAAACGAGAATTGTTGTCAATTTTTGACTGTGTACATTTTTTTGTATATTTGTACAACCACATGACAAATGCAAAAAGAGTATTTTCTGCCAAATGTGGTCTAACAGGTGCATCTGTAGTCTCCTGTAGAAACACCTGCTACAAAGTACATCAGCCTTAACAAATGCTAGTACATACAAACAGCAATAAGAACAGTTGCCATTAAAAATCTTAGTGATTTAGCTTTTACAGCCTTACCTGTTATCAGATTCCACGTGATGTTGGAAGTATTGTCAATGGATTATGTCCACAGCGGACCTCCTGAAGTTTATGACAATCCCACAGTAGAACAGTTTGGCTGAAATGATTGTCCTTGAACGCAGGTGTCTGCTCTTTAGGTGTTCTGTCACGTTTCTGATGAGTCTGATGAGTCTCTTGCTTTCTGAGGTGTTGACTCTGTGGGGTGGAGTCTATGCCCAAGCAGTAGAGCCCTGAGGCAGCATCAATGTGCCTAATATTAGGCAAGCCCCAAGCCACGATACATTGCAAGTTTGCCTCCTGTCTCACCTGTTAGTGAGCGTCCACTTGGACTAGAAGCCAGACAAGACTGTTTGTGGCTTATGTTTGCCTGAATGGTTGAATTAGCCCAGGAGTGGTAGAGTTAGGTGTGAAGCAGGTTTGAGGATGTTGTCAGAGGGGTGTGGAGATATTGAGGACAACCAGTGAGATTTGCATGGAGCCAAATGTGTGCTGCACCTGATGTGTCTTTACAGCATGATTATGAAAATCTTTGTTCTGAGCAGTTATTTACGCTGGATCTCAGTTTGTATACATTTAATGGTAAAGTTTTGTGTTTTGAAATTTATTTAGCATTAATTTGCACATATAGCATGAATCATAAACTCTTAATACTTCAAATTCTGGCCCCACCTAAGTTTTAGGAAGAGAGTTCCTTGTAATAAAGGACCTTCCAAAAGTCAACTATCAATACTCTCCTCTTCGTTGGTGTGTCTGTGTTTATTTATGCACCACACACATTATATTATGAATATGTTATATTTTATATTATATAAAAAGTTCAAAAGTTTGTAGTCAGTACGATTATTTTTAAGAATGTAATTTTTTTGACATTTATAATGATACAAAAGATTTCTATTTATCTAAGAAACCTTATTATATATTAATAATTGTATGTATGTATGTACAGTAGTCAACATTTGAAGTGGATCAAAAAAGTTCATCAAAGTTGTCCTAAGACAAGAACGGGTATTATTCAAAATTCATGTATAACTTTGATGAAAGGTTTTGATCCACTTCTAATGCTGACTACAGTATATGCATGTATGTATATTTTAATATTTTATATTGCAAAACTAATGATTTTTGCATACTAATGTTTTGTCTCTGAATCCTACAGTGGTGCCTCTGGTTCTAAAAGCTCTGATATATGACGAAAAAAGGGGAGCATGCAGTTTGGGATCAAATGTACGTGATGCAGCCTGTTACGTGTCCTGGGCTTTCGCCCGTGCCTATGAGCCAAGCGAACTAAAGCCTTATGTCAACCAGATTGCCAGGTACGATCCTAACACCACCACTGACTGAGACATTATGCATGTTATTTATGCCATTCATCAAATTTGCTAATTAAGTTACCAACCTTAAGTATCTCATGCCATACCATGTGTGCTACAGACCTACATTTCGCCCTGAAAAAAAACAAAACAATCTATTTAATATATTACTCTTGGCTCTTAATTCACAGAGCTAACTTTACTATGTTATTTATTCTTTTAAATAATCCAACTCAATAGATTTCCTGCCTGGCAGGCGTGTGGATCAGATCTAGAGTAATTCATCTTAAATATGAATATATGAAAAATGAACATAAATTCTTTCTCGACTCTGGATAGCAAACTGACTCCTTGTTCGCCCACTATTTATACAAGCACTTGGCGTAACCTTTCTTAGATCTCTGTTAAGGTGTTTTTGGATGTTCTCCAGTATGAAAGCTCTTTGCACCACAACCAACTGTGGTGAGAGCTGATCTGGTGTCAGTGACGAGTGAAAATGACAGCTCAACTTGGGTGGCCCTTGACAATACGGTTACACTTTCTCTCCAATGAAAATATTTTTTATGTAAGTGAGGTTAGGCTGTGGAATTTGATTAGGGAGGCTGGGCAGCAGATCTGCAGCACCATACTGAGGGCTATTTGTTCTTTAGTCAGAAAGCCCTACAGTGTGTGGCAAGATGAATGGCCATTTTTTTTTCACCTCACTACCTAGTAATTATTTTCAGAACATTCTGTCACAGCAAATTATATTTGAAAGAAGATTACGGTTTGATATAATTCTATCTTAAGTATCCAGGGTTTTTTTTTTTTCTCACTTTATGGACATATATAGAGAAAGTTTTAGTGAGATTTAAAGGACAAGGTTTATAAGAGCCTCCTCTCATACCTGTTCTCCTGGCTGTAGTTATTTACCGCCTTAACCAGTTTATACACCTCTTACAGCTCAAAACCTCTCCCTACTGAGGAAGTACAGTTCATTCGGTTGGTCTGTGCATCTGCCAGAAAATTAAAGTACTCAGTATGAGGAGCAACAACAATGAACTGTAATGTACATTTAGCTTTTTCAGCTCTAATTTATGATATAATAAAAAAAAAATTAGCAAGGCCATGCTGCTACTTAAATCTGTTTTGTACCTTTAAAATGTACTGACAAACACCATAATAATACGGGAGGTAAAGAGAAGTCCACATGATGAATCAAAATTCATCACAAGTTGCTTTTTTCACATGCTGAAGTAAATACTAATATATAGAAGGTGTGCACAGTGTCATAAAAAAAAAAATCATGGTAACACCCAACACTAAAATACTGCAATAATTTAATAACATCTTATTAAATTATATGACCCTAATGTACACAACTGATAAAAAAAAACTAAGAAATATTAAAACCGTCTGTTTATGGCTTTTCACTGTAAATTATCAGATGATTTGTCCCTTTTTATTTCCAACAACTGTTAAACAGTATTTTACTGTAAAATTAAAGTAATTTTGGAATGTACGGTTAGAAATAGATCTATTACAGTTTGTTTCCCGTATATAGTAAGGCTTATAGTAAGTGCGGCTTATTGCATTTAACTGGCCAAATACACACAAAAGTTAAGTCAGAATGCCCATCTTGGCAAGTATCCTCATAAACACTGTCGGGTAAGTGAACGTAAACAGTTGAGAAAGAAAACGTCTAACAGTATACTAGATTCATGCATTCGATCTTAAAGTGACAGGAGCCTAATAATCCTGCTGCCGTCTGTGTCATTAATGTTAATCAAACAAAAGACAAAGAAATTCACTCTGCTCTTGACTGAATTACATTTGTAACTTTAATTTTAAGGATTCCTCTTTTTAATTTAGTTTATTCAATGTAGTATTTCTGTACCTGAATACAACTTTCATTTGTTTCTTTATTCTGTTGTACAAATTACAATGCTTAGCATTCAGGCATTCATTCATGTGATATTATGTTCTCTGCATGGAGGAACGTCTGGCACACTCACAGCTTAACTTTTTGTTAAAACAAATAGCATTAATAGTCATTGATTTTAGTTAAGGTATGTTATGATACATTTTAACATGGATTTGTATTCTTATTAGGGCTGTTAAACGATTAATCGCGATTAATCGCATCCAAAATAAAAGTTTACATAATATATGTGTGTGTATGGAGTATAATTATTTTCTCTATATAAATACACACACATGCATATATATTTAAGAAAAATGTGATATTTATATATAAAATATTTATATATAATATAAATTATATATAATATAAATATATATACACAGTATATACATGCAAATATTTCTTAAATATATACATGCATGTGTGTGTATTTATATATAGAAAATAATTATACACCGTACACACACATATATTTTGTAAAAACAAAATTTTATTTTGGATGCGATTAATCGCGATTAATCGTTTGACAGCCCTAATTCTTATTTTACATATGTATTGTACATAGACTTTTAATTGAACATTAGATCATAAATAATTGTCTCAAAAGTCATGGATAAGTGATGAAAATGTATAGGAAAAAATGTGTATGAACCCTGGATGAACCTGACAAAAGATGACAAACTTCCCAAAGTTGATCATTTTAGATCATTTTCATTTAAAAAATTACAGGAATATGTCACCCTACGCCGTCATGTTATTACAAACAGGAATGCAAACCTGAAATGAGAACCATTAACCAATGAGAACCACTCCCTTTGATTTGTCAAAAAACAAAACAAACAAAAGAACACAAAGTTCCCAAAAAAAATGAAGAATCTTCATGTGGCTTTTTTACAGTTGAAGCTCCAAAAAGGACAACAACAACAAAAAAGTCTTCTGAAGTCATATGGTTGTTTTGTGTGACAATGAAACCAAAATAATTACTTGACAGTCTTCACTTCTGCCAAAGCTCTAAACTGGACTGCAAGTTTTTGTGGACTACAACAGTTGCACACCTGCTTAAAGATTCTTCAAAAATTTAGCAATGCCTTGATACACGTGACTGATGAGATTTTTTTTTTTTACACTAATTTTCTGAGAAAATCTGCCGAGTGAATTTAATAATGGCAAAATGTGTTAACCAATGCTGAGAGTACTGTGCTGTTATTGGTAGCTGAAAGCATTATCAAATTATATAAAGCTTAAATACTGAATAAAAGGACAAGCAAGGGGTGGAGGCTGTGTAGACCTAGTTAATTCTTTGGAAATCTGCACAGATTCCATGTGGTTGACGTATGAAAGAAAATTAGTTTGTGGTGTTCTTTCATATTTCACTGTAGCATCAGATGTAATGGATCATTGCATTCTTATTGCTGAAATTAAATGTCATTTTGGATCAAGGTCAGATCTTTCTTAGAAAAAAAAGAAGGTTGTGACCTCATGTTTATGCTTTTCTGTTTTGTAGCTTTAGGTTCGGTGTTAAAATGACATCTAAGCAACCAGGACTAAGTGTTTAATTTTTGGTTTGGACCGAAAGAACCAAGAGAACCGAACTACAAGTGTGAACACACCCTTAGGGCTGTCACTAACAACTATTGTGGTAATCGAATAATCTGTTTAAAAAAAAAAAAAATAGACGATTAAGTGAGTAATCAAAAAAAAAAAAAAAGTTGTAATAAAAATTACAGTGCAGCACTTTGCTATGAAACACAAAGCGCACTTTATATGTGTTCCCAAATGCACGTTATTGGAACACCAAACAAACAGCACATGCAGAGACTGAGTTTGTGTGGAGCAGCATTTACTGTGAGTTGAGCCGCTCTTAAGGCACTGGAAGAAATGCACAACCTGCACGCATATATACTGTATAATTAAAGCACCACGCTTTACTCAGAAACCTGCAGCACATCTATGTATTTAATTTAATCACAACCTTTAGGATTCCACAATAGCACTATGCAGGGCTGCAACTAACGAATATTTTGATAATCGATTAGTTGGTCGATTATTACTTCGAATAATCGGATAAAAAGGTTAATGTTTTTTTTTTTTTTTTTTTTTTTTTTTTTTTTTAACTAAACGCAATATTCCACATCCTGCCCAATGTTGGCCTTCAAACAAATGTGCCAACTGAATGCTATGAAAACTTCAGATATATTCACTGTATATCTATGCTATACATTATGAGTTATAAAACAAAAAAGGACAGTTTAAATCTCTGCATTAAAAATTAAGATATTAAAAAACAATATAAACACAAACTCAGTGTTAACATTAGAGGAATGCACACTGTTACTGTCACTTGTAAATGTTAGAAACGTCTTACATTTATATTCAATTGCACGGTTATTCCTTTACAGTTACTACTCTCATAAAATACTTACGTGTAGACTTTTAAACCTAAATGTAACATCCAACAACAGATATTTCAGCTAAATTAATATTTTTGCGCTGTATATTAATTGTCTCCTCCTTTAATGTGCCGGCGCTCATTCGGTAAAGTCTGTCAGTCAGTTTAACGCAGACTGTCAGGACGAGCCTTCATGCAAAATGGAAATACTCACGTGAATTTGTAACATTTACAGATAAGGATATAACCGTAAAATGCAAGTTTTGCACTGAGGAAACACTATCTCACACATTAAACAGCACAATCTGTCAAAGCGCCTGACAGGGCAAACCACGTTAAACATCACGCTTATGCATTAGCTTGATGCTTAAAATGAATAATTCTCATGTTTTGGGCGGCTTGTTTCACGCACCAATCCCGCAACAACTCAATCCTTTTCCTCCGCTATTTTTAGATGCTTTTTGTCCATAGAAATGTGTTATTCAGTGCTGAAGTTTTTTGCATTGTGCATTAACTAATCAATAATGACATTCGTTGTCGATGATTTTCATTATTGATTATTATCGATTTTATCGATTAGTTGTTGCAGCCGTATAAAACTGAAATAATACGGTTTATGGATTCTCGCCCTTGAAATGCGCCATTTCCGGGTATTTAACCTAAATTAGGTATCGTAACAGCCCTAACAGTGAGTATTATTTCATGGATCTTTTTCAGAAAGTTAACGTTTTTTTCTGCGGTGTCCCACAAGGACGTTGTGTATTTCCTTTAACTCTGGTGCTTGCTATTATTACTCAGACTTATGGTTAGGGGTTTGCTGTGTAACTGTATTCTTTAATTCCTCTAGCAATTCTGGCATGTTTGGTTTGTGTGGTGATGTAGTGGTGATTCAGCTCGAAACGGTTTCATCAGCAGAAAGCATTTTTTCCCCTCCCAAGGTTCAACAGTAAGCCTTTCAGTCACCGTAAAAACATAATGATATTACGAGAATGACAGCTGAAAGATGCTCCGCTACTCCCCCTCTCACTGTTTAGGACAAGTTTGGGCCTGCATGTAACTGACTGTGCTTTTTCATTGCTCCTTCGGTTTGTTGGCCCTCCCCGCAACTTCCCTCCTCCCTACCCCCACGGTGCTGCCAGGTTTCGTCTGTTGTCGTGGGTTTCGGTCACCATTTGGCACCCAGTCTGAAGGCCTGTCGAGTCCTGTTCTAATTTCATCAGCAGTCATAGGCTGTTTTTTATGAGCTTACTGACGCTTTCAGAAACTGTGTCATTGCATGAAACTACGCTATTGTTATTTTTTTCCCCAATTCTTTTTTTATATATACATTACCATACAAAAGTTTGGGGTCCGATTTTTATTTAGACATTATTTCATTTAGCAAGGATGCATTCAATATCAAAAGTGACAGTAAAGACGTTTACGTTCTTACAAATAAATGCTGATCTTTTGAACTTTCAAAGAATCGTGAAAAAAAAAAAAGAATCACTGTTTTCACAAAAATATGATCGAACGGTTTTCAACATTGATAATGATAATAATAATAATAAATGTTTCTTGAGCATCAAATTATCACATTATAATGATTTCTGAAGGATCACGTGACACTGAAGACTGGAGTAATGATGCTGAAAATTCAGCTTAAACATCACAGGAATAAAATGCGATTTTTACAATATTTTAAATTAGAAAACTATTATTTTTCAATTGCAATAATATTTCACAATGTTACGTTTTTTACTGTTTTTTTTTAGTTATTTAAAAACTTGAAAAACAAAAGATGTTAAAATCTTACCTACTGCAAACTTTTGAACTGTAGTATATATACAAAAGTTTACCAAAAAAAACAGATTCTTAAGAATAATAAATCATCTATGGTCTCCTCTGTTTTTCACAGCATTTCACATTTTCTTTTTTGGGACACTTAATTTAAAGGAAAAGTTCTCTCAGCTATGATAAGTCTATCTTTATTTACTCTAACTAAATCGTGTTCCAAATATATATGACTTTCTTCAGGGGAACAAAAAGAGAAATTTGAAGAAGTCGTACTGGTCGCTCTGGTTTGTTCTTCAAACAAACGTATTATATGGCTTTGAAAGATTTGAAATATAGCAGTTGCATGAAGCACATTAATGAAACTCTTAAGTCTTGTTTGAATCTTAAAATATTCAGTTTCCATTCACTGTAATTGCATTTCTGTAGTGTGACCAGCACAATTCTTCTTCCTTTTGTGTGTTTTTTTTTGGAAGAAAGTAAGGAAGAACTATTTCTTACTACAACTGCACTGCACATTGCACAAGCCGAAGTTTTCAATGGTTTCCGTAAGGCGTTATTATAAAACAATAACAGTGACGTGTCTAGCCCTGCATGCATGTTCAGTCCCTGTCCATTTTATGCTGCTCCGGGCCACTATCAGTTGTTCATCGAAACCAACACGGCCGTGTTAAGCCCTTAGGCTTGTGCGTGTGTGCTGTGTATGTTTGTGTACTTCATTCTCCCAGGCTGTGAGTGACGGTGGGAATACCTCGAGGGCACGTTCACACAGCTCGATTGAGGAGGAGGAGTGGTGGAATAAAGGGAAAAGAGTGCAACAGGTTTATGGGGGCACTGAAATGGTAGATGAGTTTTGAGATGAGAACTACACACTTGTTTTTTAATAATATGCCTCATCACTGGGGGTGAAAGATGTGAAAGTTTAGAGCTGTACACGTTTGAGTGAAAGCGGTAAATGTGCGTTACCTCAGGCTGCCAAACTTACAAAATCAAGAGATAGGATACATGATATATAATAACAGTTGTCCTAAGATAGATAGATAGATGTCATTCTATCTATGATCTTTCATTTGTTTCTGCCTTTACAGTGCGCTGGTCATCGCAACTGTGTTTGACAGGAACATCACCTGCAGAAAGGCCGCATCTGTGAGTTTATCCTGAAATTCTTTTTAAAGCTGCTTTAAAAACAATTCCACAATAAAAAAAAAAAGCTAATACAGATTAGAGATGAACATAAAGGTGTATATTCAATTCTAATATGCATTCCTTTTTTGTAACTGTGGAAATGTTTCTGAAGTATTTAAAAGCATTAGCGTTTTTGACAAGGAGTTTGCTTAATGTAACATCTGGAAAGGAGAAAGTATTGTAACAGGGAAACAAAATACACACTTTTGCATACAATAAGACATTTTAGAAAATGTAATGTTTGCTTCCTTTTCTTTTAGGCTGCTTTCCAAGAGAATGTGGGCAGACAGGTACGACGAAAAAGAAATACACTTACATATTCAGATCCATTATTAACACCTGCACTGATTTGTAGTGCAACTGTGAAGCCTGCCGAGTCTGTGTGTCTAATCTGATCCCCTGAGATATCCTGTCGCCACAGGGCACTTTCCCCCATGGCATTGACATTGTCACAGCGGCGGACTACTTCACGGTCGGTAACCTGAATAACTGCTACTTGACCATTAGGTAAGGAGTAAGGAGGTGACAATGTGTGACTAAGAGCTGTTTTGCTGTGCTTAATTAAGCTCCATTGTTCCTCAGTGTACATGCCTCAGGTAGATCAATCATACACCCCATTTCTCAGAACAATCAGACAAATCAAAGCACAATCACGGTATTTTTTGAATGCATCTATGAGTGAAGCAGTGGTTACGCTGTCTTGTCTGTCTTGTCCTTTTCTTGTGTCCCACCCTTCTGAAAAATGCTACCATTTGACTGTGTCATCTCAATGTAGTGAAAAAGCAATGTGAAAAATGCTAGCCTTAGGGAGCAAAGAGCCACACTCGAGTCTTACCGCTGAAAAGATGGGTCTCGGTCTGCTTTCCAGCGAACTCTGGTGCAGTTCCACTGAAATATGAACGCAACAAAAACAGGACATGATGACACAAGATTCAACCCTAAAAAGGACAGAATTCTCAATACAAGCCACACCTGTTTTTTCTCGGCATAGTCGCGATGTTGCCCATCACAGTTGGATACTGGCATCAGAACTACGTCTCCTCGCAGCAGATCTTCGTTTGTGTGTGACGGAGGGATTCCTGCTGCTGTTTTGACTCCTTTACACATTTTATAAGCTCTTCACAAGTTGTCAGTTCCATCAAAAACCATCATATTTAGGCTAGGCACACACAACGAGCGCATTTAGCCCAGAACACAGCATTGTTTCCAATGTGCGACGAGGTCTGTCGCAACATATACATCGTAAACGCCTTTTTTTTGCTTTGTATCTTAAGGTTCTGTGTTAAAAATGACAGTGTGAACGCAAAGCGAACCAGAACTAAATGTATTTTCTTTTTTGGTCTGGACCAAAGGAACCAAGAGAACCGAACTACAAGTGTGAACACACCCTTAAAGTTGACATATGATAACAGTCCCCCTAGCAGTCTGGACAAACCTTTTTAGTAAACATATGCTTTAAAACAGTAAAACTGGGCCATTCAGAAACTCTTGACATCAGAACAATAAGCATGCTAAAGGTCTTTTCACACCTACTGTAAAGATCTTTTGTTTTGGGACTTATTTTCTTGTTCGATTCAATTTCTTTTCAAAACATTCCAAAATGTGTTTATGCAAGTCACATGTGACGCACCCGTTTGTTCTACATAGCTTCATTCATCAAGATGGATTGACAAGTTCGTTTTGTGGAGTAACTGTCATTGCACACACACGCATACAGTACAAATGCATATAAGCTATGATTCTTCCTCAAACTGATTTCGAGACCATTTGGTTGGGTTGATTTCTCAGCTCAAGCTAATTTGAGCCTCCAAATTCCCTAGCATATGACCGCCTGCATGCATACCCACATGCATATGAACAAATCATAATCCTTATCATTTACATATGTGGCCTTTAGTACAGTAGCAAAATCCGCCTCTTGAAGACTAACAGTCAGAAATGGCTGTGTAAAACTAATTTACGATTTTTTTCAGTGTCTACATCGCTGGTTTTGAGGAATACACCAAACCCTTAATTGACCACTTGGTGGCTATGAAAATCAATCACTGGGACGGGTAAGTAATTGTACTGTTTCAATTGGATTTTTTGGTTTTATAACTTAACTAAATCTGTATTCGCATTTATTAGGGTGATCAGAGAGCTGGCCACGAAAGCACTGCACAATCTAACTGCCCAGGCTCCTGAATACATGGCCAACACAGGTGAGAATAATGTTCATTTTGTCAGCTATATATTTTTTCATTTAGTCTTATGTACTTTTCAGTTTTTTCATTTAGTCAACATTTTCCTGTTTTTGTTTAGTCAAGCTTTAGTTGACTGCATAATGCATAATGGTTAAACTGATAATAACGATTAGTTTGCTCAAGATCATAATCAAGATTGTAGTCATTTGCGAAATTTATTTTTACTTGTCATCAGAATTTTTGCACTTTCCATCAAATCAGACAAATCTGATTTGTTCTGATCTGAGCTGTTGACGTAATGTCAAGGTTTAATTTTCCTCATTTTAGTTTCTGATTTATTATGGGCTATTTATCATATAAATTAACACACTCTCTACATTATGAAAACTGGTTAAACATGAAACGTCTCTCAAAAATTAAAACAGTGAAATTCCTAATAGTAATTCCAATAATTCCTTTCATGTTTTTATATTAAAACAACAGAAAATTCAGCAACCACAATCGCAAACAACATACGCAAGATCCATGTTTGGATTTATTACAGTTCGTCACTGAGAAAGCGTTTTCAATTAATCCCTCTGGAAGTTGAGCCAGCGCAGCGTGAAGCTTAGCTTTCATAGGAATGACCTGGAAATGCTCACTCTGCTCCGCACCAGTGGACACTCATTTTACTTTCCGAATTAGCGGTAATTCGGGGAAGGCAGTTGCTTAATTGGTGGGTTCATTATTATTCATAATGAAAAACACAACAGTTTTCAGTTTCCCTATTAGCATTGGGTTTAATCCAAAATATTGCCAAATAGGCGCTTTTAAGGCCTGTTCACGCCGGGACGCGCGAAATTCGCCGACGTTTAACGCCTCGTGACTAAACAAAGGGCGCCAATGTGAGTGTGCACACCGGCGCGAAAAACGGCACACGTAAAAGCGTCATTTTTAAAAAAAAAAAACGCCTCGGGTTAGTTTTTTTGGTTTGACGCGCCGCGTCAAAAACTATCCGACCAATGAGATTGGCGCTTTTGTTCACGTGTCTGGAGCTTCTGAAGTTACAGTAAAACACAACTTGGGGGCGCTCAAACACAAAACGGTTTTGCCGAGCACACATACGTAACGGCGAAGAAAAACGCGTTGAAAAACGCTGGCGAATAACGCGAGCCGATATTCGTCCCGGTGTGTAGGGTAGGCCTGTCACGATAACAAATTTTGCTGGACGATAAATTGTCCAAGAAATTATTGCGATAAACGATAATATTGTCGTTCTGAGACCATTTTCATCTAATATAATGATAATGGCATAATAATGCAGGTACACCTTTTCAAAGATCTATAAACTTTTATTTCTTAAGAATATTAAACATTGAAAACAGAAAACATTTTACATATCCACAAAAAATGAACAAAGCAACCAAAAACAATAAAAGCAATGGACTCTCAGTGTCTGTTAACAAAAAAAATTCACTTGAATAAATACCAAAAACAATAACTAAAATGGATGTAAACAAAATTGCACTTCAAAAAATATTAAACATTAGGCTCAGACATAAATAGTGATAAATTCCATAACAGGCAAAACTGCCGGTTAGGACCTTTGTAGACAAATTTTAAAAAGCCTCAACAGGCCATTTCACACCATTCTGCACTGTCCTCCTGTGTCGACTAAACGCCCGAGTGATTGTGTACTGTCGGGAAGACGGAGACGCACTTTAATGCGTGTGTATGCTACGCACCGAAAATACTTGGTTAGGATTAGGGGTGAGGAGTGCGTGCGTATTACACGCCATAAAGTGCGTATCATATGCACGCAAAAACTATTTTTGGTGTATGAATGGCACGAGAAAAATAACATTTGTGGTATAGATACGCATTTTCATGAGATCAGGCTCGCTATCGCGTTTGGCTTTGAAACCAATTCCATCTTTTTCTTTTTTTCCCCCTCCAACTCACAACTAGCGTCTTCTCTCTCTCCCGGCAGTCGCCGCAAGCAATCCCGCTTTCCCATACAAAGACCATGTGACTGACAAGCGCCGCCTCCCCACACAAAGACCATGCACCTGACAAGAGGGTTCACTCCTCCTATACGCTAAGGAACCGAGAGTGGTCATCCACCAGAGAATGTCTTTGGTAGAGAGAGAGAGAGAGAGAGACGAGGAAAACAAACAAGCATGCAAATGGAAATGGAAATGGCAAATTATCACGGCTGGAAAAATTATCGAGCTCATTTTTTTTATCGTGCGATTAATTGATTTATTGACTATCGCGACAGGCCTAGTGTAGGGCCCTTTACATTTTGCTTTGAAACCAAATCTTCCGCCATCGTCTTGTCAGTCAGCTGAACTCGCCTCACTCTTGTCGTGTGATAAATGAAATGTTACTCTTGTTGCTGATCTATGCTACGACTCTCGTTCGGCTCACATTGAAATGAGCAGACATGTTCAGTTTTTAATTGTTCTCTAACTGAACTAAATGAGTTGTATTACTATAAAAAAATCAAAACGACGGTTGGGGGCGGTGATGTAATCGGTGTGCGGCTGAACACCACGTAACACTGGTAACACTGACTATATCAACAGGCTTGCTGCTATAGTCGGTTATGACGTGGTGTCATCTCGTAATTTTTCGCCATAGTTTTCGTCTGTACACATACAGCAAACCCAATCCTTCAACACAGCTTTTTCACCTCTACACAAATGCCTAAAATGTTGTGCCATCTTACCTTTATTTTTGATTTCAGTTTTACCCCAGCTGCTGCCCATGGCGACAGGGATGGATTTACACCGCCGTCACGGCGCTATCCTGGCCTGCGCTGAGATCACTCATGCTCTCTATGAGCTGGCCTCCCAGAACAATAGGTTACACCCGCTTTTATTTATTACAGCTTTGCCTAACCATAACTTTATTTTATTTAAAGCATTTGTTTCCTTGTAGGTCAGTGATTGACTTCCTGTCCTCTGACACCATTGAAGGCCTTAAAGACATTCATCAAAAGGTCTGCAGAATTAGTCTCTTGTGTTATTTCGTGAAATAAAAAACAAAAAGCAGTTTTTTTGCAACTGATCCTCCATGTGTTTGTTCACTTTAGCTCTCTGACAGAAAACAGTACAGGTAAGCACTTGCTTCATAACCTGGCAATAATTGACATCAAAGCTTTTCAGGGGCACTTATTTTTTCTTATAGCGTGTAACTGATGTTTTGGTTTGTTTTAACCCTAGGGGATTTGGTGGAGAGCTAATGAGACCAGCTGGTAAGAAATAATATTTCTGTAGAATTGATTGTGATTCACGTGTTGAAATTATAAACGAATATGTAAGTGTGTGTGACATAAAGAAAGCCTCATTACTACTATAGCTCATACTAATGGTTAGTGGTTTGAACAAATCTTTAGCTTTCTGATACAGACATGAATAATACCTCAAATTAAGGAGAGGTGTGTACCACTTATATTTTTGCTCTGGCAGGAAGTGGTGGAAGGCGGGACCTACGCCATATAGGAACCTGAATATCAATAAGACTTAGGGTGGGCTCTTTTGACTTGGGCTAGTGCAAAAATCCCCTGGCAAACCACCAGAACATTTTCTTTAGAAGAAAATTACAGATGTCCGTGTTATCTGATTATATGGTGGTTTTGACGAAGACTCTGATCAACTCAATGAAAAACACCTTAAAGATCATATTTATGCGCCGCCTACAGATTATCATAATAATCATAAAAAGCACACACTGATTTTCAATAATGAGAGGCTTGACAGGTGTTCAGCACTTGGATTCACTTTTTTTTAAGTGCTGCATGTTTTAATTATTTATTATAAAATGGATAGTTCTGGTCCTTGATTATGACTGGTTGAGCTGTTTTCGAAGCTGTTTTAAATTACTCTACAAACATACACCTGTGACCGCATAACATCAGGATTACTGCGCCACTGCTTCTGTGGCCTGTGTCCAAAATCGCCCCATATACCCTTAAATATCACTCTATTTGAGAGGACAGCCATTTGTAGTGGTGTCCGAAACCATAGTGGACGTTATCGAGTGCACTCATTCAATCCCATTATGCACCCCAATAACGAGTGAACAACCGATGTGCGCTCAACGGCTAGAGAATACCCATAATGTATTTTGAGGGTCTCGCCGAATGAATTCCCGCATCTCGCCAGATGTCGCCCGCAGCTCAATCATCCATCCATCCATTTTCCAAACCGCTGGTCCAATGTGGGTACAGCGTAATATCATACAGGTATAAATTCATTTTTAATCGATTAATGTATTGTTTAATTAAGGTTTATACATGCCAGTTTATCTTTTCATCTTACTACTGGAGCTGCCAAGTTTCAAATGATTATTAAACAAGAAGCACAAACGATGCAAAAGCGGCAGCCCTTCCTGTGCTCGTTGTCAATCACTCCTTCGAATGGACCATAAAATGGGAGTAATGTAGGGAATAGTGAATGAGGGTATAGAGGACGGTTTCGAACACAGCTTATGTGTTGCAGCGTCTTTGTGTTGCTTGGCAAGAATTCGTTTCTGAAGAACTACATTGCTTGGCGGGAGAATAATATTTTTTTATCAATAGCATTACATTTTTGTGTCTTTGTGTTTATTTTATGAAACCTTGACGGGTATGTGGAAAAAACGTTTTATAAAAGCAATAATCCCAGTGGAGCTGTGATTTACAGTGAATTTAGAACAGCTGAAGGGGCTTTCAGGCACTCCGCTCCACGTCGTGTCTAACAACGCCTCTTAGCTCTTCTGAATTCACTGTAAACCACGGTTTCTTGGGGCTTATTGCTTTATTTGAAAAAATCTGTCTCAAGATGGAGCGGTCTGTTACATTAATTTAAAGCAACACCAAAGATTCTTTTGTACCTTAAAATAATGTTTCCAAAATCGTTTCAGTGGTTCATCAACTCGTAACAGGGTGAACGGCACTTCTGCATTCGCTTTGCGTCCCTCTATCGGCTAGAACCGCACTATGCAAGTTTGCCAGATAGGGTTGCTGATCTGTAGTTCGAATGAGACATAAGAAACTAAAAATTTGACTTGCTTTACGGCAAAGCATTACTACAGCCGATAGGTGGAGCCTATATAAAAAGTAGCCGTTTCTGATGTCGCAATACATCATACTTTCATAAAATCATGCAACATACTCTACCTTGTCTGCGGACATCGTTATTTCCAAAGCCGGCGTGCGACGGTAGGCTGTGGTAGGCAAAATTATTTGTAATGGACAATTCCGCTTCCAACCTGTAGGGGTTGAGGAAAAGTGGGAAGAGGAAAAGTGCTTTAGTGTTGCTTTAATAGAGCGTCACCTAGACTTGTAGTTGTTACAGAATTTCCAATTCAGCAAAAAGTCACTTAATGCATCATTTTAGTGCAGCTAGTGTTCTTATAATGCTATCTGATAAATTCATTAAACATCTTACCAATTTGGAATCAAGAAAGGTTTTTTTTTTTTTTTTTTTTTTGCATGGGCAAGCACTAGGGATGCACAGGTTGTATGTCGGCCACCACATTGGCATCGGCCAATGAGAAAATTTGTCCGATATATTAAAGTAAAATAATGGATTATTTTGTTCAGCTGAGACACTTCTGATGCACACTGTTCGCCTTAATGGTTTTGAATTGCTGTCATATAGGCTAAATCAAATTCTAATGAGAACACCATTATAATTGTGTGCTTGGTTGGGACATTGATTTAATGGTGAGAGTTGTTTTTGTAATTATTATAGTTTTGTAATTTTTTTTTTTTTTTTTTTCAAATTTGGATTTAGATTTATCAGCCAATATATCGGTTATCAGCTTTCAAATATTTTTTGAGGGTTATCAGAGAGTTATTTGAGTTGTTTCAAGAGTTATCGATATCGGCCAAAATTTTCATATCGGTACATTGTTTCTTTAAAAAATCAACCAAATTCTGGTATGATGACAGGTGGTTTAAGGGTGTGTGCATGAGTTTTTGATCAAATTAAAGATAAAATCAAGTTAAATGTTAAATATAATTAATTGGAAAAAGTATTTTTTATTTGATTCAAAGTGGAAATGCTGTCAAAAACTAATGGCACATAAATATCTTAAGAATCAGTGATTAATAGTTCAGGAAATAGAAGTTGAAGACATTGCAGATGGCCCAGTTACTTTAAACAGTTTTTTTTTACACCCTTTTCCTTTTCCTTTGTCTTTTTTTTCTTTCAGTCTGTGGCCTCATTGAAAAGCTCTCTCTCTCCAAGATGCCTTTTAAAGATGACCCAGTTATCAGTGAGTCAACCACACCTCTTTACAATTGCATTATTTAAATATGTTTGACCACAAATGTCTCACGGAGGAGTAATTGTTTGATGGATTTGTAATGTTGTCGACTTGTTTGTGAGATAATGTGTATTCTGATTTCTTTCAGCTGGTTGGCAATGGCTAATAGACGACAGCTTGAAGAACCTTCACCTGTTCTCCAGCGGTGCCAGACGGGGTATACAGGTACAGGCCCCACCTCAACACCCAGAGGGCCTTACAACTATACCGAATGTGGTCGTTATGAGAATATAATGTGTTTTCTGTAGGATGCCGCGGTCTCAGCATTGGCAGCGTTGTGTCAGCAGTGTTATCAGGTTCAACCCGGGGTAGCCGACCTGAAAATGCAAGGTACAGGAAACTAATTCATTTAACACAATAGCAGGTTGTGGTTATTATTATGATATATATTAACTCTTTCCCCACCAATGTCATATACCTTTTCCTGGGTCGACATTTCATTCGGTAACGTTAGGCAGTTTTGAATTACATCCTGTCGAATGTTTGGTGATCACGTTAGCTTACTTGTGTGTAAGCAATGCTTCTATCCACTCCTGGTTTACGCAGATCATCTTCCTCGCTTGTTTTTGGATCCGGAGACGCTTTACTATTTGAGAAGATCTGTAATAGCGCCCCCTACCGTATAACAGGGAAAACGCAGATTGCCGGAAAAACGTGTAAATGGCGGGAAAGTTGTTGTGTCATACATGACGGAAAATCTCGTCAATGGCGGGGAAAGAGTTAAATGTTGAACGAGTACTTGTTGGTGTGGTTATTGTGTGTCCACATACTTTTGTCTATTTATTGTTTGTTTGCATCCATTTGTTGCCATACAGATCAGTTGGTTAGTCAATACCTGTCAGCCCTGGAGAGTCCCGAGGTTCTGACACGCTGTGGCTGCGCTCTCGCCTTGGGCTCACTGCCTCCGTTCATGATCCATGGCAAACTACAGCAGGTCACACCTCATAACGCCTCTTGTTTTCAGCTCAAGTGTGAATCTGAGCCATTAGGCTGAGTATGCATACTCTTACGTGTTCCACAGATCTTGCCTGGGCTCCAGGCTGCCTGCAGAGTTGCTCAGAAACAGGAGAGTCGAACTGAAGCCAGGAGGGATGCGGCCACAGCCATGTCTCAGTGAGTAACACCTTCTCCTGTCTCCTCTGCGCTTGAAGAACCAGTCTGCCAGAGCTTAGCGTGAGCCAGCTTGGTCAACGCCTGCTCCTTCCTGCAGGACCTGAAATTCATGTCTAGTTTCACTGCTTTGTCCCGTCTTGCATTGCATGTCCATGTGTCCTGTGCTTTCTTGTCTTCTCAGGGTGTGTGTAGCTGTAGGAGTGTGTGCACAAGGAAGCCCGGACCGCGTCCTGTGTGAGGGCAACATAAGGCCTGTGTATGAAGCCTTGCTGGGCTGTATGAACGACTACAGCACGGACAGCAGAGGGGATGTAGGGGCCTGGTAAGTTCACATGCTGCCTTGTGTTGCACAGTATACAAATGCAATAGTGCTGTCGTGGTATTCAAACATCAAAATAAAGGTACTGCCTTGGGTCACAGTAAATGCTCCTCCACATGGACTACATCTCCCTGCGGTTTTCTGCCAAAAATAAAAGTTCTATGGTTTAATGTTTACAAGCAAAGAAATTAGGACAGCTATTATAAGCTATTAGTCTTGTAATTTTATTGTTGCTCTATAAAATAAACGTATTATTTATTTAAATTCTACTTTTATTTTACAGTACAATAGTATTACTATAGTAATATTTCTTTGTTGTTTTGTTAAATGATTATAATTCGGTGAAATAAAAATATTTTAGTGATGGTAACAACTATTATTATTATAATTATGTATTATGTTGTATTATTATTATTATTATTATTATTATATTATTAAAAAAACTTTTTATTTTACAGTACAATAGTATTAATCTAGTAATACATTTATGTATTGGTCTGTTTAATTATTATTTAGTGAAATAAAAATATTCGAATAATAACGTATTATTATTATTTATTAAAATATTTTATTTTACAGTACAGCAATATTGTATTGCTACGCTATTTATTGTGCGTTTTATTTTTGTAATTTAATCAAATAAAAAATAACTATTATTATAAAAAAAAGTTACAAAAAAAGTCTTAGGTGAGTTTTTCCTTATATCCTCATTATATAACAATGATAATTTGAATCAGTTTAATGTAGTCATTTAGTTTGAATAAAATAACGCAATACAATTTAAGCAATTAGATCATTTGAATTCAAATGGTTTTTTTTTTAAATGCTTTATTTGACTTGTCATTTAATGTAAATAATTATGTATAGCCCTGGTATATTAATTTAATTAATTTAGCTTTTAAATAAAAATTGTTAGCTTTCACTTAATTTAACCAATTTAAAATTTTACTTAATTTGACCGGAACTTAAACTTAAACTGGCAGCTATTGCAATTCTACACTTATATTGTCTTAAAATATAACGCTGAACATATGTATTGTGCTCCGCTGTCCCCGGCCTGCATTCCTCAAAATCCCCACTGGTGCCTTCAGGGATAGCAAAAACTCAACGTGACGCTAAAAATGTGAACAATCAACTTGTGCAATTGTCATAATGCCTTCATGACTAACAAAGCATCAACAAATATTTGAAGCATCTCATGTGTGGTTGCGGTTCTCTGACATTCACAGTGTAGCTCAGATTTTTCGCGCTCGTTCTGTTTCAGGGTGAGAGCGGCAGCTATGAGCAGTCTCATGGACGTGACCCTGCTGGTGGTGGCGTCTGCTCCAGAGCTCCTCTCCTCCGACCTGTGAGGCACTATCAGTCTCACTTAACTTAAACACAGCTAACCAAGTGCACATTGCAGACTGCTCACAGATATTTTTCTCATTTTCTGTAGTGTTCAGCGCATGATGTGTTGCCTGGCCCAGCAGGCAGCAGAGAAGATCGACCGCTACCGAGCCCATGCCGGCACCATTTTCCTGCGGCTGCTCCATAGCACGGAGCCCGCAGTACCACACATTCCCCACCGGGAGGAGCTATTGAGCATCTTCCCTCCGTGAGTGCCACACGTGCTCGGAAACGTTAAAATAGTCCAGTTTTACAAACAGACCTACTGCTTGCTCTCAGATCGCCATATTTGTGTTTTTTACGAAAGATTTGTACGAAAACACTTGAACCCTGATAATTGCTGCTTGCAGCTATATTTATTATTATTAACATATTTTTTCTTCGCTAAGCTGATCGTGCAGACTAAACCGTAAGGTCTAGAGACTTGAAACTTGGCCAAATGGTAGTACTATTCCCCGCTACTCAGGTGCAAAGCGTCACCCTGATCGGCCCATAGGGGGTGCTACAGTGATGAAAAATGCTAAATAGCTCATAACTCCTAGATCGTTCGTCTCTCCGATTTCATTTCCGTCGTTAATTTTTCCACCATATTGGATTTTGGTTAAAACCTACTTTTCGGGAACGTAGCAAACAAATTAAACTGATCTGATCAAAACATGGTTTACATTTGATGCATCCACAAAAGCACGAGGGTGCACTCACTAAAAATTTGACGTTGCAATTCTCAATCACCATTTTTGTGCAGTTTTACACAGGCCACATTATAACCAACGTTTCAATGGGATGATATGAGGAAAATAGCCTTTTATACCAAACACTTTCTGCGGCAGACAATCACAGATAATGTTTTTGCCTAAATTGTTTGTTACAGCTTATCAGTTGCATTGAAAAACTTGACTGAGTTGTGATGCACTGACATTTTGGCAGCGGAACATTTTTGCCAGAACATTTTCAGATTAGACTGAAACAGACCGAGATAACTGATGAAACTATGACATTTAATTGATGGCACATTTTGACTTTGTCAAGGTCTATTTTGTGTGCACATCATGTGAATAAGCACTCAGGTAGTTTTAATAAGGCAAGTTAAAAATGCCAACTGTGTTGACTATCGATTTGTCTTTTTTTTTTTTCATTCGGTTTCCATAAACCCGATAGTCAGATAGAAAAAAATTTGTTTTAAAGAGGAGCTTTTTGCTGATTATATGCACTGTATTACATATTCAACAATTTTATTTAACCTCATCTTCATTATTTAATGTATGTTTGAATAAATGTCATGAAAACAAGTTTTTATTACAACCACCGTTTAAATGTTTCAACAACAAATCATTAAAAAGTTTGTATTAAAACTGCCTTATGTGCAATTAAGATTTGTATATACATAAGTTTGCAGATTGATTATTATATAAATGTGATTAATTAGTTGATTTTGAAACTTTAGTTTATTAAAATAAATTTTTTGCTGTATCACCACTTAATAGCACAAGATGAATGAGGAAGTTTGTTTTTATCTTTGGGTCAATTGTAGCTACAATTTCATAATATTTTTAGGCCACTTGTATTTTTGGTTTATATACTACATTATATAGCATTTTAGTGTTTATGGTCTTATTATTACAAACACTACATTGAACTATGGAAAAATAATGCTAGTTTAAAGTAGAAATAAGGGCTTTAAATCTTCATTTAAATCTTCTGGTTCTTCATGACTTTGGCTCAAATTGTCGGTTTTCATTAATGTATTCTCTCTGATTGTAGAAAAAACTCCAAAACTTGTCTGGCTTTAGATATTGCTAGACATGCGTTCAATTATTGAGAACGGTTCATCAGAAATAAATGCTTTTTTTTTTTTTTGGCCTCGATACTGGCTTAGTTTTCTACCTACACCTCTTTGTTCCTCTGATTTGCATGCAACGGATGTGTCAGGCATTAAAACGGCTTACATTATGTCATTAAATTTGGGAGGTTCACTTTTGCTTTCACTTTTTTGCAAGTTTCTGGAAAGCAAATCTTTTTATTTTCGTTGTTTACAATTTTAGCTGAAGCTCAATAAAAAGTCCCATCCCAAATGCTTCAGTCATGTTTATCTCTGACCTCTGATGTTTTTTTTTTTTACATGTACCCTAGAGAGGCGGTAAACTCCCTCAACTGGAACGCCGCGGCACAGGCCTTTCCTCACATCACGCAGCTGCTGCGTCTGCCTCAGTACCAGTACCACACACTCCTGGGCCTTTCCGTGTCTGTGGGTGGCCTCACCGAATCTACCGTAGGTCACCACATAAACACAACCATTAAAACACAATTCACCCTCAGCCGCCTCTTTTTCCCTTGAGAGGCGGCTGAGTATAATTTGTTAAAAAAAAAAAAATGGATTTTAACCTTTCTAAAGGTTAAAACGCAGTATAAAAAAATATTTTTTTCAGTCATACTTTCAAACATCAATTTAGTTCTGTAGATTAATAAGGTGACACTTTACAATGAGGTTATATTTGTTAACATTAGTTACCTACATTAGTGAACAATGAAAAATACTTTATTATTCTTGTTAATTGAAAACCTTAACATTACTAATACATTTTTAAGTTCAAAACTTGTATCTGTTAATACACAGTTGTGTAGTTAAGGCACTGTAAACTAACATTAGCATTTTATTAACTAACATTAACAAAGGTTAATAAACATCTGTTGATCATTGTTAGTTCACGTTAGTTAATGCGTTATATAATGGTAATAAATTAGACCTTATTGTAAAGTGTTACCATTAATTCTTTACTATGTTTAAATTACATTTTTAATCAATTGACAGTATTTTGAACAATAACCAACATTACTATATTGCATAATGCTTAACAAATAATAAGTTAATAAATAATTCGTTGTTCGTTCTAAAAAGTGAAAATGGAAATCGGTAAGATTCGTATTCAAGTTGGTAAGATGTTTTTATATTTTTGAAAGAAGTTTTTTATGCTGGTCAAGGCTGCTTTTATTTTTTTTTATTTTATTTGTTTTAAATGTAATTTATTCCTGTGATCAAAGCTGAATTTTCAGCATCATTACTCCAGTCTTCAGTGTCACATGATCCTTCAGAAATCAGTCTAACATGCTGATTTGATATTTAAGAAACAGTTCTTATTATTATCAATGTTGAAAACAGTTGTGTTGCTTAATATTTTTGTGGAAACCATGATACTTTTTAATAAAAAATTATAATAAATTATATTAAATATAAAAATCTCACTGTAACTACTCCTCTGACCCCATGGAATGGGTTCACAGACCCCTGATTGAAAACCTTAATTGAAAATAAATCTACCACATAACCAGACCACAGCCATCAGAATAAGCATGTGAGGAAAAACACTATGGGTAATTAAATTGAGAAATGGTTCAGTTAGAGTAAATTGTGTGGTTAGAAAAGACACAAAAGCGACCAACAGAGGGAGCCGTCGACACTCTGTTCTCCAGAGAGTATGTCTATGGTGACCGCAGTCAGGAGTGTGAATAGTTTCAGGGAAATTGAGACTATTAGATCATGTAGTTTTACTTAGCGTTGCTTCATTTCTTATTTGCAAGAATTGCAATACAAAAGTGGTCCGTTATTTTGGGTTTTCAAAAATAAGCTGGTGTTGAAACGCTTTGGTGTTTTAAGAAAATTTCTGACATGTGTTTGAGTAAACTGAAATTTTGCCACAATTGCAAGTCTGTGCCCGTCCTGGCCTCAAAGTGCACAGGGTGTAAACGGCTTAGAGGCAAAACCACAGCTCCTCCAGCGGGCCAAGATTCGTTCAAAACAAATTTAGCTGGAACGGACCAAGTGGGATTGGCACCATGTCCCTTAGCATTTGCACTCATGCTTTCGGTGGTGACTTAGGGCCCCTGGAGGGATCTTCAGCTCATCAGCTCTCATACACTTAATCTTTTCCTTTCTCCTTTTCTTTAAAATGCTGATTTTCTTTCTTCCTTTCTATACTTATTTTTCTATGATGCAAAGCTGAATTTAAAATTTTTTACTCGTCACATGTTCCTTCAGAAATCATTCTATGATGATTTAATGCTTAAAAAAAACGTTTCTTATTATTATCACAAACATTAAACATTGCTGCTTCATATTTTTGTGGAAACTGAACAGAAAAATCTTATTGATTTTTGAATGGTAGTATATGTTTTTCTAAAGAACATCACTGTTATTCTTGTTCATTTTGGGATTAGAGATTGAACATTAGTAATTTGATTTAAAATTTGATAACAGTTAATAACAAAGGAATGTATTTGAATGAAAATACAATTCAAACATAGTTGTAATTGAAATGATTCACCCCCCTTTGCAAATCAGGTTTATTGGCAAAATTTACAGATTTTCAGCTGTTTGCAATGAACAAATCAAACAAAAGTAATTGAAATAGCTCAGCACAACAAGTGTTTCAAGTGGTTTCCCCAAATTCAACTGAAAATGCAAGTTTTAATGACAGTCTCAAAATTATTCAACCCCTCCATGGCAAGCATCTTTTGTTCAAGTCAGGTGACTGTGATGGCCACTGTAGAAACTTCCAGGACTTCTTCTGCAACCAAGCCTTGGTGGAATTTGAGGTATGCTTGGGATCATTGTCCTGTTGCGAGGTCCAATGACGCCCAAGCTTAAGCTTCCTTACTTGACGGCATGACATTTTCTTTTAGGATTAGGACAAAAATGAATTCATCTTGCCTTCCACACGCTGCAGGTTTCTAATGCCAGAGGATGCAAAGCATCACCGAGCCCCACCATGCTTAACTGTAGACAGAGTGTTCTTTTCAGCATATGCTTTATTCTTCCTCCAGACATTCCGCTGATCCATAGGGCCGAAAAGTTCCAAAAAGTTTGTTTTATCGCTCCATAGAACAGAATCCCAAAACTCTGGGATCTGTGGCTTATTTATATGATTTTGAGCACTTTTCTTGTGCTTTTTGGTCAGTAGTGGTGTATCTTGGAGTTCTGGCATGGAAACCGCATGCATTTGGTACTAGGGCTGTCAAAATTGCTCAAAAATGACGTTCGAATATTCCCTCTAAAAAACACACGAATATTCGAACTATTCGAACATCTGGTTGCGATAATGAATTACGTCAATAACAGGACAAATTAATACAAAGAGACATAACTACTTGTATAGGTAGTAAATTTAAGTTTAAACATATTTGACAATGTATTACCAACACAAAACCAAGTAAATAAACTAATGGCCAAGACTGCAGACCTCACTCTCGCTCACTCGCAGGCACTCTCTCTCTCTCTCTCTCTCTCTCTCTCGCCCTCGCGCTCACGCTCTCTCTGCGCATAACGGTTTAAATTAACAACAACAATAAGCACGTTGAGTGCTGATCAAGAGTTTTGCGCAAGCAATTTAAGGTCGCGACTCTTGTCCCAAATATAGCAGGCTTTATTCAGTGATTGAAACAAATTTATTAACATTATTGAAGTTTTACAGTATAGAACTGACATTGAACGCTCCGAGCGAGCTGTGCTGTGGTAAACATGGAACTTTTCTGTTTAACGTTAAATAAAATGAGGCACACAATTCCGAGAAATGTGACAACAAAGAAATTTTACCCTGAGGTTCATAAAAAATAAAGTGCTATTAAAAAAGAAAAAGACTACTTACATTCTTGGTGCTTGTATTAAAAAAAGGAAAAACTGACTGCAATTTATTCCATTGTCTTTTTAGTGCACTGTCAACTTTCAGCAGTGACGCTGTGCTAGACAGTGCGACTCGTGTGACCTGTCCCTCAGGCAGCGCGCGCGCCCACTCGCAAAGCAGACAGCCGCGCATCTGCTTCCGCGGGCGTGTTTTTCCATATCCGAAATTCACATTCGAATATTAATTTTCACGTTTGAATTCCTGTTTTTTAAAACTATTCGAATATATATTCGAATTTAGAATATTCGTTGACAGCCCTATTTGGTACGCGCCTTACTGTGCAAGCTGAATCTATCGTGTCTGTTGCCACCAAGTCTTGCTGCAGGTCTTTTGCAGTCACTCAAGGGTTTTTCCTGAACCTGCCTTCTCATAAATCTGGTTGAAGCCATTGATAGCTTCCTTTTTCTGCCTTGTCCAGGTAGTGCAACCAGTCTTCTTTTAACTTTGAACTTGCGAACTATGCTTTCAACTGTGTCTCTTGGAACATTTAGTGCATTTGCTATCTTTTTGTATCCTGTTCCTTGTTTGTGAAGGCAGATGATATCTTCTCTTAACTTTTTGGACCATTCTATTTCTAACATGCATTCAAACCTAGCCAGTTCAGATGTTTCATGTGTTCTAGCTCAAGCACACCTGGTGCAACTAATGAAGCCCTTGATTAGTTGCATCATGTGTGCTTGAAACAACACCTGTTTTGCAGATTTCTGCTGTTGTGAGGGATACTATTCAAGAGGTTGAATAATTTTGTGACTGCAGAAGTCATTAAAAGTTGCATTTTCAGTTGAATTTGGGGAAACCACTTGAAACATTTGTTGTGTTGAGCTATTTAAATTACTTTTGTTTGATTTGTTCATTGCAAACAGCTGAAAGTCTGAAAGTTTTGCCAATAAAGCTGATTTGCAATTAGGGTTGAATAATTTTGATTACAACTGTGCATATGAAGTCATGTAGTGCAACTAACATGTCAAAACCTGCAGGTAGTTATCTAATAAAAATAAAATGGCAAGGTTAGTTCAGGCTTAAATTCTTATTTCTATATATAAAGTCTGGTAGATACATTATTCTTTCTCCATCCCACTTTCTTAGTGTTTTAGGCTCAGTGCCTCTGCTCCAGTGGCTGTTGGGACATCAGCTTGATTTTAAGCCCTTTTGTTATTTATAGCCACCAGTGTTTGTTGATGAAGAATAAATAATGTAAAGGCCTTTAACAGGAGCTTTGCGCCTAGTAAATGTCAACTCATCTGCCAACTGGACCTATAAATGAGTCCCCCATTAGAAGCGGCAGAGTTCTCCTCCCCCTCTTCTTTGATTAGAGACACGGTAGAGGTTATGCTCTCACCTTCAGCCTGGAACTGGGTGATCTCTCTAAGCCAAAACTGCTGGATAAATGAGCGGTTCTCACAGACTCAACACTGAATGATCAAGCTTCTCTCTGAAGATCAGCTCCCTCTGGACAGCTGAGTCCGTACTGATACCTTACATAATCATGCACCATCTGACCCCTCACACACATTAGCACACTGCTGCATGGGAGAAGTTTGCATTCAGCATGAGTGTAGTTGGGTAAATGTTCAAGATGTGGAGTGAAAGTACTGCTTTCTTTGCTTATTATTTCATGTTTTCTCTATGAAAATATAGGAACATTGTCTCGTACCATTACTTCATATGACTTACACTGAATTGGACTGCCTTGATTAAAGCTGAAATGCAATTAAAATCTATTTTCTATCTATTTATAAATCTATTTTCTAAATGCATGTCATTGATCTTATTGTGAATGATTAATCTGTGCATGTTTAATTTTTTTAAGAATGCTTTGACCTTAATCATAATATAAAAACTGGGCCTTCCAGTGAAAATTACAGACTTCTCTCTGGTGGTGAATGGCCGGTCTTCTCCAATCTCCAATAATTTTCCTATTTTGTCTGCCTTTAATTTAAATTTAAACCCATTTAAATGATTTGAGGTTAAACCTGGTTAAACCAGTCCCTGCAAGCCCATGCTCCTCTTACTCCACTTTTGTGTGCAGTAACCACAACTCAAAATCCAAACAACAATCGATACATAAATCCAAGTCCCTTCCCTTTTTTTCTTTTTAATCTGTTACTCTTGGATTAGTCTCGCATAGCCAGACCTTCAGACTGATAGCAGAATGGCCTGGTTTCCATCACAGCTTTCATTAGCCTAGGACCGCCCAAGATGAAGACTGACCGACATGCAAAGCAACCAATCACAGTTCGTTTTGTTCTGTATCAGGTTTAGGGGCGTGAAAATATAACGTTGATGCCCCTACAATAACAGACCGGCTTGCATCTAATATATTATTAATTCAAGAATGTTGTGCCAAGTTTACTGCAACGATGACGCCGTAAACTTCACATAGTTGAATCCAGCGTTTAGTTTATCCTTATAAGCACTCGTTGGCACAGTAGCAAACACCACAGCTTTCTTTTTCCATGAGGGGGTTTGGCATCACAACGGCTTTGTTTCCAGGCAGACATTTAAAGAACGAGAAATCCTGTAGAATTTAACCAATCAGTTGATGACTTCAAAACTCCCGGAGGTTTTCCCATTTTGTGTGCCTTATGCATCAGACATTCATCCAGCGGTCCTTGGGCTTGACATTTGAGGCGGAGGCTGCACTTGGATGTCAAACACAATATGGAAGAAAAGATCGGCCTTTACTTCTGTTTCATTGCGACTTTAAAGGCTCCACCTGCATGTCTCTTTAACAATTTATTATTTGGCTTCAAACTGTGATGTGATCACATTGCATCTTATAATTTGATGGATCAATCCACAAAAATAAAAATAACCTGCATGTCTCTTTCACAATTTATTATTTGGCTTCAAACTGTGATGTGATCACATTGCATCTTATAATTTGATGGATCAATCCACAAAAATAAAAATAAAACAATACAGCTGAAGTGTGTATTAATAGAAATAAAACAATACAAACATTACACACTTCAGCTATTAAAAATGTGTATTTAAGACTTACTCATGAATTAATACTTGTATTTATCAAAGCATATGCAAGGCAAACCTTTAGGGTCACATGGTCCAATTCTCACTATTAACTACGACTTTTACCTCAATAAACCCCTAATTACTGCTTATTAATAGTTAGTAAGGTAGTTGTTAAGTTTAGGTATTAGTTAAGGGATGTAGAATATGGTCATGCAGAATAAGGCATTGATGTGTGCTTTATAAGTACTAATAAACAGCCAATATCCTAGTAATATGCATTCTAATAGGCAACTAGTTAATAGTGCATATAAATGTTATGTGGTGTGTAACACCGTAAAAATGGCACAGAGAGGAAAGCACATATTCAGCCCCATATATAATGCGAAAATGTGAGTTTACACAATTACAAACAGTTTCAGTAAGACCTTCAGATAAGTGTAACAGCCAAGGACAAAAAGGCTGAAAAATCTTGTTATTTTACAATATCTTAAAGCAACCAACCAACGTTCTTCCCTTTGTGGGGAATGTATCACATACTTTAACATTTATTATGATCTCATGCACAGTCACATAAAACAAGAGGTTTTTTGAGGGGGCACTAGTGGCAGTCCTGACTCATTTGATGCCTTAAGTAATTTAAAACACTTGCCCCCCGGTTTCACAGACAAGGCTTAAGCTATTAAGCTTAGACTAAAATGCATGTTTGAGCTGTTGTAATTGAAAGCAATACGTCTTAAAATATGTCACTGCCATTGTTTTGTCTCAAGATCCACATAAATAATGTTTTTTTTCTAAGACACATTTATAAAAGCTACTTAAATATCCTAGTTGAACTAAGGCCTAACCTTGGCTTAATCTAAGTTCTTGGCCTTAGAAGTTCTATAAATGCAAGACCAACCAGTTTAGCTTTTTTAATTAAATACACTTTTATTTTACTCAAAATAGTTTTGAAAAATACAATCATGATGTGGATTAAAATTCTGACCTAATTATGGTAATTATCCAAAAGATAGCAAAACATTAACTGTACTAGACAGCCAGTGATCATGATGTGTTTTCATTTTATGGAAAATAAATATAGTTAATATATTATATGAATAATTACCAAGTATAATTTTAACCATTAATATATCAGTCTCACACAAGTGAATTTTTTTTTTTTTTTTTGCCTGTTTGCAGGTGCGTTTTTCCTCTCAGTCTTTATTCGAGTACTTGAAGGGCATTCAGCAGGATGGCGCAGCGCTTCAGCAGTTTGGAGACACTTTGTTGCGCATCTTCAGAGATAACCTGCGCATTGACAGGTACAACTGCACTGCAAAACACAACATAGCCACAAAACCGCTGCATATATCATACAGATGCAGTGAGGAAGATGTGGGCGGTATGGCCAAAAATCTTAGTATCAGTAATTTGACATCATAGTAATGGTGTACATGCTTGAAAGCTCAACAACAAAAAAACAAAAAAAAAATTTCACCTTTTTTTGGAACTTGGTGGCTGTGAACCATATGATAAGATTTTGTTTTGTATTTATACTATATATTTTGATCTGCCCACAGGGTTTCTGTACCTTTGCTGAAGATGGTGGACCAACTTCTCGCTAACGGCTGTTTTGAACTCTTCACCAGCGAGGAGAGGTGAGCGTGGGAAAGCCCAGCGTACATTACTGCCTCCCTTGGCTCAGATACACAAACCATCCAGAGCTCGGCAGGAGAAATGATATCATGACAGAAATTCACAGAAAGGACTCACACAGGGAACCTTTGGGAGAACTTGAGATGAGCCCGGCCAAGTCATATGTTGAAATACGGAGACAGAGGGTGAATGTTTGTGTTGGTTTGGTTTAATCTGTCATTTTTTTTGTTTTTTGTTTTCAGTCATCCTTTTTGCGTAGAGCTGCTGTCCCTGTGTAAGGAGGAAATCAAGAAGTCCAAGGATGTCCAGAAGTTGTTTTCATGTATAGCTGTGTAAGTGCAGTTGCATTTCCAACACTCTGTGGATTCTTGGGGCAAATAAAGGCCAATTCACGCTGCACCGACAGACGCAGATCAACACCGATAGTCGCCAGATTACAGCAAGCCACTTTTCAGACATTCTTATTGCGATTCAGCATGTTCAATTGGCGAAAACAAGCTCTGACAGACGCCAACGGTGGTAACACACTGAACCAACAAAACACGACATTGTGTCTGTTGCCGTCTGTCGGTGCAGTGTGAATTTGCCTCTAGGATGTGGAAATTGCTCCAATTTAGGATGTGTAGCTCCAATGTTCCAAATTCTTGATATGTAATATTTTGACAAACGTATATACTGTTTTCAATGAAAATGTTGATTTAATGACTCTAAAAAAATGTATTTGTGCCATTTCAGGTGTGACTTTTGGTTTTAGTGTGATCTCTCTTGTGATTGGTCATTGTTTCTGAGCACGCTCTCTCTGATTGGTAGGGATAACTGCTGGATGGAAACACTAAAATCTGCATAAATTCTAAAAATGTGCATGAAAACGTATGCGCTTGTTTTAGTTGGATAATTTTTTTCTCCGATAAGAAAACATGCGCATAAACTACGACGGAAACACATTTGCAGAATAAATTCCTCGATGTGCATCAATGTCACTGTGCACGATGGGACAGAATAACTGGACTAACCAGTGGGCCGATCTTTTTGTACAGCATCTGAAAAGCTGTTTTGGTTGTTCTGAAGTGCCTGAGCAAAGTCTGTCGTCAAAGTGGTTCGTTATAATTACCTCACAGAACTCTCTTGCACGACTGTGTTCCCAAAAGCAGGCACCTGCCTCCGAAAGCAAGATAACGTGTTTATTGAGTTTCATCTTCGAATTTGTATTGAGGCACAGAAGTTGCATTTATTTATTTATTTCTTTAGCAACAACCAACCACTATCTCAAACGAATGCAAGATCCATGTTAAGATTTATTACAGTTCATCACTCAGGTTTGTTCGCAGATTTAGCTGCAGCAAACTGACTACAGAACTACACTTTCATTTGGGCAAAATATTGCAGTGGAGATCGCTAATCTTCAACTTTACATGTGTGCTCTCAGAGCAGAGAGAGCACATACACATGGTTGCCAGATTGGAAAGATATTCAACAGTTTTGTAAATTTTTTTGCTCATATGTGACTCACTGTTTTTCTCATAACACTGTGAACAGCACAAACCACATGGAATCTAATCCTTTCAATTCGGATTTGGGCCACTTCCATATGTGGTCCTAAATCCGATACAGGTCGGATGTTTTGCAATGCTACCGCAGTCTGAAAAGTAATACCGGAATCCATGCGACTTGTACGTCACTCTAGATCAACATTCATCACAATTCTGCGCTCATGGGAGTCACTTCAAGTGATGTGTCAGAACTCACAAGTATTACAGTGACAGCTCATATCACCATGAAACTTTCCCAGTTGATTACCTATATTAAGATGAGAAAAAAAATGTATTACAAGTTTTCTGTAATTTAATGTTTAAATATGCAAATTAGGCTATATCTAATAAATATGTGCTAATTTGCATATATTTAAAAAAAAAACGAAATCTGAGTATTGGATAAAGCCAGGTTCAAAAATATTTTTTCATTGTGTTCACATATTAGATGGGAAAAAAAATTACAGAGGGATTTATGGATATCTACTTTTGTTATCCTGTAAATCAGAAAATACTGTCAATGATTTTCACCATGTTTTTTGGAATAAAATGTTATATAAATCAGGCTAGGAATAATATATTTACAAATCCTTCTGTAAATGTCTTCATAATATAACTAGGTACAAGACTGGAAAGTTTGGTCTACATAAGTGCTACTGAAGTGGAGATTTCGGACTTGGAGTATGAGAGAAAAGCCATTTTGAGAAAACGGGCTTTAAAGATTTATCATCAGCCAATGAGATTGCGCATTCAGCCCTTTTACTTTCATGATTGGTTGCTGATAAAAAGGAAATGACCATATTTGGATCCGACAGCATTGTGTAGGAGTATATCGTTTCCAACGGTATATGTGATGACAGGGAGCAGACAGCGATCGCGGAGCAGCGTGTTGATTAAGAACGCCAACTTTTGTTGAATTTATGAGAAATCTACAGACGCAAACCGACAAAGACCTAAAGACCTAAATGTGTATTTTGGACTTTTTTTCACCACAAGTCTAAAAGAAGACATGTTATTGAAGACAAATATCCAAAAATCTCAAAATTGACCAGTAAAAAAAAAAAAAAACGATGTTTTTGCCTGCCGTGTCTTGCCTTAAAACAACAAAATGTGAAGAGCTGTACAAAAAAAAAAGGCTCACATTGTGAACGTAGCCATAGCCAATTGGCTTTATATCACTCCTCCCTAAGATATTGGCATCGGCCAATCTGTCGATCACTGATTAAAATAGGCCCTTCTGACTGACTCCCACTCTTTCACCGCAGGTTCTGTGGAATGGTGCAGTTCCAGGGTGATGTGAGGAAGAATGTCTTAGTGCAGCTGTTGATGTTGCTCTGTCACCCCTTCCCTGTGGTGAGACCATAAGCAGACCACTTCAGCCCAGACTTAGCCTAGGCACTTCTGATGTAATTCTGACTCCATTGTCTCTCTTGGGTCTGTAGATCAGGAAGACGACTGCCAGCCAGGTATACGAGATGCTCTTGACCTACGATGATGTCATTGACGACGATCAAGTGCTGGCTGATGTCATGGCCTCGCTTAGTGACACTAATTGGTGAGTGTTGACACGGGGCTTATTGGAGGATTATGATGAAGAACTTCAGCTCAGCTACTGATTTAATGCTCGTTTCTTGTTCCCTGTCTTAGGGAAAGTGACATCGCTACTGTGCGAACCCACAGGAATCAGCTCTGCGATTGGTTGGGAGTGCCAAGGCCGACTCTGGTAGCCAAGGTGACACATTTAGGCATCTAAAGAGGTTTTATGGGAGAACATTTTGTAGTGTGGGGGATGTTGCATCATATGGCATCTGACATCCAGATGCTGCTTTCAGTGTTACGCATCAACTGTTGGGAGAACAAGTTGTTTTTATACGTTAGTGGGTGTTCAGTTCTCCTAATCGGACACAGAAACCATTAGGTTTCAGTTACAAGAACATTTGAAATTAAAGTGGACATTTCTTGTCCTGACTTTTTCCGTGTTTAAGTGATGTAATCGGGTCCCCGGTGCATCTACCAACCCAGAAAACATGAAAAGTGACAACCCAGTAACTTTGTTTTGGTAAGCCTTTCTCTGCAAGCATGTTAAAAATAAGCCAATCAGGTTTCTACGTCAGAAGGGGATCTTATTATAATATTACCTCCCCTTAATCTGCAAGTTTCCACCCACGGCGCTGGCATTTGGTTTTCGCAAGCGACAACAGTGTAACCAGTTCTAACGCAATAGCAAAAGTTTGAGCAAAGCATGCAAACTGTTCTGTCGTCGCTGCACAGACGAGCACCTAAGACTATTTGACCAAAAAATGTCACTGCTGTCTTATAAAGACCTCAGGGAACTGTGTCAACTTGTGTGAAAGTTAAACATGACGCTACATGTAAGTCGATGAGATGAATCAATGTAACTCCACAACAACTACATAAATTTATCCACTAACCATTCAGAAACGTCCAGGTTCAGTTTAAAAGTTGCAAAACTCTTCCTGAGTCTCTCCGTAAGTTGCATTCCATTTATCTGGGGGGTATTTTGAGCTGAATTTTCACAGAAACATTCTGGGGACTCCATAGATTTATATTATATATTGTGAAAAGGGGCATAATATGTCACCTTTAATCTGTGATGAATATGCCTTTCTCCATCAATATGAAGACTTTCTGTCTGCACAATACTGCCCATTGCTACAATGAAATAGATGAGCTGTCACTCAATGGAATAACTGTTGGTAATAATAAAATGGTACGCTTGTGTATATACAATGTGTGTGTGCACCGTCAATGTGTGAGGTCAGTAAGATTTTTCAGGAAGAAACCTTACTGTAAAGTGTTACCAAAAGTGGTGCCTTTATATTGGTTTTAGTGCATTTGTCATCTCGTCTTGTTTGTTTGTTTGTTTCAGACTTAACTTCAATAGATCCGTTCAGTCTCACCTGGACAGAAGTTCACCTGTCGGCCTCTCTACACTGCATTCTGTCTGGACATCAGGGACAGTGTCCTTATGTCTTCTCTGCTGTCTGATAAAGTTGTCCATCTAATAGTATATTACCTGTCATCATTAAATTATTAAGGAAAATGTCTTTGTGCTCAATGCTTAATTTTTTTTTATTATGATTTCCCAGTTTACCAAGTTAAAGGGATGGTTCGGAGTAATTTCAACCTAGGGTCCTTTGCACCATGACCTCGAACCAAACACCCCACCAGAAGCTTTTTTTCCCTCGGTCGAACATTATTAAAGTTAGAGCTTATTTAGAGATATCAGCCGAATGGCTTAGTGCAGGCGCTAATGGATCCAAGGGTGTATCTTGTAAATTACCCCACTAATAATGCCTGGAATGGTACCAAACTTCTACAGTAGTACAACTAGGTTCTGTACTCATAAAACGAGGCATTGGAAAGTTTGTAAGTACATCAGGAGTTTATTTAAATAACACTTGCCTGACGGCTCATGTTACCGCTAACCCGGTCGTCGACGTCACTTCAGTGATTTGGGAAAAGCCCGTAAAAGTCCTGGCAGAAAGCGAAGCATAAGGATGTAGTGTAACGACGTCCAGTTCCAGGAATGCACTAATATTTTGTTGGTAGTACCAGTTTGCAACAATTATTAGTTAGTTGTCAACACTTAAATAATAAAAAATACATTGCTTTCTGCCAGGACTTTTACAGGTTTTTCCCAAATAACTGTAGTGACCTCGACGTCCGGGTTAGCAGTAGCATGAGCCGTCAGGCAAGTGTTATTTAAATAAACTCCTGATGTACTTACAAACTTTCCAATGCCTCGTTTTATGAGTACAGAACATATTTGTACTACTGTAGAAGTTTGGTACCATTCTGGGCATTATTAGTGGGGTAATTTACGGGATACAACCTTGGATCCATTAGCGCCTGCACTAAGCCATTCAGCTGATATCTCTAAATAAGCTCTAATTTTAATAATGTTCAACCAAGGGAAAAAAAGCTTCTGGGGGGGTGTTTGGCTCGAGGTCATGGTGCAAAATCTAGGTTGATTTTACTCCGAACCATCCCTTTAACTTGGTAATCTGGGATTTATATTGCAAATTATTCATAGCATGTCATTCAGAGGCATATGAGGTGGAGGATCCATTTCCATATTTGACTTGTTCCAACACAAATTCAAGAAATCGTTCACCCCAAAATGAAAATGAATAATTCATATTTGACGCACTTTCATGATTCCAAAACCAAATCAGCGAACAGATCAGTTTTTTGAGGCTATGCTTTTCAATAAACCAGTTGAAACAGTTCACAAATCTGATTAATTCTTTAATTATTTCATTTTACTGACTTGGTTCATTTGGACTGCTTTTAAGGTGATACATTGAAAGCTTTCTGATACTTTAATGCTTTTTTCCTATTTGGAACTTAATAGCTGCTGTGGTATGGAAACGGCTGCATCAAGATTATTTGAAATATTTTTGTTCCACAGAAACTGAATCAACACTGAACTGACTTCAGCTGAACAATGACACTCTATTGATCACTGTAAAGCGGCTTTGAAACAATCTTTATTGTATAAAGAGCTATAAAATAAAGGTGACTTAACTTGACTTTAAATGATGACATGAGGGTGAGTGAGTAATATTTTTTTGGCAAATCCATGTCTTTAAGCCCATCTTGTTGTGTTTGTTTCACTAATAATAACACTGGTGCCTTTTGGCCCTTTTTTTTTACCACCTTCAAATTGATAATTGCGTTTTGAAGGAACATAGGTGCACTGGGACCTGAAGGTAGATTACTTCCTTCTCTCACACCCTCAAACAATTAGTTCCCCCTCTTCATTCTCATCCGTCACAGCCAACACAACAGCTTTCCAGACAAGCATTATAGCAATGAAACTCAATCTAATCCACCTCATTATACTCCAGGGAAAGTGTTAACATTTACAGGAGAGGAAGCCCTGGCAGTGGACAGATGCAGCTTGGCAAGCTCATTCCAGTCCTGGCTTCCTATCCGTGTGGCTGATGTCTGACTGTGGGCCGGACGAGGAAGCCTGGCGCTCTCTCACGCGCAGCCCAACCCAACTCGACTCTCACTTTGGGCACAGGCTTTACTGGAGCTTAGAGAAGAACCCACATGGTCTCAAAATACACAACAGCACTCCTGGCTAAAACAAAGGTCTGATTGTTGAGTTGGAGCCCTTAGATGGAAGGGGTCTCATTCTTTTAGAGAGGCACAGTAGATGAAGTAGTTCGATTTCGATTACTGCCTGTTGGGTAATCAGGATTTGGGCTTAATTGTGTCCTTGCATTCCCCCTGAACTTTCAATAGTTTTTTTTTTTTTCTTTTTCTTTTACTTGAAGGAATAATTATCTCCAAAAGATAAATATTTTGGCATCATTTACTCACCCGCATGTCATTCTGACATTTGTATTTTTTTTTTTTTTTCTTACATTAAACAAAATTAGATGTTGGCAAGAATGTCCAAGTTGCTCTTTTCCATACAATGAAAATAGATGATTTATACAGAAAAAGACAAAAGAAATACCGGTCACTTTATTATGTACACCTTGCTAGTACTGGGTTTTGCCTTCAGAACTGCCTTGATTATTCATGGCATAGATTCAATAATGTGCTGGAAACAATCCACAGAGATTTTGGTCCATATCCTCCTGAGACCCAGAAAAAAAAAGTTTTTTGAATTTAGTTTTTTCCATGTCATCACACTGTTTAGAGCACAATAAACAAATGGTAAAAAAATATTTTTGAAAAATAATATTTTATTCATACGTTATGCTATGTCCTCTGTAGTGGACGCCAGGACTAAGTTGTTTAAAAAATAAAATGACATGAAATTATATGTATAGGCAAAAACAATGGGATTTTTATTCAATCACCAATAAATTTTGGGGTTTCAGGATTTTTTCAACCAAAATTTGTATAAAGTTTATTCTCAACTATGTTATGAAAGAAATAACGGAATGAATTGATACACCATTTTACTTTATGCAATATGTGGGTAAAATGGCCATAAATTAATATTCCCATTCAATGCAATGTATCTATACACTGTATCTAATTTGCACATTAATGTGTTCTTGGAGCAACATTTAAAGAAAAAAGAAGTGTAATAATTGGAGTAATAATTGGCAACATTTTAATAATAATATCTAATATTTCATAGGAATATTGATGTATAATTTATTTCCATATTCACTTCTTGTGTCTCACAAAATGCCTGATAAACATGATTTAAGTCCTGATGTCCTCTACAGTGGACACGTTTGAAATCAATGCCCTGTTCTGTAACAAAGTCATTTTTTTATTTGAAACCCCTTAACATTTTCCTGAGATGTTGTTTTATGAAATACAATTTGAAAAGTAGTCCAATTTAAATTATAATTACAATATATTATCATATTTCCATAAGAATGCTACATTTGATCACTAAATTAATGTCAGACATTTTTAAAGACCAAGGAGTAGTTGTTTTCATGGTGAAACCTCCAAACATTTGGTATCTCTGAAAAGTCCTGAATGTGCTCTTGTATGATGTCAGAAATATTCACTAAAAAATAATGTCCACTACAGTGGACAAAAGTCTATTCTTGGGTCCCAGGAGGATATTGACATGATAGCATCACACAGTTGTCGGCTGCACATCCATGATGTGAATCTCCCATTCCACCTCATCCCTAAAGTGCTCTATTGGATTGAGATCTGGTGACTGTGGTGGCCATTTGAGTATAAAACCAGTTTGAGATGATTTGAGATTTTGTGACTTGGATCATTATCCTGCTGGATGTAGCCATCATAAAGGGATGGACCTGGTCAGCAACAATACAAAGTGTGCTAAAAAAAAAATACCCCCCACACCATTACACCAGCAGCAGCCTGAACCGTTGATACAAGGCGGGGTGGATTCATGTTGTTTATGCCAAATTCTGACATACCATCTGAATGTCGCAACACAGGCAACAGTTTTTCAATCTCGTTGTCCAGTTTTGGTGAGCCTCAGTTTCCAGTTCTCAGCTGACAGGAGTGGTCTTTCGTTGTGTCTTCTGCTGCTGTATCTGCTTCAAGGTTCGATGTGGTGTTCGTTCAGAGATGCTCTCCTGCAGTCCTCGGTTATAACAAGTGGTTATATGAGTTACTGTTACCTTTTATCCAGCTTGAATCAGTCTGACCATTCTCCTCTGACCTCAAAAGGGCATTTTCGCCCACAGAACTGCCACTCATTGAATATTTTCTCTTTTTTGGACCATTTTCTGTAAACCCTAGAGATGGTTGTGCGTGAAAATCCCAGTAGATCAGCAGTTTCTGCAATACTCAGACCAGCCCGTATAGCACCAACAACCATGCCATGTTCAAAGTAACTTAAATCACCTTGTTCCCCATTCTGATGCTCAGTTTGAACTTGCAGATTGTCTTGACCATGTCTACATGCCTAAATGCATGTTAGGTGTTGCTGCCATGTGATTGGCTGATTAGATATTTGTGTTAACAAGCAGTTGAATAGGTAATAACATGGCCCGGTGAGTTATCCATATTACATGTGTGCTTAATGCTGTGTCTTGTCCTGTAGCTCAGACGGTAGAGCTTGGTACTAGCAACACCAAGGTCATGGGTTCGATTCCCAGGGAATGCATTAATTGACAAAAATGTATACTGTACCTTAAATGCAACTTTTAGTAATAACCTGGTTCACACTCATTTGTTGTGTTTAAAGGCTTGCTGGAATCTTAATGGGGGGAAAATTACACAATTATTAAGGCTATGCAGTTGTGCTGGATTAATAATAGGTCCTGGAAAAACCACTGGGCATTTTCCAATTAAAAATGGCAGATTGAGTTTTCATGCAATAATGTCATAGGCTATATGAAGACATTTTAGAAATAGCTTTATAAATATAACCAGTTAAGCTGATTATGCTTTTCGAAAGTGTCCCCTATGCACAGGGAGTCTCCATAGTCCTAGTCTCTACAGAAGTAAACCAGCCTGACCTCTTAAAATTGGGCTTAACAATTGAGCTTAAATTGTCTGGGTGGAGACCAAGAGCACCATTACATAGTGTCCTTAATGAGTGTCTCCATCTAAATTACATCTATTACATCCTATATGATAGAGAGACAGTGTAGTGAAAACTTGTATCATGTGAGTGACAGGTTGCCCTGCCCTGAAGAGAAGAGAAGAGACGAGACGAGACTGTTGACATCCCAGACACCAACATAGTGTCAGCGCAAATCTGGCCCACATCTGGTACTGTACGCGTTGAATCCACATGTACCTGATCTGGTCCGACACTATGTTGCTGTCTGGGATAAGCGTACCTGTTCGTAGCTGATTAAGTAGGCTGGTTTTAGAGGGGTTTTGGCCACTTCTTTAGATGGTCAGGCTGGGAGACCAGCTGAACACCAGCTTGGCCAAGCTTGGAGACCAGCTTAAACCAGATACATCCAGCTAAGACCAGCCAACCAGCCTTGCCATGTTAAAGTTTCCACCATTATCTGATATGAATAGCAACCATTATGCCTAATGTTACCATTGCCAAACTTTAGTAACATTATTTCATAACAATAATAAACAGGAAAAAACTGCCCCTGTCACAGTTTTTCAGATTCAGGAATCAGAATTTTAGTTATAATTATGACATAAATTTCAACTATAAAACGGCTCTTCAGCGCATTCATGAATGTACTGACATCTGTCTAAGCTGAAGCTGGTTAAGACTAAATTTAAGGGATTTATAATGGCTTCCTTTATCTAATTGCATCTGATTAGAACATCTCAGCTAACAAAAACATGTTCAAAGAACATCTTGCTAACATTCCTATTACAGTAAGTAATGAAAATTGTATTTCTGAATGTTCTCTGAGCATTTTTTCTTGGTTATATGAACGTTAGGGGAGCATTTTTATAATTATGGGAACGCTACTTTTGAATGTTCTCTGAACATTCTGAAACAAGCAGTAATGTTAGACGAATGTCCAACTAAAACGTTCCATGGACAATGTATAAATAATGTTTTTGTTAACGTTTTGAGAACATTATTAAAGACCATTTAACTGTGGATGAACATTCTATTAATGTTGCTGGAAGAAGATTTGTTCATATATTTGAGAGAATCTTGCCAGAATGTTCGACAAAGTTCTTGAGAACATTCTCTGTTAGCTGGAACAGTGCTATGCAATGCTGGTTCTTATTAAACGCTGTCGTTTTTTAAAGTTTCTTCCATCGCTGCTGTGCAAAAGCAACACCAGAGTCTTAATACACCTCACACAAACCCTGGGTGTTTAGTTAGTATGAGGTTTCACCTTCTCCACTCCAACCTTTTTGTAATTCGAATTTAATTAATTTTGAGGGGAGAGAGATGGAAAGTTCAGTTCGTTTTTATCTGGCTGATTTTCTGGAATAGCGAGGGGCTCTGCTACAGTGCAGAGAGTCAGGAAGAATGCTAATAATTCTGAAAGGCTTACAGTTGGCCGACAGTAGCCATGGCGATGGCTCCTGTACAATGGAGGCCTTTTAAAGAGGCCGATGGGGAGGGGGGCCGTTCTCATCCACTCAGCAGTGCGGTGATATTGCGGCCGGGCATTTTCCACTCTCCCCTGAGCTGTTTGTTATGGGATTAGGTGCCGCCTGTAGTGATCTGCACCATTCTGAGGTTAAAGTCTCTCTTTTAATAGAGTTTTAATAAAGTGCATACTATGAACCCACTGTCTTTACGAGAAGGGAGCTTTATCAGCTTAGATTAAGGTTGACTATAGGACTATAAGTATGTAGATACCCATACATTGTTGAGCAGCTTCAACTCTTCTGGGAAACCTTTTTTTTTATTTTTTTTTTATTAAGCTTGTTTGTTCTCTTCATATGAATAAGTGCATCCCATGTTGCACTGCATCATGGTAACTGCCCCTCTGAGAGTGAGGTGCAAGTATGAATGAATAAGCTTTCATCTCTACACCATGCGGCCAATTCAGATGTCACTTCACACAAAGACCATAGCAAGTACTAGCATAAAGAAATATGTGTAGCTTAACACATTTCTACTCTGCTCCTCCTGACTTTTTTTTGGGAGTTTGATTATTATCCATTTTCATTCAGCTATGTTTTTGGAGAGAACAATGTGTGCTCTTGTAGGGAGCAGCGTTTGTCTCGGAAACGTCATTCTAAGAAGAGGCCTTGTTGAGTTTCTTCTTACAGCTGTCTTGTTCAAGAAAAGAAGGGCGTGTATAATTAAACCTCATTATCTCACTTATCCATCATATTCAATTACATCACCAAATGAGCCCAAAAATCATGCTGGTAAGTATCTTATCTGAAGGTATGAGAATTGTTATATCATGCCAACAGTATCACAACATAGTAATGTTTGATGAAATTCCCGAAAATGTTTTATGTGATATAAGCAGTCACGGGTGGGTTAACAAATAGCACGACGCTGGAGATTCCAAGAAACAAACAGTCTTTAATAATAAATCCAACAGGGAAACACGTAAGAGAAACTCAGGAAATATAAAACACAACCACGTAAACAAACTAACAAATGGAAACTGACTAGTAAATACAGACGGGCAGGCACACAGGGGAAATGAAAACAAACAAGCTGAACCCCCCCCCCCCCCCACACACACACACACACACACACACACACACACACTGAGGTGAAAACCCCGGCGGCGCTGAAGAGCCGAAGGGACCGAACGACACAGAAGTTCCTGGAGGCCAAGGCGGAGCCGTGGTGATGACCGGCCGAGGTGGAATCAGGGTGCCGGAGGACTGAGGTGCATCCGGTGGGACCAAGAACCAAGACAGAGCCAAAGGGGTGAAGGGACCAGGTGCCGCTGAAGGCCTGAAAGTCTGTGGCACAGGCAACATGACGACTGACCAAGTTGGAGCTAGAGGGACAAAGGAGCCAGATGGAGCCATTAGGATCACAGTCCCAGGTGGCGCCAAGGGGGCGAGGAGCCAAGGTGGAGCTGACTGGTTGACAGGTCGAGGTGGCGTAACGGGCTTGACGGCTAGAGGCAGAGATAGGGGACCTGCGCACCAAGGGGTAGCTGGCGACCAGAAGATTCGAGCCAGATCCGAGCAGCAGAGTGGAGTTAACAGAGGAGAAGACAAGGGCCTGAAGGGAGCCAACGGAGGCATAGGCAGACAAGGCAGGAGAGGGAGGCTGGGAGGGACAAGCGGAGATTAAGGAGACTCGGACAGGAGAGTACAGGGAAATCCCTCTTCTATTTCCTCATGCCATTTTACTGGAACCTGGCGAAGCTCACCCTCAGTGGTGGAAGTATGGGTGGGGCTCCAGTCCATGCTGTCAAACTCCACAAGGATGCCCTCCTTGATGGACGTTGTTGCCCGGCTCACGCACCTGGTCCGACTCTCTGTGGGCCTCAAGCTCCAGGGTTATTTTGGGCTCTGGTATAGACTCTGACGCTGGCATTGCGACGACTCAGGCTCTGTGTTGCGGTGGGCCCAGGCTCTTGGCCCTTGGGAGCATGGCTAATATCTGGCTTGGCTCTGGGTCGGGAGTGGGACTGGTTTTGTCCTTGTGCACAAGGCAGATGGAGGTGACTCGCAGGTAACCAGAACCCACTTCTCAGTTTGTTCATTAAGGTTAGGCCGAAAAAACATACAAAGGCAGAGTGATCCGGGAAGTGTGTTAGGCACGCCAGTATTAAAATGTCTCCTTGTGTGGTCCTCGAGGGAATTATGCTCCTGCTCCAGGCAAAGAAGGCGGACCGCTGGTAAGTCCATCTTTTCTTTCCAAAAATTATCTTTTTAGGGGTTCAGTGTTCTGTCATGGGTGGTTGCACAAATAGCTTTAATAATAAATCCAACAGGGAACACGTATGAGAAACTCAGGAAATATAAAACTCGACCACATAAACAGAGACGAAAACAACACCAAACAAAAACTGTGAGAACTCAAGGCTTAAATATATGCAAGGGAGGTTAATTAACAGAAACTGAAACAGGTGTGTAACATAATCAGTTACCAAGACACTAACTAGTGAATATGACAGGCAGGCAAACAGGGCAAACTAAACTAAAACACAAACAAGCTGAACATAAACCCGACACTAATTCCTTTTTTTTATGTATTTTTTATATAATTTTTGTTGCATTATATATCCCTTTAACTAAAAATGAAGACTTGTATAATGTTTTATACATTTAAAAAACGTTTATGACATAAAGTAGTATCTTAGCTCAATGTCACTCTTAGATTTATTTATTTTTTAATCAATGCACATTTTCGATCATGAAGGTCACTCTTGTCTGTAGTCACATTGGATTTGCAGACTTACCACTGCATTGTGATAAAAAATAATGTTCAATAAAAAAAATATTGCTTTTTCCTTGTACTTGTTGAATAGTTGGACTAACAAATCTGGTTTCCATTATTCTGTACAATTCTTTGCCTTTGAGTAAAGTTTCAGCTGAATTTCCATTTCAAAGTGGATCAAGACAACCTAAAAGTTATATAAATAACAATACTGTGAGGAATATATTCACACGCACACACAATGGATAATGTTGTATGAAGAAAGAGCAGATGTTCCACTTTTGTGGTGTGTCCTGTGTGTAATGATATTCTTGTACATACCCAAATTATGGTTTCCACATGGTACATTAATTTTTAATTTGCTATGTTTATTTCAGCAGTTTCTTATAGGAAACCAACTCTTCTGTATCTCATTAGGTAGAAGGGTTGGACAGTGAGTCATAAATTCAGCTCTGTTGGACACAGCCCTTGGTGACTATGTGGGGCCCTTTATAAAATTGTTATAAATATGTGGGATGTTTAATTACGCCCAGGTGGAACTACAGCACACAAGTCCTGGAGCTCCTAACACCTGGTGAGAGAGAAATGACACACTGTGCTCATTAACGTCTCCTGGCCACAGACTGGTTGGCGAGTCCTTTGTGATAATGGCCAGGATTTTATTTAGAGAAGCTGTGGTGGGTCTGCATTTAACAGACCTTGAGTATTATTAAGGTAGCTGCTTTTCTGAGACAAAATTAAAAGGAATAAGGCACATCCAAAATGTGCAGACATTTTAGAAAAATGTTTACTGAATCAAAGTTTTGCCTGAGCTCATTGTTATGATAACATGGCAGCTGCCTGCACTAATAACTTTCAAGGATTGTAAAAGAGGAAAATAACATTTTTATCTCGCACAGAGTTAAGAACCACTTTATTGAAGAGATACATTTCCTAAAACATGAAAAACTAGCTGAGACAACTGTGAGAGAATTGTGATTTCAATGCTGTTAGAAAAACGAACGAGCCATTGTTTGCTTTCAGATAGGGATTTCTGCTTCAAAAAGAATCATGTTTTCCAGATCTTATTCCCTGTGTGTGTTGCAAAATGAGAATCTACAGGAAATGTTTTTGACAAAATAGATAGGCTGTATGGAATTCTTGCCAGTTCATCATCATGTTATCATCTATCAGAGCTAGTGGACTCAAACAAGAGGTCCCGATGCCAAACACGTGGCTCGCTTATGGATAAATATCTGTGGACATCCACAGATATTTCATTTTCGAAAATATAGAGGCCTAAGAGAGGGTATCTTTCTGTGAGGATGGCCAAGTAATGTAATTATATGATTGAAATACCAGATATGTTGTAATTATATGATTACAGTAGAAATAGCAGAGATGCTATAATTATGATTATGACAGCTGATGCGGTCATTCTCCAGGAAACCACACTTCTTATATCTTTCCAAAAGCCTTAATGAACAGTTTGAGAGGCATACGCTCCATGCCTTAGAAATTGCCACGTTGTTGTTAGGAATTATAGTAATTTGGGGAAGGAGGCTGCTGGATCGCGACGGGAATGTGGGCTAATTGCTAAGTCGTGTGCTTTTATAGACCACAGGTTAATGGGCAGGCCGTTTTTATATAGCGCGTGCAGAAGGACGCCTATAGATTATCTCGCTAATTGACTTGAGAGGTCAGATTTGGTTGCTGACATGCGGTTGATGTCAAATCTATAGCTAATGAGGTCATAGATTAGCTTAATTGACATGTTTTTAGCTTTATGGTTTTTTTTTAGGTTAGCAATGTGCTGTGCTCACATCTTTTTTTTTTCTTCTTCTGTTTACATTTGAAATGAAGCAATGTGCTGTGCTCACATCATTTCCCCCCCTCACCCCCCCCTCCCCTTTGCTTTTGTTTGAATCCGATATGAAGTATAAACAGATAAACTTAAAGGGACAGTTCACCATGCCATGAGGTAGGCTATTCAGGCTTTAAAAAGCACCATAAAAGCATCATAAAAGTACTCCAGTAATTGCATGGAAAATAATGCAATTTGGTTACACTTTACAATAAGGTTCCATTTGTTAACATTAGTTCACGAACCATCTAAACCATCTAAACCATTTGTTAGTAAATGTCAATTTCAGCTATTAATTCAATTCAATTCAATTCAAATTTATTTGTATAGCGCTTTTCACAATACATATTGTTTCAAAGCAGCTTTACAGAAAGTGCATTTCAGAAATGTACATTGAGAAATACAGTTAGTTAATCATGTATTGATTTAGGGCATAAACATAGCCAGCGTCGAGTCGTCTCTTCACAGGCGCCGAGTCGTCTCTGCACGGGTGTTGGAGAATCTGTAGTTTCCATGAGAGGCTGGATACAAACTGGAGCTGACGATCTGTATTTACCTCGGGACTAGCGTCCCGAGATAACAACAGAAAAGCATATGGGAAATAATTAGCGTAGCTGCTGTTCGCAATATTAATGTATTCAATCTGATTCAACTGTAGTATAAAATGTAAGTATTATGTGAATGCCTGGCTGAAGAGATGCGTCTTTAATCTAGTTTTAAACTGGGACAGCGAGTCTGAGCCTCGAACAATATCAGGAAGGCCATTCCAGAGTTTAGGAGCTAAATGTGAAAACGCTCTCCCTCCTTTAGTGGACTTAGATATCCTAGGAATGACCAGAAGCCTCGAATTTAGTGATCTTAAAGAGCGCGATGGATTGTAGGGTGATAGAAGTTCCGTTAAATACACGGGAGCTAAACCATTTAGGGCTTTATAGGTCAGTAGCAATACTTTGTAATTGATACGGAACTTTATAGGTAACCAATGTAGAGACGACAGAATTGGTGTTATATGATCGTATTTTCTTGATCTAGTAAGAACTCTAGCGGCAGCATTTTGGACTAACTGTAGCTTGTTTATTGAGGATGCAGGACAACCAGCTAATAAAGCATTACAGTAATCTAGTCTCGAGGTCATGAATGCATGAACTAACTTTTCTGCATCAGAAACAGATAGCATGTTACGTAGCTTAGCAATGTTTCTAAGGTGGAAAAAGGCTGTTCTTGTAACATATGAAATATGATTTTCAAAAGACAAGTTGCGGTCTAATATAACACCCAGGTCTTTTACTGTAGAGGATAAAGTAACAGGACACCCTTCTAAATTAAAGTTGTATTGTAAGAGGTTTTGTGGGCAGTTTTTTGGACTAATAAGTAATACCTCCGTTTTATCTGAATTTAATAGCAGAAAATTACATGTCATCCAGTATTTTATATCTTTAACACACTCTGTTAATTTAGATAATTTAGCGTTTTCATCTGGTCGTGATGAAATATATAATTGAGTGTCATCAGCATAACAGTGGAAATTAATTCCATGTTTTCTTATAATATTACCAAGTGGCAGCATATATATTGAGAATAGCAGAGGGCCTAACACAGATCCTTGCGGTACACCGTAGTTTACTGACGTTATCTTCGATTTTTCCCCATTTACGCAGACAAAATGGTAACGGTCTGATAAGTATGATCTGAACCAGCTTAATGCTTGTCCCTGAACACCAGTGTAGTTTTGTAGTCGGTCTAAGAGTATTGTGTGATCTATAGTATCGAACGCAGCACTAAGATCAAGTAAAACTAGTATTGAGATACAGCCTTGGTCAGAAGCTAAGAGTAAATCATTTGTGATTTTAACGAGCGCAGTTTCAGTGCTATGGTGCGGCCTGAATCCAGACTGAAACTTTTCATAGATATCATTTTCTTGCAAGAAAGAGCACAGTTGAGCGGACACAACTTTTTCTAGTATTTTAGACATAAATGGAAGATTTGAAATGGGTCTGTAATTTGCTAGGTTATTATGATCTAATTGTGGTTTCTTAATAAGAGGTTTTATAACTGCCAACTTGAATATTCTTGGAACATGACCTAAGGATAAAGACGAGTTAATAATATTGAGAAGAGGCTCTTCCACTACAGGTAACACTTGTTTCAGTAGTTTAGTTGGTATTGGATCTAATAAACACGTTGTTGGTTTAGATGCAATGATAAGTTTATTTAACTCTTCCTGTCCTATAGTTGCAAAGCGCTGTAATTGTTCTTGCGGGGTGATAATTGAGGCTGAATCATAAGACATCATTAAAGATTGTACATTTACAATTGTGTTTCTGATGCTTTCTATTTTCTCAGTGAAGAAATTCATAAAATCATTACTACTGAACTGTAACGGAATATTTTGCTCCGGTAACGTCTGTTTATTTGTTAGTCTAGCGACGGTGTTAAATAAAAACCTAGGATTATTTTGGTTGTTTTCTATTAGTTTGCGGAGATGCTCAGCCCTGGCTGCTTTTAGGGCCTTTTTATAACGTGACATACTGTCTTTCCATGCGATTCTAAAGACCTCTAGATTAGTTTGTTTCCATTTACGCTCTAAATTACGAGTTTCTCTCTTTAGAACATGCGTAACACTGTTGTACCATGGTGCTTTAGTTTTCTCTCTAACCTTTTTTAATCTAATTGGTGCAACGATGTCTAATGTACTAGAGAAAATGGTGCTCATAGTGCTAGTCATTTCCTCTAGTTCATCTGTTTGTTTGGGTTCACTGAGCAGCTGAGATAGATCAGGTAAGCTATTTGAGAAATGATCTATAGTTGTTGGAAGGATTGTTCTGCCTGGTCGATAACGCGGCGCAACATGACAAATTTCAGCGGTACGTAGTATGCAAGTGACCATGTAATGGTCAGTGACTTCATCACTTTGCGGTATAATATCTATATCGGTTGGATCGGTTATTACTGATGCATCACTAAAATCAAAATTTACTGTTAATATTACTTAAAAGTTGGTAGGCAATTTCGGAGAGGCTAGCAATAGCTAGCTATCTTTGAAAGCATAAGATCCCACCCTCCCTTCAGAACGTCTCCAAAGACAAGCCTCCTTCAAAACTCCTGAACACACACGTCAGAGCAGAGTCTGCAAAGCGTTGTGAGATACAGCGTTAAATTACCTTATGTCTCAAAGCACATAACATTACAATAATAATGAATGTAAACGACTTAAAGGATAACTCTCGCCAAAATGCAATAGAGTCTTTTTGTTAATCTACCCAAGGCAAACTTTCGTTTAAAAGCATAATTAGAATGGAAACACCACTTTTAAGTTTGACCGTATTTCCGTTTTCGGTCAAATTGCCTTTTGAATGGGAGTGCTAGGGGCACGACTATGATAGCATCAAAATCTCTATTTTTAAAACACTAAGAAGGCTCGACACAACATGAAACTTTGCTCGAAGGATCACCAGGGGCTCTACACATGAACTCCAGCATTGAGAACATTGTTTGTGTACACAGAGTTTACTAAAAAGAAAGATTTTGAAAAACTCACTGTAGCTGTGTCCGCCGGCATTTTGACAGTCAAAAATAGTCAATGTCTTTATTGCCTGAGACTTCCACACAAGATATATGTGAAAAAGATATATATATATATATAGACAACCTCTTGTTGATTGCTATCAGGATGTGAAGAGAGTTTCAACCAGAATAACAAAAAGTTTTTATGAAAAGAAAACTGCCTACTCTATCTTTAACATGATAACATGAACTAACAATGAACAGTTGTAACTAACGTTAACAAAGATTAATAAATACTGTTGCAAATGTTTTGCTATTTTTTTGTTAATATTACTTAATGCATTAGCTTATTTTAAAGGATTAGTTCACTTCAAAATGAAAATTCTGTCATCATTTACAGATGATATTTTGAAGAATGTCGGTAACCAGACAGTTGATGGACCCCATTGACTTCCATAATAGAAAATATATATATATACTATGGAAGTCAATGGGGTCCATCAACTGTCTGGTTACCGACATTCTTCAAAATATCTTCCTTTGTGTTCAACAGAATAAAGAAATTCATACAGGTTTGAAACAACTTGAGTGTGAGTAAATGATGACAGAATTTAAATTTTTCTGTGAACTATTCATTTAACTAACGGGACATTATTGTAAAGTGTTACCTGTGATTATTTATGCAAGTCATATGGGTTTGACTTGACATTTACTCAATGACATGAAGCTGAGTAAATATTGACAAAACTTTTAGTTTTGGGTGAACTGTTCCTTTAAATCAGTGTCATTATGCCTGGTGTCATAACACTCAATCTGTTGGTTTTTTGAAAGTGCAGGGATGTTTTTGTTTGCATTATAGCACATATGTTCTGTCTTATGTTAAAATAGATTAGCTACTGAGTCCTGTGCTGGTCTATGAATACTGTGGCTTCCTGTGTCTTTGTCCTCTTTGAATCTGTGGGCTTGCCTTCAGATAAAGTAGACTGCCCCCAATTAGCCTCTCATTTCCTCGTCACTTTCTGTCTGAAGTTACCAGATTCCTCTCAAAAGACTGTGTGTGTGTGTGTCAGATGTTCCAGGAAGAGTAAGGCAAGAAACATACTTTACATAAGTAGTTAAATGCTGACGCCAGTGCATTGCAAGCATTGAGTCCCTTGTATTGTGTGTTCTTGTGATACTGCAGCAGTGACAAACCTCAATACTCAAGGCACCCATACAGTTACTTGCAAATGCCTGTGTCATCCGCTTGTTAAGTTGTGCCATCAAATAGGCCTACTGTTGCTGGGTCCAAGCCTTTACTCCATTTAATACAGCCTTTTATGAGCACTATTTCATTTTTACCACACCTTTAAGATCTCACAACTACACTAGTATCTGGGCTTGTTAAATATTTTAATGATTCAGAAAAGATGAATCACTGTCTGGCCAACTGAGAGTACTGAGATAAAGGTTAGGATCATGATTTTTGTCAGACTTAACAGCTGGATTAAACTAGATGTGAAGCAGGCTGTTTTTTATACTAATATCTGCTCTAGAAAAATACTCTGACAGTGTCTCCTTCACTAACATATACCAGTGCCAAACAAACAGTGCAACTAAAGAATGAATAACTCTTATTATCCAGTTCTTTTTAAATGATGGAGAAACACTTATGAATCAAACAAAGTGCGTACATGATCTCACTAATTTACTGAACAAGAAGTTATCACTTTCATCCTGGCTGACCGGAAAATAAACCTTAAAGTTAAATTGCACTGAGATAGTTTGTGATACTGTGTAGTTACTGACTGGCTGTTTATTTGATTGTGTAAATATATATTGTACACATTATGAGTTTTGCTGTAGGTGTTTTTTTTTTTTTTTTCTCTGTTTGATGTAGCCTATACTTGGAGCCAATTTTAAAGGACTGCATTTATGGTGCTTCCAAGTGTAAGACAAGTTTTATTGATCTGATTTTGTTATTTTTGTTATTTTGAAATCCAAAATGATCTCATCATTTGGCAACGGAATTCTGAAGGAAGAAAATAAGAACTGCATTTCTTTTTTCCAAAAATTTCTTCCTCAGAAGTAATTAGCAAATTGTTAATAGCACCGTTAAGGATAATTAGGAGAAATCCAAACTTTTCTGTTCCTTTCGATTCCCATCCATAACTGTATGATTGCGGTCTGAGGGCAATCCGGAAACACAATGGCGAAAGCAATTGAGGTTGCATAGCTAGGAAGCTTCTGCGAAGTATGCTTTGGCTGCTCTGCTCTTTCACTACATCCCAAAGATGCCCTGTTGGATTTAGATGTGGTAGCTGTGGAGGCCATTGCGTACACTGAACTGAACTCATTGTCATGTTCTGATGTTTGACTTCAACAGCAATGAAACCTTTTGAACTTCCTGATGTGCATGCTTTTGTTTATTGAGTTGCTTTTGAGGACTGGGTTGCTGATGATTAGCTAGTTGCATATTTGCAAGCGTACAGGTGCACTTACTAAAGTGCCCACTGAGTGTTTATTCGAACGTGGTTCTGTTATCTTTAAATTCAAAACCGCTGGTCCATCGGACCACATAATCTGCATGCTTGCAACCTGAAAATAGCAGGCTTTTCTTGACACTTTCTTGAATCTTTTGGCAGCTGCCTACAGAGCCAAAAATGCTGAGATTGACCTCCCTTATCCCGTGCCAGCCTGCCATGACCTCACCCTGTGATTGACACCGATTTTTTTTATCCAGTACTGTTTGTTCTTTGCCTAACAGGACCTTCGTCATTGGTGTAACATGACCGGTGTGTCCGTCATCGCTCGACCCCTTTTGTGATGGTGTTTGGCTCGGCAGGGTTACAGTGTGTTTTAGTGGTGACCTCATAAGGATAGCTAAAGCTTCAGGGCCTGTCTGGCTCTTGTCCAGAATGAGCTCATCACCGAAAGAGCAGCCAGCTGGTGATGGGGCCGTTGGTCCCCTGACCCTTGTCTGCTCTGTGCATCCTCTGGTGTGTTTTGAGCCTTATTGGGAGCACGGTGTCAGCCTTCACGCTCTTCACACCCCTTTCTAGAGTCTGTTTCCTTCTGAGCCAACGGCTGCCGAATGGTCCTCCGGCGCCTGGCTGAGCAGCAGTCGAGCCAGTTCATTGCGATGCGTCCCGTAGAGGGAGGACAACTAGTTTGGTCTGGCCTAACTCCAGAACTGAGGTCAGTCCGACTTTTGGGGTGGTCTACTGAGAACTCACTGAGAGTGTGTTGTCCTCAGATGCAAGTGATAGGAGGATGTTGTACTTTGCTTTTGTGGTGTTTTTCTAAGTTGCAGTGAAGCGCCTTTCATGGTAAGTCCACTCTATCTTTCCAGACTTCCCTTGCGTCTTGGGAGTAGGAACGCAGATGGAATGCCATGCATCATAATCGTGATTGTGTGTCACACTGAATGAAGATGAATGAGGCTGCTCCGGTATTATGTTGTATGCGGATTTGACAGTGTGATGTGGTATGTCTGCTGCATAGCGCTATTGAATTACTACTATTAGATCCCATCCCACAACAGGCGTCTAAGGTTGGACTTTTGGCTTTATACGTGGCTCTTTTCGCATGAAGCCAATCAGTGTGAGTTTAAAGGTTGCTGCACTCCAGATCCTTGCACTGCATCATGGAGAGATGGTCCCTTGTGGTGTCAGTGGATAACGTAGTTAGGACCAGTGTGATCCCATTAGTCAGAATGTTATTCAGGATTTTTGTCCCAGCTCACAGTAACCCTCTCAACCTGGAGTCAATCTACTGGAGGCCATACACGTGTGGGGCCAGCCAGGGGTCAGCACTAGCCACAGAGCCGTATCTCCTTTCTCCCTTGTACCCTCTCCTGCCCGCACCCTGCATTTGGATTTCATTATTCAATTCCTTTTGAATTCTTCAATAATTAAAAAGACGTTTTTCTGTAGATTAACGGCTATTCCCTGAGATCTTGTTGAGCCAATCCAAACATGTACAGGGAGGCCAGGAGGGGTCAGTGGCAGGGCTCCTCACACCCTGGGCCTGTTGGCCAACCCTGGACACCTCTGGATCTCAGGCACAGCTGGATTCAGGGACGTCGTTGCTCTAGGGTCAAGCTGAAACCCTGGCTGAATGCCAAATGCGAGTCACCGACTCTTGCACGGCTTGTCTGATTCCTTTAGCAGCACTCCATAAAATCTCCTTTGACAAGGCTTATTTTTTACTATACTTTTCATGGCAGAAGTCTTTGTTTACATACCTTTCTGTTTCATTCCGTTAGAATCGCTTCAGTATAGACTTTCATTAGAAAGATGGAAATTACAACATACTCTTCAGAAGTCATTAGTTTAATAGTTCCACCCATAAATCATTGAAAGAGAGCTCCAGGTGGTAAAGGCTTTGCTTCAAGGAAAATTGGTTAAGGAAAGGTTTTCCTCCCTATAAACCCTTTAGCATTTACAGACTGTAGTCAGCATTGTTTTGTTAAGGTTATAAAATGTCGACCTGCTGTTTTTCTCTTGAAGAAACTCTTCATAGGCACATCTACCTTCTCCAAGATTTCAGTGCGTCGCCTGTTATATCAGTATGAGTTTTCCGCTTTACTGTGTTATTAGATTAAGTAAATGCTTTAGCAGCGACACTGGTCAATGCTCTTATTGTGCAATCACCAGTGTCTTCTTGTATAAGACAGCAACAATGCTAATGTTGATATGTTCTCATTTAGTTGACAGTTTTAGCCAAAACTGCTAGTCTACACCACCCATTATTCACTAAAGTGAGAGGACCTGCACCACAGGGCAGCATACTGTAGTCAGAAGATGCCTTGTATAGAAAAGATTATAATCTGTGCTGCTAAAGCATGTGATGAAGCTGTGACTGGCAAATAGGTGCAAACAAAGGACACAACGTTGATCGGGGGGGTTGAGTCTTAGGCCTTAAACTTGTGATCAAAAACAAATGGAAATGCGCACCCTCAAGGACGTCACAGGACACCCAAATTAGATTATCTCCTGTGTGTTTCACTCTTTGTCTGTGTGTTTACGCTTTACAAAGTTTGGTTATAAGTTTCTGTCATATGATGCAGGGGGGAGGGTTTGGGGTTATTTAATTCCATGCCTGTGAATTTTCTGCTCATATGAGCTCTTCAATGAAACACAAAAGGACACTGTCACTTTGTGTCATTTTGCTTTTGACATTCACCTGATTATTATTGTCGACTGCTACTTGACAGCAAGAGAATTATGTAATTTTATCTATGGAACCATACAGATTAGGCCTCGTTTGTAAGGTATATCTATATGCCCTTCCAATTTAGTTTTGTGTAGGTGGAAAGGCAGTTACATTTAAAAAAATTGAAAGCTAAAAATGTGTCTATTCTTGACCTAACCCTGCTTTTAGAATTAGGGATTGATTTGAGCTCTCTGCTGAATCGCTTTGATTGTCTGTGTTCCTGGTGGGTATTCAGTCTCGCCTGCCTGGTTAACCTCATGGATATGGCTGGATGTGTGTCAAAGACACTGATTATTACCTGACCTGACTCTGGTTTGAGTTGGCTGCCTGCGCTACTGGTCTTTATAAAGCATTTCTTGTGTTCTTTAACAGGAGCCTAAATTACAGACCGCGTACATTTATTTTCAGGTAGTGGAACCAGGCACAATGGTCCCAATCTATCATTTTGTAGAGACTACATGCTGTTAGTCTCAGATGGCTTTTGAGGCTAAATTAGTTGATCGATTTACCAAAGTGTTTGAGGTTTGCAATACAATTCTAGATGTTCAGAAGATTTAGATGTTTAAAGTTTGGTTTGATGCACTTAGTAGCAAGTAAACCGAATATGCTTGAGCTTAACTATATTTCATTACTGTGAAGTAAAAAAAAAAAAAAAAAATCTGACTAAAGCATGACACATTTTCCAAGTTGTTTGTGTGTTAAATACTCTTAAAAATTCTTAAAAGCAAAGTTTTTAACCTCTTCAGACCTGAATTTTTTTCCACAGAGCTTTTTCTTTTTACTAAAAAGTCTAAAAAAAACAAAAGTTTTGCCAACTAAGTTTTTAATACTTGCTTGATATTTGGTCTTCTTTAATGTAGAAATGAATCTAAAAAAACAAAAGTTTTGCCAACTAATTAGTTTATTAGATTTTTTACATGTCCACTACGATGGGCATCACGACTGAAGCAATATAAAAAAATCCTCATATTTTAACCATACTTACAAACTACAGTTTGTGAATTAGTGTTGAAATAGTGTTGAAGATTTTGAAAAGAACACATACTGTAAGAACAAGCAATGCAATAAGAATGTAGAAAAAAGGTAAGATGAAGTTGTTTTTTGTTGGTCGCCGTGGGTGAATCTGAGATTATGTCTTTGTGTGTATGTTTATGTGTACTTGCTGATTGTTTTAATGAATATATTATTGTGTGCATTATAGCGTCAATACATCAGTGTGTGAGTGTGTTGCTGTGTATTCATTGATCTCACATCCATCCACTGTGGCTATTTCTCACTGAAACCAATGAAAAATTGATGGACAATTTATGGTCACTTTGAAAACATAAATAAAATCATATTAATCATGTTTAATAAATTAATATTAATATTCATAAAACATCAACATTAGAATTTGTAGCTCTGTGTTTTAGCTTTGAAAGGCTTGCACAAATTTCACAACCTGGCACACAACTAATTCATGATATCTTTTAACACCTGATGTCCATTCCGATGGACATTAAACTTTAAAAACTTCCTGTGTTCTGCAACTCTGAAAGATCTTCAAAATAACTTGATACTATTAAGATTATAATAGGTGCAAGTTGATTAAGCTACCATGAACATAAATCTACATATAAAAGATAAAAAAGGGGCTTCCTCCTCCTCCTGTCTAGTTGGTTAGCCATGCCTGTCTTTTGTGATGCCTGAAGCTCAATCAGATTAAGTTATGGGGTCATATCTTCATTGTGATGCATGTAAAACCTCCCCTGTACATCTAGCAAAAAAAATAATAATAATGTGAATTAATGATTATTTTACTAGCTTCGCCAGAATTAGCTTTAAAAGTGAAGCTTTCCAGTCTGGCTACACATCTGCTGCTACTGCTACCTTACAGTTATAAACACACACACATTATAGACAGCAGAGCTTTTAAGATCCTGTTGTCTATATTTTCCCAGTGTTAGCCCAGTGTTTGGTGTTAAGGGGTGCCTCCATTTGAAAAATCTTTGCAGGTCTCCTTATTTGAGCTGGATGGCATGTGCGTATCGCCTCCCCAGGGGGTGGGCATGCCGCCATACTCGTGTGGTCCCAGCCCCCACATCAGAGCACAGGAACTCCCACATCCGCTCTACCCGTAGCCCACTCCATCACGCTATTTTAAGAACCAAGTCCGAGGGGAGTTGAATTACGCCCAGACGCCTATAATCACTTCCATCAGCCCTCCACTTCAGAGGATGGCCTCCATCTTTGAAACATTTCTTAGTTAGTACAAAACATTTTCCAGCAATGGGCAGCACCAGCTGAGCTGAGTCAGATCTTGAGTCACTATCATGGGTTGATGCCATTGTAGAGGTGTTGTAGCTGTTTTCTGAATGCTGCCATTGTTCTGGCTTTAGCCAGGCTGCAAGCAAGGCGTTCCTATTTGTTGGCTGTCAGCGAGAATTGATGTTGAGCATGTCAGCAGGGTTGTGGATGTGGTTTCTGTGGATGAATCCATGCTCGGTTATTGTTGTGGAAAGTAACAATCCCTCCTTAAGGGAACAACTACAAAACTCCATCCCAACCATTTCCTGCTTGTCATAAGTGTTTTAGATGAACTTGTTCGTGTTACATCCTGACGTCTCGTTGCTTGCTGCCATTTTTTCTCTTGATCTTGCAAGTTTGATTCCCGTTATTGGATTTCTGCATGCTAGTGCACTGTTGACGACAACAAAATGTGATGTTTTGTATAAGGCCATGTCCACACTAATACGTTTTCGTTTGAAGACATCTTTTTCTCTCTGTTTTGGCCTTCCGTCCACACTGAGACGGCGTTTTTATTAATGAAACCGAACCTTTTTGAAAACGCTCTCCAATGTGGATAAATTTGTCAAAACGGAGGTATTTAAAAACGATGACGTACGATTAGTCATGTGACGCATATTGTACCAATAGATATTCATGTTTATACCGGTATTGTGCCTGTTATGTGCTATTCACTTTCACACTGTTGCTAAAATATGTTACTTTGCACACTCTTCATATCACAGTCCTGCAAAGATGACAGAAAATTTACTCACATTTGCTGTGGCAAAATGAAAGAACAGTTAGGTTTTAGACCAAACATATGGTGAATAGTGCGACCTGGATGCAACAGTGAATGGTGATATATTTTGTTAAATAAAATTCTGCCAGAAGAATTGCGCGATAACTTTATTATTTATTTTTCCGTCAGTATCATCTCAGTGAGCTTTCGTAAGGTTTTACGTATGCGCAGTAAGGTGAATTTAGCGTTTTCCGACGTTTCAGTGTGGATGAGAAACTTTTGGAAAACGCCTGAAAACGCTAGTGTGGACGGAGAACGTTTTTAAACGAAAACGCCGTTTTGAAATGTAGCCGTATTAATGTAGACGCAGCTTAAATGGACTGCATTTTTTTCTTCTGCAGATGTGTGTCACAATAGATAAGCGATTCAATAATAAGACAGTGTCTCGCAAAGTCCTGTGCCTGCCGCAGCATGTTTTATGTGGTTTAGACAAAGGAAGGAAGGACAGGGTGAGAAGGGCTCAAATCAGAGATTGTGTACATTTAAAGAGTTGCTGTATAAAGGAAAGCCGGAGTTGTGTGTGATGTGGTTAGCCTCTTGCACATGGAGCTCATCTTTTGTTTGCTGGCTGGTTAGATCAGAGCAGCGCTAGCCGGAAATGGGCCTGTCCCGCTCTGCCCGCCACAAAGGGGCTTTGAATTCTGCGGTTATCTGCTCCAGTGGGCCTGCTGTGAGCCTGTCAAACAGCTCCATTATGAGCCTCCTGTCTCTGCTCTATTGCAAACAGTTCTCGATGGAGTGACTGCTGTCTGCATTAGCATAATCATTGAGAGGGGATAGTTACTCAAAAAAGTTCTGATTACTAATTATAATTGTACAATAAATTATTAAAAATTGTAATCAGAATAGTTCGTCTAGCAGTGGAAACTTCTTAAAGGGATACTTCACCGATTAGCTTTGTATCAGTAGAAACCCGATAGTATTTTCGAATGACCGTACTTCCCTCCCTCATGTCCCCCTGAGACGAGAGATTTCTGTATTGTTTGTCTGGAAAAAAAAAAACTCAGATGACGCAAAAATCTTACTTTTGCGTCATCGGAGGCTTTTTTTGTCCAGAGGCTCGAGACTGCAGCCAGTAGTAGGAGCTCGTTCTGCATGTTTTCAACCCGCCCATAGGGGGATCTCACAATAAAACGGCGGCTTTTCAGTTTCGAGTCAACTAGTCGCCTAGTTGTATCATTTCTTCCGATACTGCCCTCTGTAACCGGTAGGCGTGGCTTGGGAGTGGCCTCGTAGGGCAGCGAAGCAAGTGCATTCTGGGAGTTGTTGTCTTTCATCCACATGAGCCAAAAATACATTTTCTGGCTTTTCTCAACTTCTAAAATAATTTCACATTTCTACTACATGACCCAATTTAAATACACATTCATCTTTCCAGCGGTGAAATATCCCTTTAAATATTATAAACGAAGCTCAGAAAATCATTTAATGCCTATAAATCTTAAAATTTCAAGGCTTTTAAACTTTTTTTTCTTTTTCTAAAATGGCAAGCATGACTCTCTCAAGCCAATATTCAAAGTCTTGACAACCTTTGCTTTTCTATTTAAAATTGCATTCGAAGAAATTCATATTGCATGTAGGGTTAGGGTTAGGGTTACTGGTAAAGCTAAACTATTTAAAGAAAAAGAAAAAACAGCTGAACTACTATTGAAAAATGTAGTAAAATACATTTGCATGAATGCATTTGGCAGACTTTTTTATCCAAAGCGATTACATTGCATTCAATGATTTTTTTTTTTCTCTCTGTCATATCATGCTTTCCTTGGGAATTAAACCCATGACCTTGGCATTGCTAGCGCAATACTCTATGGTTTGAGCTACAGGAATTAGTAGATACTTGTAGTTAGTTGCTTTTTGATTGTAGTGCGTTTCTAAACTCACTTTTTTCTAATGCTTGTGTCTAATTTTCTTTGTCACATAATTACGTCATCACTTGATCCTAGACGTAGTCATAGTATTCAAAGAATTCAATTTGTTTTAAACCGTTGTCTGTGTTGATAAAATTGTCATAGAATGACCATTCAATCAAGTAAACATATTTATAGTTCTTCATTTTGTATGTCTGCAATACATTTTCGGCTCATGGTCAAATCCTTGGTACATTCTAAATGCCAGTATCAGCTCATTAAAAGTGTCCAAAAAAGGTGGTTCCCGGTTCAACAAGTTGCTGACTCATTCAGATAATTTTTGTGAACCGGTTCAGCCATTTCAATGAAACTGTAAAACTCAAAGGATTGATTTTTTTTATGGTGTGTGACTGTAGCTGAACTAGCTTATTTGAATCTTTGCAAGCTATAGAGTACATAATTATATGCGTTCTAAATCATCTAGACAGACAAATAAAGATATAGATATATACATATAACTGACAAAGATCTTACCAGAGATTTTCATGTTTTCCACAGTTTACACATTCCCTATAGAGCCAGAATATGGAGTGATGCAGGTATGACGTAAAAGCCCGGAAGTCTAGTTCGCCGTTGGTTCCCTCGAGATCAGGTTTTCTATAATGGGGGTTTTCAATTTATAAGTAAAATAAGGTCCGTGGTGAATATAAGTTGACTCATACAATGTAAACTCATATTGAAAATGCTCATTTTGAAGTCAAGTCACGAAGCAAAACGTCATGTCATGTTTACCACGGACCTTATTTTACTCATAAATTGAAAACCCCCATTATAAAAACCATAGGAAAATCTCGAGGGAACCAGTGGTGAATTATCATCCGTTCAGCGCTCCATATGCAGTATATGCTTACAGGAAAAGCTACACCTTGTGCATACTTGTACAATACATGTACAATAGCAGCACGCGTACTCTTGAAATAGGACTATATACACAAAGGCAGATGGTTACAGTTTCTTATTCAACATAAGTGAATAGCAAAGAAGTGATAACTGTAATCCTGATCAGCTCCCTCGACAAACACACACACACACACACACACACACACACACACACACACACACACACACACACACACACACATACATACTCCCTTATGTTTACTAAGAAGGCGTGGACAATGTGTAGGAACAATGACATGTGCAAATGTTGTGTTGGGCAAAGATCCATGGTGATAAACAGTGTCACAATGGCTCAGGCCACAGGCAGGGTGCTCTTCCCTCTGAGCCTGCCTGACCTGTTGTTTCAGGACCAGGATGTGTGTCTGTCCCTGCCAGCCCCACATGCGTGTGTGGCCCTCAGGGGTCAGCGTGGCCCCACTGTGCGCTTCGGAAACAGGATGTATACCTAGGGCTTACGGCCCTACGCAAGGACAAACGACGAAAAACACTCACCGTCTCTTAAAACAGATGCAGGTTCATACAAGTATGCCGTAGTAACAGTTAGCAAGATTAAGGCGAAGCAGGTGTGGGGGTGACGATCTGTCAGTCATGAGTTGAATAGAGGTCATTATCTTACTGAGGGTTCGTGTTTTTAATAGCAGACGCCTTGGCCGAAACCCAGCCTCGTCTGCGGCAAGATTTGAGCCTGTTGACAGGTCACATCACTCCCCAGCAGAGATAAACTGTGAGCATGGCTACTCAAAGCTAGCATAGACAAAACATAATCCTGTGTTATCTATGTCACCCAATGAATACAAAGCCACGCTTGTTTACATTTTGAAAGCCAGCTCTGATACTATACAGCTAGCTAGCTTGAAATTAGCTACCAGTTTAGTCTTTCCCTAGACTGTTCTTGTATTGAGTCTTAATTAAGAGCATAATAGGTTTCCGGAAGTAAAAAAAAAAAAAATAATAATTCCAAATCCAACTCAGGCTTATTGGTAAAATGTTTGACACTTTTGTCAGTGAGTGTTTCAAAAATCATGTTCAGTCTGCGAAACCGGTGAATGTGAATGTGACCAGGAATTATGTATTATGCCCAATCACAAACAGAATAAGCTGCTGCATTTTTATCATTGTATATTTTTATTGCACTTTTTTTAAACTTGGATTGCTTTCGTAGGCGATGAATAAATGATTGAATGACGTCACCTTGGAATTGTAAGGTTCTATCGGACATTTTTGTCAAAACTGTGTTAATCACATATCCCTATTCTGTGACAACTTATTTACATTATGGGATGTTTTTTTTTTTTTAATTGTTGACATTTTCTGACTTTATTTATTATACAAAAATGTCCTATCTACAAATTAATGAATGGAATGCAAAAACTATGAAGCTCAATATCTCAAAACCGCTCAGAATGCAGATAAAGCCTTATAATTCCAAGGGAGTGAGTGAGTAAGTGAGTCTTTTTTTTAAAGGAATAGTTCACCAAAAAAGGAAAATTCATTGCTGAATTTTGTGCATCTTGAGACAAAACAATGGTGCTGACATATTAAAATATGTTGCTTTCAGTTAAAACAGCTCAAAATGCAATTTACTCTGGGACTAGCTTAAGTCTGTGAAACTGGGGGTAAATGTTCTAGAACTGACTTTATTTATTTATTTAAGGCTCTTAAAACATGGACTTATATATTTTTTCTGTCTGTTGCCTTTAACTTCATTGCTCATGATGGTCACTACTGGAGGGTTTGGGACTCTGTGTATTCTTGCGGTGTCATTAGCCAATCGCTGTTGTGATGACATCAAAAATGGTCATTCTGTGGTCCTGCGGCAGCCGAACAGCTGCCATTGAAATGAATGCTGTAACAGAAAGCTTTATCCAGATATCATAACCCTCCTTGTGTTTAGCTACCAGGGTCGGATGAGGACAAATCTTCAAATTCAGGTCAATAGTAAAGCTACCCTGAGAGACCTATAGTCAGCAGTGAACGATCGCTCCTCAGTGGAACAGTAGTTATGTTATGACTGGCAGCATAATCAGTGTTAACAATAAGCGTCAGCCTCAGACTCTGTCTCTTTCAGTCTCTCTTGCTCAAGCCATTTATTTATTAAACACTTCAGCACCTGTCTCTGGGGATGAACAGTATAGCTACTCATTTCCTCAGTTGCCTCCTCGACCCACAATGACATTAAGCTGGCGGTACTGGAGTCAAAGGTTACATGACTTGGCTTTGTGGTTGGTCTCTGTCAGCAATACCTCACAAGAGTAGCTTGGTGATATCTCATTATTATATATAGTGACAATTTCAATATGTTCCCGAGGAGTTTGCATTTTATCTTATTGTCCAATTATTTTGATAGATCCAGTCAAAAATCCCGTTTAAGCCACAGCTGGCCCAGGAATGTCCCTTTCTTCTCACCCAGCTCTATTTGCACTTCAGTTCACCCCTCTCTCACACACACTTTTCCATTTCCACTGGCTCTTTTTTCTTTCTTTCTTTAAGTCCATTGCTTTCTTAGCCTGTTTTTCTAACATCAGTCTTTCTCCTCAAATCATCAAATCTCTCGCCCTACTTCTATTTGTCATCTAAAACTCCCCTAACTCCTCTGTCGCCCCCCTTCTCTTTGTCTTAAAGCGTCATCTTATGTGGAAAAAACGTGGAAGTTTTATCAAGGGTAGGAATCAACGAGTGCCAAAGCCCACAGTCTTATTCCACAGCACACAAAAAGTTGCGTGGAGATTGGATTACAGCATCACATACAGCTAAAATTAAGTTTGCTCTCCCGTCTCTTTTCCCTCTGAGTGCCTCTCCTCCCTCTGTCTGCTTGTATTTTTGGCCCCAGATTTGTTTTTATACTCCCACAAAAATACAGATTTGCTTGTAGCTATTTTATTGTTCTTTTCTTATGATTAGTTGTCAAGTGACCAATGTGGCAATGGTCTGTTGTGTTTGCCAGAATCGTTTGCCTGTAGCCTAAAAACTGACCTCAGATAATATTACCAAATCACACTCATTAAGAGCAGCATTAAATAGTAACAATGGAATCTGTGCAGTTAAAAAGTTCAGCAGTTTCCACAACTGAAACCCCAGTCATTCACAGTTATAGTGGCTGATTTGATGACACTTGTAGGTATCAATTTGAGTGCAGTATGATGTTTAAACCCATTTTCCTCCAAAATCAGCAAAGAAAATGTGAAAATGTGCTTTATGCCTCCAATGACAATAAATTGATAGTACAATAAGCCTCAGATTGATGTTAACGAACCATTCACTGTCCGTCTGATACATATTGTATACATAATTGCAGGAGCTTTCCAAAATCACTAGTTTGAATCATTTTGATACAGTTTAAGGTAGCGCCACAATGAGTTATTCTGAGGAAGAACTGGTCACTGGATTTAAAAAAGGTTGCAAGGTTTGTGCCATTAACTTTTCGAAGATCTTGTTTGTGGCAGTCAGTGAAAAGAAAACGATAATCTTGTGCACAACTGAACCGTTTGCTTTGGTTTATGCATTAAGTCCATGAAATGATTGGTAACCTATTACTTTTGGATGAAAGGAAATTCTGACCACAGTAATTTTCCACTGATTTTGTATTACCGGTAGCACTGTTGGCGAATACTACTATACAGTTTGTTTAATGATTTATTACTTTATTGCATGTTGATCTGTTATTTCGGTATGTCACCAGTTTCTGGAAGTGAATTGTTTGCTTTACATATCAGACCAATCCTTCTTTTCTGAGAAAAATAAGGTTCCATGTGCAGCAATCTGATTGTGTTCAGGCACAATCATTACTGTTTACAGTCAGACTTGTGATATAAAAATGCCTGTGCTTCATCGCACGTAATATGTACCACTGTAAATATCTTGAGTTTTACAGTGAGGCAGGTTCAGATTTATTCGCGGACCATATTGAGCAGTGAATTGAAATAGAAACTCGATGTGATCTGCAGCCCAGCTACAGCACAGTCATTGGCTTCCCAAATTCGTAAGAGCCCCAGGGACAGATATCCCATAAGTCCATGGGATAATAAAGTGCACCCATAACTGTGACCCATCTGCTTGGAGTGATTTACAGCATGGAACAGTATTACTGGCATTTTTTCCTCTGTATTACCAGTGGAACAAAGAAATCTTTGTTCAGTTCAGGGAAATGGTACAGTGTAGTTTTATTAGAGGGGGACCGGTCTGCCTATGGGACTCCTTTAAAGGTACAGAGGTGAACCTCAATGTTTTACATGCGTTTGGAGGGGCTCCTTCTACATTGACATGGAACACACAGGCTTGGCATTCAGTGAGGGTTTGGCATCTCTTTACACTTTCTACTGCCTGGAGTTGAAGATTATACACTTTGGCTTTGACAGTCTTAACCGACTGTGACTATAAACACCATATGCATTCCTTTCCTGTTTTTCCTTTGCTCTGTTCCCCTCCCTCTCCTTCTATCCATCTCAATTGTTGGCAGATATACTCATGCACACCTTTTTAAAACGGTTTCTTCCTGTAGTACATCCTCCTCATCGCGTAATTGCCGCGAGGGTCTCGTATCACGACCAGTTACTCTGCACTCTGCATTTCGGAGCTAAAAATGGCTCCAGCTGCACTTTTGTAGAAAATTCTTCATCAGTTCCTCTTTTATTGCAAGCTTGGATCACAAACCACAACCTCGTATGGAAGAGCACTTGAGTGCATGAAAGGGAGACGAGCTGATGAGGTCCAACAAAGTGGAGTTGGACGCTCCTATTCCCTTCGGTTCTACCTATGAATATGGATGCCACTTTCGAGCATAACACGGTAAAGTTATTGATAAATAAAACATTAGCCTTAAAACCTCAAGAAAATCCATGGAAACACAGCACACTGCACACACACAAATCTAATATGCTGTGTGTGTGCACACTTTTGGAGGTGAAAGCTCCTTGGGATGCTGGAGCTAAAGTGAACCAGATGTAGTGAATAGAACATGCTGCGTTTTTGAGCACTGAGGTAATTCTCTGGTTTATTGCAGGATGATATATCTACGCTCATGCTCGTTCACATATGCAAAGAGGCGATCAGGCAATCATATGTCACGGTGCAGCCCCAGAGCAAAACATCATAGTTTAACAGTAGTCCAGATGAGCCCCTGGCAACATTACTACAACCCTGCTGCTAAAGACCGCCATCATTTCCATATGCAAAGCTCTCTCAAGGTTCCACATATAAATGGCCTTTGGTTAAACAGATGCAACTGCTCTTTGGCACAAGTTGCTAGGTTTTAGGAACGGAATGAATCCAGCACTTCGTTCTTCGACACCCGTTCTTATCCTTATGAACAACCGCTGCCATTCACTGCCATGCCAGGATTTATGCACCAGATATAAATAACCTACTTTTTAATTATATATTTACCTTGAGCTACACTGACTCAAATTGCCCCGGGAGACAGTAATTGGGTAATGGAGATTAAGTGCTTGTTAACGGAACATTTTGGCAGATCTTATAAGATCTGCTGGCCTAAGAGAATGATTGAAGCCCAAATGAATAGTCCCCGAATTAGAACTACCCGTCCTGCTTTCCTTCCCCCGCTCTTTCTTTCCGTTGTTTTCTTCTTTAAGCCCTTCTCCAGCCATGTACCAGTTGGCAGGATGGTGCTGTATCAGCTTCTCAGGATTTTAGTCCTGAAAATTTTCCGAGACTCGACAGCGAGCTTGTTTTGGCCGCTGAACTGAGCCGAATGGTCTCGGAACAGATCAGCAGAAAAGCTGCGTTTTCCACACCTCTATTTTCTTCATCTATGTGGGCCTGCGGGGCGCTGGGATAGAAGCGGTTGGTGGATAAATGCTTTGCGCCCACTGTACCGTACGTGATGGGTGGAGGGGTGAACAAAGAAACAAAGTAATCCTCTAGGTGCAGGAGGAGAGACGGCATTATGCCTGGACGATGTCATCCAGAGTGCATGGTTTCATTCAGCGCTCTCAAAACAAACACATTTGGGAAGCCAGTGAAGGACCTTAGGGGGCGAGCTGTTGGAACTTGTCTTGTTTCCTCACGCGGACGTATTAGTGCCGTGAACACAGACACATTCCAGCGCTGTCACACTACAAAGCGACTTCTGCCCGCAAGCTCGTGGCCTCTAACCACATGCAAATCACGAGTGTGGCGGTTTTGCATATCCTAACGTTTCCGGGGAAAGAGAGAGAGGTCAGAGATTGGGGAGAATGTGTGCCTTTCAGATGTGTTTCCCAGACATTCTTTTGTTTTGTAGTTAAACACGTTCATTGTGTCAGGCTGATGAATGCTTATATGGCCAGTTTAATGGATAAAATGTTGATGCTGAGGGCACTCATCAACACAACACCCTTCTCTTGCTCTTTGCCCCCCCTCTCCTTTTGACATTCAGTCTTTCGTTGAGCTTTAGCTAAACAGACCTCAACTGTAGGTCAGTGGTAAGTGGTATGAATGGGCCTTTCAATCGCCCATCCCTTCCCACTTCATGCCAACCACATCCTGGTTCTTCCCAATGTTCCATCACCAACAAGCAGGGCCTGTGCCCTGTAGGAAATTGTAAAACCACAGTTTTTATAGGACCACATCGTCATACGGACCTTAGTCAGTAGTACTGCATTGACAAAAATGTGACATTTAAACAAAAACGAGACTGAGAATGAATACAGCTATTTTTGTACTGTTTTATATCATGTAGTGAGGTGTCAAAAACTCAACTATTAACACAGCCTATCTTCACACTATCTCACAGCTTCACCTTTGTTTGAGTCGATGAAATGTTTTCTATTTGGAAAAGGATTATAGTCTATAATCTGTATTTGTACAGAAATGCTCACTCATTGCAGAAGGTGCCACTCAAATGTAGACATACTGTAAATAAGTGATATCTGCTAACGGTTTAAAAAAAATAGAATTAATCATGCAAATTAATTTGTATTCAATTAAAGTTAAAAACTTTAAACTTAAGGGCTATCAGTTTGAATGGGCATGACGCATGAGAAATGAGAAGAGGTGGTACAATAATTTGCATCAATTTCTTTCCATCACAATGCTTGCAATTTTGGCATGACCTAAGATTTATTTGGAACTGGTTTGGAACTCACTGACTCTAGTTGGTAACGTAACTGTTGACGGAACAGCATGCCATACCTGAATGAATATGGACATGGAGTTTAAAGTTGTCTTCACATTGTTTGTGTCTACATCTCTAAACGTTACGTTTGGATCCTCGTTGTGAGTACTAGCAGCAACTGTGTTTTCATTGTAGCTATAATGACTCCTGTTAAATTGAACTGTTCCAGTAGATATAACTTGAGTTATGCTTTGCAAAAAATGTAAAGAATGCTAGTTGTTTGCCGAAGGATATTTATTTGGTGAACACCAGCTCTGAGAAATGCAAGTTGCAAATTAGATCATCTGTAGCTGTTCGCTTCCACAAGTTGGAAAACATTTGGTTTCACTCCAATGAAATGAACCAAACTCTGACGTCAAACTGTTTCGGGTCTGCAGCAGAAGCTCTAGCGTGAAAGAGGTCTTGTCTTTTTTCCAACCCTATGTCAGTGCTGGAGCGTCAGCCGGGGATCAGGCTGCTTTTGTTGGGTGGGCCCAGGTCCACAGCACCCATGGACTTCAAAGTGGGGGGTGTCAGTCCACATTAGAGGAGATGAGAGACCGTGGGCGCAGAGAATAGCAGATTTTATACAGTGGAGCTCAGGAGAGAGGGCTGTTGTCTTAGCTGCCAAGTCAGTCATGCAGCACTAAGACGACATCTTGTATGTAGGATGGAGCTACAGTATAGTGAGAAAGGAGAAGAGAGGAAAAGTGGGGACATGGTCTGGCTGCAGGTAGAGAGGATGGACTGGGTCAGAAGTCGATTTGCACAGGAAGCACAACATCCTCTCAGTAATTCCCAAATATCACGTCCCTACTACTCTGAACAAAAAAAAGAGGGTTTGATCGGTCATTTTAATGCTTCCATTCTGTTTGCACATTGTGATAGATCATAACGTAGTTATGGGCTGCATTTCCCAAAAGAATCATAAGCCTAAGTAAATAGTAGGAGCCATTGGCACTGGTGGTCCCTCCATTGAAAAAAAGAAAGGTTCAAAAATGGAGGTTTCACAGCAATGCCTTGAGAGACTTTTGCACCCTTATAGTTATAGTATAATGTCATAGTTCCTATAACTTTTGGCAGAAGTACCCACTTTTTGGCGTTTTTGCACCACAGGAACTGGGAACAATCTTAGTTTTAGGAAAGCCTTTTGGGTTCTAACTCAGAGTAGGGTTTAACCAAACACAAAAGAAACTTCCAGTGATGTAAATGCACACTGATTGGCCCGAACGCATGCCATGCAAAACACTGGCGCCATTTTGAAAAATCTGTGTAAACACATAATTTACATACAGTATACTTACTCCCCAAACTAACGTATAGAAAGCTAATGTTAACGGCACATAAACAAATAGAATGTTAACACCATTTACCTGTCGCCTTTGTCTGCGGCATTGTGTTCTTTTCTCATAACTATACGTCTATTCCATCTCAGTTATTACGAAACCCACGACACACAGCAAAAACACAGCTCCAATCACGGTGTCCTCCATCCTGAAGTTCTGCATGTGGTCTACTGATGATTTCGCGCTAACTATCTCTTTCTACGCCATTGATCGAAATTGCCGTAGTTTATGAGAAAACGCTTCGCGCCATTGATGGAATTTACCGTCTTTCTGTGTTTTCACTGTTATACGGTAGGGGGAGCTATTACGCATCTTCTAAAAGAGCACAGAATTTCTAGATCAAAAGAAGCAAAAAACAAGCGATACCATATGTATAGTAAGCAGATGCAAATGTAAAATAACGCGATCATCAACATTAAACAGCATATAAATCAAAACTGTCTAACGTCACTGAATGAAATGTCGACCCAGGACTGTGAAGCTTTGGGGTTGTTGATGGACTCAATCTACTCCATCTATGTTTTGATCATCGTTCTGTATTCGATCCAGAAAAAAAAATTGATTTTTGTTTTTGCTCAAAACCATTAATTTTTAAATTAAACCATTAACCAGTTGCTTTTTTTATGAAACCCACATTCAAGTGTTGATAAAAAAAGAATGCATGAAGCTATAATGATAAAATCAACTTTTTTTTTTTAGGGTAAGTGCATCATGCAACCTTTCAACCTGTGCAACCTGAAAATTTGCTCCAAACTGATGCACAACCTTTGACCTTTTGACTTTTTTAGCCAATTATTTTTTTGCTAAAATCAAAACTAAGCTATCTGCATATGTTTAGTTGCACTTTATTATTTATTATTCATGGGTTTAAGAGCATCTCAAAGAAGAACAGATGTTGTTTTGACTTTTTCCAGCTCACTATTTGTCGGTTTCAATAAGGTACATCCATGTGGGAGAATTGTCTGTTGAGACAGCTGAATTTTCAGCAGGTGTGACCTTTGAACCCATCACTCTCACCTCTGTCATCATACCGTGCGGTTATTCTTCACTCAGACATGAGGATGAATGCTACAACTCTTCTTTGTCTCCTTCACCTGCTGGTGGACAGACAGAGCGTGTTCCTCTTCAAAAACAACTCATCCCTTGTCTCTTCATGTCCAGGACTCAGCATCAGTATATCTGTCTGCGGTGAAAGACGATGAGATGGAGACACACCAGTGACGAATGATACGGAGGAATTCAATAAGTGTCACCTAGCCGAAACAAACCAAGTTGTTTTTCAACCTGGAAGCAAGTTAACCACACTGGGTTAAACATTACTATGCCTGTGATCATTGTCCTTAGTTACTAATCATCAATCAACAGTGCACTCTTAAAAATAAAGGTCCCAAAAGGGAGTTTTTCGCAGTAATGCCATTGAAGAACCATTTTTCGGTGAACAGTTCTTAAAAGAACCATTTTTATCTCGGTATGAAAAACGTTTAAATAATCTAAAGAACCTTTTGTGGAACAGAAACATTCCATGGATGTTAAAGCGGTTGGTGGCAATCATTTTTACCAGGTTTGTACTATGCACTTATGTACAAACACAGTGATATTAAAAGACCAAATTCAGTATACATCTTATTGACTAGGCATAATATATAAAGGCAAGCAGATGCGCCAAGAATATTAACAAAACATGCTAAATTTCATGTCTTTTAGCATTTTAGAATGTCCTGCTGTTTTTAGTAATTGAAAAACTATGTGAATTGAAATGCCCCAAAACTTGCAGTTTGTTCACATATCTTTGTCATATCTTTTTTAATATTCATGGCTTGAAACAGATGGAAAACTGACAGACATTTGCCGCAGTTGTTTGGCAGGTCTCCGTGCCAGTCGCTTGACTGAAAACTTTGAATAAAGAGCCTTTATTTTTAAGAGTGTAAACCATTCTGATCAAAATGTAAATGAATAATTATGCTTGCCTTAGCATTCCACTTACTTGTCTCTATGTCCACATGCACACAGTCTCAGTCCGGGTCATTGGTGTCCAGATGTTTCCTTAACGGATGAAAGTTAGAGAAGCTCCCTCGACGGGTGGCTGGGGTCAGGCTGGACCCGCTCCAGAAACCATCCACGCTTCCAAAGGGTTTCCGGCCACTCCACGCCACGCTCTGCCAATATTTTTTTGATTTAGTCCTTCAGGATGTTGTGAGGGACACTGGGAGGAAGTGCGAGCTGACAGGCCTAGCATTAGGTGTGCTCGTTTCTGATAAGAGCTTGTGTGGAAAATAATAAATCTAAAAACACCACAATTTCACATTTGATGGATGGTAATGCACAAAAGATGTAAAATATGTCGACAGCCTTTTGTGGCTTGGATGGTTTGGAAATGTTCATGCTTAGAAGAGGAACAGATTTTTTTTTCCACTTTAGTCCACTTTAGTTCACTTTAAACTTTATTTTAACTACAGTATAAGTAACTTTGCAAATACATGTCAACTAACTCTCATTAGAGTATTAGTAGACTGTTTCTTGGTTAGGGTTCAGGTTAGTAGAATAAGTTGACGTAGTTGCAAAGTTACTTATAGTCTGTAGAATATTGTGATGGTCCTCCAACAGACAAAGTGTTAGCAGATATTAAGCAGACAGTTGGTTACCCTTTATTTTACAGTATGTGTACTTACAGTGTAGTTACCAAAGAAAGTCATCTGATATAAGGTAATTACATGGGTTAAGGTTAGGTTTAGGAGCAGCTCCAGGGTTATTATATCCGAGTTAATGTAATTGCTTGTGTACATATGTACACACGGACTATAAAATAAAGTGCTACTGGCAGTCCACTAATACTCCAATGAGAGTTAGGTAACATGTTGTTGCAAAGTTACTTATAGTTATATGTCTAAAATGGACCATTGAAATAAAGTGTTACTGTGGAACTTACTACGTTACCACATCCTTCAACTTATAATGTTAGTCAAGGTTTCTTGGACCATCATCTGGCCTCTTTCTGGCCCAAGCTGGTGGTTTTGTTACTGTACCTTTTAAGATTTCTATGTAAATTGTTATAATTGGTTAACATGTTCACATTAGTAACAGCGCTTATTGTTTTTATAGGTTCAGTATAATTGGCTCAGCCCCATCTTTTAATAAACAGACTCTTTGTAAAACCAGCATCAAAATTGTGACATTCACACAACAATACGTGCTAAAAAAAAAAGTGAAGTGTGTAGTTTTGGTTGTTTCAAGTTAAAATATTTATTTTGTTTTAATATACATTAGATCAGGGATGGGCAACTTCGGTCCTGGAGGGCCACTGTCCTATACAGAGTTTAGCTCCAACCCTGAAAAAATCACCTGCCTGCAACTTTCTAGTAATGTAGTAGTCTAGTAGTCAGGTGTGTTTGATTAGGGTTGGAACTAAACTCTGTGGGACATTGGCCCTCCAGGACCGAAGTTGCCCATCCCTGCATTAGATCTTGTTAAAAATAGATTTCATCTGCTTGTTTCTAGCACTAGGATCTTTCATGCAGATCTGCAGAGCAACAGGATCAACACAAGGTTTGACAGACTTCACTCTGATCAATTCGTCCTCTCTTGTTTGGTAATAATCGTAACTCAGTTTGTTAATATGTAATCTAATGGATTTGTGATTTCTGAATGAAAGTTTCTGTAAAAGGTCAGAGTGGACTTTTGAGCTCTCAAACTTAGAGCATGTCTACGTAGTAGCCTACAACGAAATATTTGATTTCAAAAGAACAAGGACAATCCACTTTTCTGTGAAATAACTCCTTTAAACAGCTTTAGCGGAAAGCAGGCGCACGAGAGGACTGATCTGATCCCAGAGATGGAGGTCTGCTGGCGGTGCATAAATCCTGTGTGATCTTGTTTTTCTTACGCAGCTGAGATTTTCTTTTCCCGTCTCCTCAAGTTTTACTGAAAAGAAATCCCCCCCCCCCCAAAAAAAAAACTATGTGGAAAGCTTTCCACCTGACAGGGAGAGAATCATTTTTAAAAACACAATTAGATCTTTGTGAACAAAGAATCCATTATTAACAGTATTGTGTGAGTTTATGGAAGAGAGGCTTGCAGGGCGAGAAAGAGAGAGAGAAAGATCAAGAATCGTGGGCTGTGTTGATGGTAAAGTGGCGAGCAGCTCTGAATCACAAGCTTTGTTTGGAGACATATCCTGGGATTTTGATCATACGCTTGAGGTGGCGGGAGCAGAAAGCCGCTTAGCGCTGCGCATGTGATGTTTGACTTGTTTTTACAAGACAGTCATCACAGACACTTAAATACCAGCACACGTACACTCTCAGAAAAAAAGGTACAAAAGCTGTCACTGTGGCGGTACCTTTTCAAAAGGTACACCTTTGTACCTAAAGAGTGCATTTAAGTCCCTCAAAGGTACATATTGGTACCAAACATGTACATATTGGTACCTAAATGGTACATATTAGAACCCTTTTAAAGGGTACTGTCCCAGTTACAGCTTTTGTACCTTTTTTTCTGAGAGTGTACAGAGCCTCTCGTATTTTTACAGTGTTGGAAAATGAGTGTGCTACTATTGCTAGTAACATAATTCCCATTACTGAAGGATTTCAGTAAACATGAACATGAATGATCCCTTAAATCATGTGACTTCTTGAGGTGTAGGATTACTGTTTTTATGTTAAAACTGATGAGAGAGACATTGGCAGCATCCGAAATCACATACTTCCCTATATAGTAGGCAAAAAACAGTATGTGACAAAAGAGAGCAGGCAAAAAAAGCACTTCTTCCGGCGAGATACTGAAGTGTGGATACGATGGACACTTTACTATCCCATGAGGCCACGGGAGAGGATTTATGAATTTAGTGAAGTGACGTAACTGATGCTGTGGTTCACATGATAAGGAAAACAGGGCGGATGTAGTATATCTGGAATACATTCATTCATACTATATAGAACATAGTTTTAAGCGCTTGCAAAGTAAGCATTATTTCCAAATAAGTACCTACTCTAGATTATGCCGTTTCGGACACAACCTAAGACTTTCACTGAATGAGGAACCTGAGCCATTTCATTTAAATATCAGCTAATTTAAAATGCAGCATCAAATCTGAACATATATTTAAAGTAAATATAAAAAAAACCTTAACATTTACACTACAGTTTAAAAGTTCGGGGTCAGTAAGATTTTTTTTTAAATGTTTTTGAATGAAGGCTCTTATGTTCACCAAGGCTGCATTTATTTTAATGTATTTCAAAATACAGTAATATTTTGAAATATTTTTACAATTTATATTGTCAAATGTAATTTATTCGTGTGATCAAAGCTGAATTTTCAGCATCATTACTCCAGTCTTCAGTGTCACATGATCCTTCAGAAATCATTCTAATATGATGATTTGATGCTCAAGAAACATTTACTTGTTTTCGGGATTATTTGATAAATCAAAAGTGCAAAAGAGCAGCATTTATTTTAAAATACAAAATAAAATTGTCTTAAGTAATATTTATTTTGACTCAAAAGACACAATCAGTGTCTTTTGGAAATATAATTGACAGATTCCCATATATTTCATTGAAAATAACCATTTGATCCAAGCCTTTTAAACCAATTTAAATGTCTTAATATGTTTGGTTTCATTGGACCGTTCACACATGCAGTGATTTTATCGCAGGATGTCATGACTTGCTTTATTGTTAATGTTGGGATGCACAACAGAACACAGCTTTTGAAAATCTAATCATAAATGGCACGTAACGTCCTTCCATTTTGACAACAAAATCGATTTTTGCATTTCAAATGTCCATTCCGGATGGATGACAGTGTTTGTATATAAACTGCAGCAGTGTATAATGCATCATAACAATTTCTGACACTGTTTTCCACACACAATGTTTTTATTATTTCTCTGTCTGTGGGCAGAGACCAATCATACAGTGCAGTGCAATACCTTCTATCTAAATCACTGCGTGCGAACGGCTATGCACTGTGCAATGTAAAATAAACAACAGTGTATTGTTTTGTCACGCTACACTGCTACTGCTGAAAAAAAAAAGAAAGAAAAAAAAATTAAGGGTAAAGTTACACTGTTTTGAGAACAACCGAGCTGCTTTCACTCTACTGTTTTGTTTTTTTTTTTTTTTTTTTTTTTGGCTATACTCGCTACTAACTAGCTCTAAAGCTTCTGAAAACCTGAATCCAGCAAGTCACACTCCTTTAACACCTGTCAGCTGCCTCTCTCTCTCTCTCTCTCTCTCCTTTTTATTCTCATTTCACCTGCACTGACTCATGTCTGGTCTTGCATCGGTGTCTCTGGTGATTAATGCGATCCAACAGGTGTTTGCAAAGACAAACCACTCCACACGTTGCAATAGAAGTGAACCTCTTTTAGCCCTGCAGGCATTGTGCCGAGGCTCTATTCACCACTGCGTTTTAAACAAAACAAATCTAATCACTGACAAGACTGGAAGAGTTGCTTCTGTTTTTATTTTAATGAAAAGAGCTGTATTTCACCAACCATGTCAAATGAACTCTAACTGAATCCACGCTTGAATTGTTAGTCTTTCTTTCGAGTTTTGGAGGGTTTGTTGTGTTTGACGACCCTGTGGACTCGCCTGAGAATGTGTTTTCCCGCTCGCGGCTGCATGTGTCATGCGTGACTGAGAGCATGACGACGTGTGCCTGTAGGCGTGCGAGGAGTGTGACCTCGTGTGTACGGGGCGGTGCTGAGGCCTGCGGCGGTGCTGCTTACGAACTGGTCAAGCAGCCTTTTGATTCTCATTTTCAATGCCACGACTATAACGGTGCTGTTCCAGCTGGACTCATAATGCAGGACTCAACCAGACCTGCTGCGGTCACTCTGTTCCACGTTGTCAGCACAGCGTGCATGAAACAAGATCTTAATATGAAAAACCTCATTGGCATCCAAGTGCTTGTCTACACCGTTTACTTCCCGCGGCACCTGCTCAGGATTTCATTTTTAAAGGGGTCGTATCATGGATTTTCCTATTTAATTTTCTCCCTGAGGGAGAAATGTTATTAAAGTCTTTTGAACCAAAATAAAAAAAGTCATGGTTAGTTTTATATGACCGTTTTCTACTCTCTGTCTGACCCTTATAACTAAACAGGCTGTTTTATGCCTCCTGAAATCAAAAGTTATGATTTTGATTTAAAAAATTAAGATTTTTAGCTTTTAGTATGAATATGTTAGCCTTAAGGTTATGAATAAACTGGTTCCAAACCAATGACAAAATTCACATTTAGGAGATATTCAAACTTAGTCTTTCACTTCCGCTAAAATGGATCACGGATTGTTATGACATCACCGTGGACTTCAGCTTCTAATCACATCTTCTGTCCAATCAAATGCTCTCTAGAATCTAAAACTCCGCCCCCAATGCTATAAATACCACCTGGCCAAAGCGACTTGACATGTCACAGAGCAATATGGGTTGGAGATGTGTGTTTGGTTGCTCAAACACTTGAGTTTTATTCCGTTTTCCAACTGTACGTTGGTTAAGAATGAAATGGCTAGAATTTATTCACACCTCTACTATTGAATCCAACGTATCATCAGCGCTCGGATTCACTTCCATGGTGCTGTCAAGTACCGACAGTCTGTGAGGTAAACTAAACGCTATTGGCTATTTGAAAAGTGGGAGGAGCCATTCAGTATGTCCCACCTTAGCTTCCTGTTTCAGTGGAAATTACGTCAACGCATCATACAAAGCTGCGCGTTCCAAGGCACTTCAATGGGCCTTTAAGATGTCCATGTAAACACGTGAAATGAGATACAGCATTTTCCTGCTAACTGCAGGTGTGCTGTTCAGGCCAATAAAAGTTGAAATTAAGCAGTATTTTGTAACACTTGCATTATATTGTGACAGGATTGTGTGACAATGTTGGTGAAATACACTCTTTTTTCACACTGGTGAGGAGGTTTTGAGTTTCAAACAGTAAATATGATTTGTCTTGATTTGACTATACTTTGTTATATCTAGTGTAAGTGCATGTGGTCGCAACACAGTTCAACGAGTTGAACTGCTTATGTAAATTTATTATTTATTTTTTTAGATGACAGAAGAGATATTAGCATTGGAGTCATGAAATATTGTGTGAAGCTAATTTGAATTTGTTTTAGATCATTAGACATGATTTGCCTTCAAAGCTGTCTAAAAAAGCTTTTTTTGTGCTTGTCCTATTCCACACACATGCCTTACAGCAGTTTGGAAGCCATTTTCTGCTTTCTGTAAGCAGGCAACTCAAAATGTTCTTTTCTTTCTTTATCAATGGCTGTTTTGGCACATGTCCTCTCTATGACAAACCCTTTCCAGTAACCGTCTCTGCAGGTTATATGTTTGTCACTGTGATATGTAATGGCCCAGGCCTTGGCAAGTCCCACTTGTTTTTCTGTGGGACAATGACTGAAAATTTAGTATTTTGCAAGAGCCTGGCAGCAAATGAGCCAACCCCTTCTGGGTATTACTCACTCCGTTTTCATCAGAAAGATGAACTCTCACACGGATGCCAAGACATGAAATGAACGAAAATGTGGTCTGAAGCGGATCAGGTCTGAATAATTTGGAAAAACCTATAAAACTTGAGGAATGCCTCTTCTCAACTCACTGCTGACTGATTCTGTGTCTGCGTATTTATTTTAGCATTTCCATGAAATGTGCCTTTACTTTCAGCACCCATGGGATTTTTGGCTTGTGTTGAAATGTGGATGAAAAACTGTATATTTGATCTTGCCTAGAAGTTTTGTGGTGCTTATTAATGTAAAATACTGTGATAGTCCAATTGAAATGGCAAATCTGTATGTAAGAAATCAACACTAGTCAATTTTAAACAAAAGCAGATTTCGTTTCAAGTATAAGAAACATATGACCTTTTTGTGAGAGAAATTCATATGACATTGTATGTGTGTTAAAAAAAGTATATACAGTACACTGTGTTCCAAATTATTATGCAAGTGACATTTTCAGGACAATAAACATACAGGTTTGAGTTTTTCAAAGAAAGTGTTTGTTTGTTTTATTCCTCATATCTTTTAAGATAACTGGTGTCAATCTCAGACAGGTTTGTTAAGTAGTTCTCCGGGTTTTCTTAGGTAAATGGAAAACCTACTTAAAGAGGTTGTTCCACATTATTAAGCAAGTCACAGTTCTCTTGCAATATGGGGAGGAAGAAAGATCTTTCTGAAGATGAAAAGCATAAAATTGTGCAATGTCTTGCAAAAAGGCATGAAAACAACTAATATTCTATGAAAACGAAATGGAAATTATCAAACTATCAAAAGATTTGTGGGTGATTTAGCACAGAAGAACTAATTATGGGAAGTTTTATTATACATGTATTATATGTTATCATGGCCAGACCCTGCAAAATTTCAGAAAATCTCAGGATGAGGTTTAATAAGGAGGACAAGAACAAATAAGGAGCAGTGTTAACGAAAAGCTGAATTAGCAATTCATTTCGAAAGCTGCAAGCTGAAGTAAATCTTTGAACTTAATTTAGTTGACCTTTGGTTGAGTAATAATGGTTGCTTCCTCCCCTTTCCCTTCAAGTAAAGTAATTCTGAAATTTCACATTGTGAGATCTGGTTTCGTTGTGTAGACCACTGATATGTACCACTGGTGTATATCAGCACCAGGATATTTACTCACAGAGCTGTCATCACCCTTTTCTGAGTAGAGTGAATGAAACAGGTGTCCACCTGTAGAACAGCAGCAGTCTTCAAGCAGTGAAGAACACAATCTTTGAAATAGGAGATCAATTGTTTGAATCCCAAGACTGCACAAAAGCACAGCCACATCACTGAATTATGATAACCTTTGACCCCAAAGTCAATGTACGCCTGTTATAATGGCCCAGGAGAAAAAACGCCAAAGCTTTATGCCACATATCTGCCACATATCTGCTAACATTTTAACAATAGTTAATGTTTTACATGCTACTCCAGTATCTGAGCGCTCTTGATTTTGGATGCTAATAAAGTCATAAATGTTTAAAGATAAGTTGACATACTTATCTTGACAAACCATCTTGAAAGCTTTCTGTGGAAAAACAAAGGGCCAGAGTCCTGGTTGTGATCTAAATCATTTGTTTACAGTTCCTCTGAGAGAAACGTGCACAATGAAATCACTGTTCTCCAGAAAGTGCTGTGTGGGTTTATCTATCATCCGCTCTAGACGAGGGCAGAGCGCAGTTACAGAAAGCATGCAAAAGCAGTTGAGAAGACACATGCAGTTGTTTATGCAGGTGTACATGTACAGTAGCCCCCAAAAGTATTTGGACACTTAAGCAAAATGTATATACTTCAAGTACATCGAAGAACGAACTGGTGTGACGTCATTACGATCAAAATCAGGCCAAAACAAAGTTCATTTTGAGTTTGTTTATGGATTTTAAATAGTGGTAAATTTCTTCTGTTCAGTCCGCTGAGGTCAGATGAGTAAAATCATAAACACACTGTAGAGCTTTATAGTAGAAATTATAAAGTTGAAAATTTGGAAGTTGTAATTGAAAAGTTGGAAAAGTTCTAGGCAGCAACTCTCAGTTTTGCATTAGCATGTAACTATAATGTAAAAAAAAAAAAAAAGTCATAATTATTGATACTTATTGTTTGGTATTTAATTTATTATTTAAGCAAACGGGTTGCAGCAATAATTACACGGCTCAGGAAATATGATAAACATTTTAATCAATAAATCCAACTGGAACAGGAAATCTCAGGAGATATAATACATAACCATGTTAACCTCAAACAACACAGAACAATGAACAGACAGAACTAAGGGTTTAAATACACCCACAGCTAGGACAGACAGCCAGCACAGACATTTAACTAGTAACACCGACGGGCAGGCAGACAGGGAAAACCAAACACGACCATAAAACATACCCGTTTCAATACACCTCCAGAAGGCGGATCTTCACACCTTAAACAAAGAAAGTCCAAGAGAGGAGGGAGGGTGGGGGCTGTGGTGGTGGACGAGGGGCTGGTGAAGGACAGGGAACAGAAAATGTCAGCAGGAGAAACCAGGAAAGCGATGATGTTGGGAGCAGCCAGGAGCAGGAGGAGCCAGGTGGAGATCCAGACCACAGCCAGGACAAAGGCCCACAGCGACTCCGCCGAAGGAGGGAGGAGCCATGATGGAGACTTGGCAGGTTTAACCAGGGGGACCACAGACAGAGGTGGTGCCGATAGAGGTGGAGACCCAGGCGGAGCCGAAGGGCCGATGAGACTGCGCAACACCGATGGATCCGGAGACCGATGCGAAGCCGCAGTGACGAGAGTCCGAGGTAGAGGATTGAGGACTGAGGCAGAGCCAGTGGGACTGAGGACCAAGGTGGAGCCAAAAGTGTGGAGGGACGAAGTGCAGCTGAAAGCCTAGAAAGTCCGTGGCACAGGCAGAGCGACGTCTGACCAAGGTGGAGCCGAAGGGAGTCCGGTGGAGCCATAAGGACGATGGTCTCAGGTGGAGCCAAGGGAGGTCGGCGAGCCAAGTTGGAGTGATGGGCTAAGCAACTGGAGGCTGAGCCAGGGGATCCTCTTGACAAGGTGGAGCTGGAGACCTGAAGACCCAAGGCAGATCCACACAGCAAAGTGGAGTCAGAGGAAGAGCAGAGGGACTGAAGGGAAACAGCAGAGGCAGGACTGAAGAACTGGTTTTTATAGGCAGAGGAGGTGGGAGAGGGAGGCTGGGAGGGATCACAGGAGATGGAGGAGACTTGGAGCTGGACGGGACCAACAGAGACAGAACACAAAGGGAAATATCATCTTCCAATTCCTCATATAATGCAGAAGCCAAATGCAGCTCACCCTCAGTGAAAGGAGCGTGGCTCCACTCAATGCCTTCAAACTCCATGAGGATACCCAGAGTGACGGATGGGGCAGGAGCAAATGGTGAATGACAAAACATCGTTCACCAGCACCCACTCCACAAACACAGCGAAATTTCCCTGAGGACCATCACCAGGCAGGCATGCCTTTGTGCGCTTGTTCAGTCTGGTCCTTAAAAACAAGCACAGAGAGTGGTCTGGAAAATTTGTAAGGCACGGAAGGTCTATGAAATCCTTGGTGTAGTCCTCAATGCTTCGTAATTCCTGCTCCAGGCTGAGCAGTTGGATGGGCAAGAACAAGAATGAACCTCATTGGTTCTTGTGGAAGCTCAAACTTTTTTTAATCTTGGTTCTGTGTTCTGTAAGCAAACGGGTTTAATCAATAAATCCAACTGGAACAGAAATCTCAGGACATAGCCTATAATACACAACCATGTTAACCGCAAATGACATGGAACAATGAACAAGGTATTAAATACAAGGTAAAACAAAACTGGTGTAGTAGGGCTAATTAACAACCAAAGAAACTAACTAGGAGCACAGACGGCCAGGCAGACAGGAAAAACCGAACACAATGACAATAAAACCGTACATAACTGTTACAATTATATTTATCAATGATATTTATGTCGCTTTGTCTGCCATCTTGGACGGATTTTTCATTGAGCTAGTTGCATTGACAGTTAGCATACAGTTTGGATTGGCGGTATGGTTCCGTTCTGCAGCCTAGCATGGATAAGAGCAGGGAGAGCAGCAATAACCCCCCTTAGGGTTAACAGAAAAGAACCACATGAATGTATGCAGATATCATTAATTCAAGATTTTAAAGTACAACATAATTCAAGAATTTATTCTGATTCAGAGGGAATCAGAATGCCAAATCCTGACTGGCGAAAGGAGGAGCTGGGGATGGAGGAGGGTAATTCGCTCCTGAGAACGCGATAGCTGCTGATAATACTGAAGGAGCTTATATATGTATACAGTGATAGGCGTCATATTCCTATAGGTAGACGTGGATCAGCTGAGAGTCAGCTGATGCGAGCTTGACTAACATGACCTGCCAGAACTAACGCTACACTTGATGTTTATGAATGTTTATGAGTCCATCAGACAAAACTTATTCTGTAGTGTCAGATCAAAGCATCTTTTGAAAACATTTGCTATGGAGTTCAGTTTGTTTCAAAGAACTTGTCACTGGCCTGTAGTTAAGTTGCAGTCATGGAACAAAAGTCATAGACAGAAACCAGAGGTTTGCTGTTGCCTTTGTAAAATAAAATTAAAACTCTTGTATCTTGAAAATTGTGTATGTGCTGCAGATGAAACTGAATTGAAACAGAAGCATGTTGTATGTTAAGCCAGGAAAGCCTCTGGGACTTTACGAGGAACTGAACGCTTCACCCACATGCTATGATCTCCATGCCTGTCCACTGCCATCAGCTGCTCCAATGGTTGATGCTTTTTATGGTCTGCCCACGTCGCAGTTCAAGCATATCTAAAATGATTGTCTTCAGCAAGCAAATAGTAATCTCCCCTCCTACACCAGGGTTGGAATGCCGGCCAAGAGGAGGCCGCTTCTTCACCACAAGGGCCGTATCAAAATCTGTCCAGCGATTCTGATCTGAAAAGAGGAAGGAGCCCCTCCTAAAGATGATGAGTCAAACACAGATTACTAATGCAATCTCTATGACAAGAGCCATTAGTGAAGCTCCCGCCCACACCCAGCTGTTACTAATATAGTGTTCTTTCTCAAAAAACACAAATGATCTGGAACAAACTGAATAATTGATACCTACTTAGTCATAATCTTTAAAATCAGATGACTGATGGCACAGGCTACACTTAATTTTGTATTTTGGCTATTAAACTGCGCTAAACCATGATGAGAGTAACTAACGTGGCATCTGCATCAAAAAGCAATAAGTTTCACCTGTTAGGGTATTTCTTTGACAAAGAATGCTTCTGGAGAGGGTTTGGGGTGAGGGATGGTGGAGATTTATGGAAAGGAGTGGGAGTGAGGTATGATCTTGCTGATGGCTGACTGACGCACAGCTTGAAAGCATTAAAAGGGCTGATACAGCGAAGCAGGCTGTGTAATACACAGTGCACACATTCGCATGCAAAATGTCATCCTATGTGCTTACAATACACCTTCTATACTTCCATAGAAACTTTGCTGTTACTTTCATTCGTTATAGGATAATCCAAGATTAACATTCCTGTATTATTAACTCATCCTCATGTTGTTCCAATCCCATTTGACTTCTTTTTTCATTGGAACACAAAAACGAGAATTTTAGTCTTCTCATATAAACATTGATTAGTGAGCATAAACAGAAGCTCAACTGTACTTGCTTGACATGCGAGAATGAATCTCAAAACAAGAGGGTGAGATCGGTCTTTTTACATGTGATGTCAAGCTGTGATTGGCTGCGCAAGATTATAAATTAATGACGTGGCAGTGGAGTCTTTCTGTTAGAACTTACGCTTACGCTTTCATTGGTTCTTGTTGAAGCTCAAACGTGCTGCGTAACATGAGAATGAACCTCATTGGTTCGTGTGGAAGCTCAAATGTGCTGCGTAACACGAGAATGAACCTCATTGGTTCCTGCTGAAGCTCAAATGTGCTGCGTAACATGAGAATGAACCTCATTGGTTCGTGTGGAAGCTCAAATGTGCTGTGTAAGACGAGAATTAACCTCATCGGTTCTTGCTGAAGCTCAAATGTGCTGCGTAACATGAGAATGAACCTCATTGGTTCCTGCTGAAGCTCAAATGTGCTGTGTAAGACGAGAATTAACCTCATCGGTTCTTGCTGAAGCTCAAACGTGCTGCGTAACATGAGAATGAACCTCATCGGTTCTTGTGGAAGCTCAAACGTGCTGCGTAACATGAGAATGAACCTCATTGGTTCGTGTGGAAGCTCAAACGTGTTGCGTAACATGAGAATGAACCTCATTGGTTCGTGTGGAAGCTCAAACGTGTTGCGTAACATGAGAATGAACCTCATTGGTTCGTGTGGAAGCTCAAACGTGCTGCGTAACATGAGAATGAACCTCATCGGTTCTTGTGGAAGCTCAAACGTGCTGCGTAACATGAGAATGAACCTCATTGGTTCGTGTGGAAGCTCAAACGTGCTGCGTAACATGAGAATGAACCTCATTGGTTCGTGTGGAAGCTCAAAAAACGTGCTGCGTAACACGAGAATGAACCTCATTGGTTCCTGCTGAAGCTCAAATGTGCTGCGTAACATGAGAATGAACCTCATTGGTTCGTGTGGAAGCTCAAATGTGCTGCGTAACATGAGAATGAACCTCATTGGTTCCTGCTGAAGCTCAAATGTGCTGCGTAACATGAGAATGAACCTCATTGGTTCCTGCTGAAGCTCAAATGTGCTGCGTAACATGAGAATGAACCTCATTGGTTCCTGCTGAAGCTCAAATGTGCTGTGTAAGACGAGAATTAACCTCATCGGTTCTTGCTGAAGCTCAAACGTGCTGCGTAACATGAGAATGAACCTCATTGGTTCGTGTGGAAGCTCAAACGTGCTGCGTAACACGAGAATGAACCTCATCGGTTCTTGCGCAAGCTCAAACGTGCTGCGTAACATGAGAATGAACCTCATTGGTTCGTGTGGAAGCTCAAACGTGCTGCGTAACATGAGAATGAACCTCATTGGTTCTTGCTGAAGCTCAAACGTGCTGCGTAACATGAGAATGAACCTCATTGGTTTGTGTGGAAGCCCAAACGTGCTGTGTAACACGAGAATGAACCTCATTGGTTCGTGTGGAAGCTCAAATGTGCTGCGTAACATGAGAATGAACCTCATTGGTTCGTGTGGAAGCTCAAATGTGCTGCGTAACATGAGAATGAACCTCATTGGTTCCTGCTGAAGCTCAAATGTGCTGCGTAACATGAGAATGAACCTCATTGGTTCTTGCTGAAGCTCAAACGTGCTGCGTAACATGAGAATGAACCTCATTGGTTCGTGTGGAAGCTCAAACGTGCTGCGTAACATGAGAATGAACCTCATTGGTTCGTGTGGAAGCTCAAACGTGCTGCGTAACATGAGAATGAACCTCATTGGTTCTTGCTGAAGCTCAAACGTGCTGCGTAACATGAGAATGAACCTCATTGGTTTGTGTGGAAGCTCAAACGTGCTGCGTAACATGAGAATGAACCTCATTGGTTCCTGCTGAAGCTCAAATGTGCTGCGTAACATGAGAATGAACCTCATTGGTTCTTGCTGAAGCTCAAACGTGCTGTGTAACATGAGAATGAACCTCATTGGTTCGTGTGGAAGCTCAAACGTGCTGCGTAACATGAGAATGAACCTCATTGGTTCGTGTGGAAGCTCAATCGTGCTGCGTAACATGAGAATGAACCTCATTGGTTCTTGCTGAAGCTCAAACGTGCTGCGTAACATGAGAATGAACCTCATTGGTTTGTGTGGAAGCCCAAACGTGCTGCGTTAACACGAGAATGAACCTCATTGGTTCCTGCTGAAGCTCAAATGTGCTGCGTAACATGAGAATGAACCTCATTGGTTCTTGCTGAAGCTCAAACGTGCTGCGTAACATGAGAATGAACCTCATTGGTTCGTGTGGAAGCTCAAACGTGCTGCGTAACATGAGAATGAACCTCATTGGTTCGTGTGGAAGCTCAAACGTGCTACGTAACATGAGAATGAACCTCATTGGTTCTTGCTGAAGCTCAAACGTGCTGCGTAACATGAGAATGAACCTCATTGGTTTGTGTGGAAGCCCAAACGTGCTGCGTTAACACGAGAATGAACCTCATTGGTTCCTGCTGAAGCTCAAATGTGCTGTGTAAGACGAGAATTAACCTCATCGGTTCTTGTGAAGCTCAAACGTGCTGCGTTATCTCGCGTCAAGCATGCTTTAGCTTCCATGACCAAATTTGGATGCTATATACGTTCGCTGACATTTTTATGTAAATAAAAGCCTGAATTAAATCTGTTCATCATACAAAGTGACCGTGTCTCTTCAGAAGACGTGGACTGAACTGCTTGATTCATATGGATTTCTTTTACGATCTCTTTATGAACATTTTGAAGCATGAGAATTATGAGAAAATATATTTTCAATAGAGGAACAGAAATCTCTCAGATTTCATTAAGTACTGCATATCTTCATTTGTGTTCGAAGATGGAAATTCAACAAAAGTCTTATGGATTTAGAACAATATGATGGCAAATAATGGATGACAGAATTAAGAATTAAGTGCACTTCTTTTTACTTCTCAAGGGACTGTATTTATAAGGACAAGAATAACAAATACAAGCCTTCAAAACATCTCATTTTGTGTTCCACAGAAGAAAGGAAATCATACAGGTTTTGACACGAGCGACATGACATGAGCGTTAGTAAATAATGACAGATTTTCATTTCTGGGTCATCTGTTACTTGAGTCCTGGCAAAAACACACAAGCGTCTACTGTATATCTGAACATGTCTGAATGGATGGCAGTTTTACCAGGAGCAATAACAACAGTGATGACTGACAGCATTAAAATGTATGTTGGCTGCTATGTTGAACTACACTTCATGTCGTGCAATACAACTGCACTCAGCCAATGAGATTCAATACACGTTCTCTTTCATTTTCAGAGAGATAAACAGATGTTTTCAAACATACTGAAGAATGCAAGGTATTTGGTTTATACATTCAGTACTGCACAGGTGCCAGAAATATGACAAGAATTCATTGCTTCAGTCCCTGTTTATAAGTGCACTTCTCTCGGAGCTCATAGCAGCATTCTATCAAACACACTTGTCTGGTTGACATTTGCTGTGATTTCTGGCATTGTGAAACAGCACTGCCTGCCCTACATCTTCCCTGAGCAACGCACTTGATCAGGACAGCTGGTTGGTTCATTTCCTTCCTCACTGTTTTGGTATATTTATCTCTGTGAGGGCTTGGTTCTCAATTTACCAAGTGAGGAAAAAAGAAAAATCTTGTAACTTGGAGAAGTGAATCAGAGTAATGATGTCATACTACAACGCATAGTTCTCCCTAATACACTGGTTTCCTTGTTCCTGCACACACACACACACACACACACATACACACCTTGACACCAGTTAACTCCACTTTGCATTTGTTTTTCAGCTCAGAAACTGGATGTGCAACAGCTGAGTGACTCAATCCCTGCATGCAATTGGGCAATAACTCAGAAACCAAAAACAGTCTGCCCAAAACTCTAGCTCTTTCCTTATGAATCTCCTGTTAGAACTGGTTCTTGTTTTTTTCAGGTGGATTTGATGGTCCACTTTAGATATTCTACTTACTAAAAGTAACTTTGCAACTACATGTCAACTAACTCTCATTAGAATATTAATTGATGGCTAACACTTTGTTTTGATGCTTCCCACCACAGACATTCTACTGATTATAAGTGACTTTACAACTACTTATTCTACTTACCCGAACCCTAACCTAACAGTCTAACGTCTAATGCAGTCTACTATACTCTAATGAGAGTTAGTTGACATGTAGTTGCAAACTTATTTATAGTGTATTAAGTTATAATTTACTTATCATTCCAAACACATGATTTACTTTCTTCTGTGGAACACAACAGGATAATTAATTGGTTGGTCAATCGGTTGGTCGGTCGGTTGGTTGCGTTAGTTGGTGGTTTGGTTTGTGGGTTGGTTGGTTGGTTGGTTGGTCGGTCGGTTGGTTGGTTGGTTGGTTGGTTGGTTGGTTGGTTGGTTGGTTGGTTCATTGGTGGTTGCGTTAGTTGGTGGTTTGGTTTGTGGGTTGGTTGGTTGGTTGGTTGGTTGGTTGGTCGGTCGGTCGGTTTGTGGGTCGGTTGGTCGGTTGGTCGGTTGGTTGGTCGGTTGGTTGGTTGGTTGGTTGGTTGGTTGGTTGGTTGGTTGGTTGGTTGGTTCATTGGTGGTTGCGTTAGTTGGTGGTTTGGTTTGTGGGTTGGTTGGTTGGTCGGTTGGTCGGTCGGTCGGTCGGTTTGTGGGTTGGTTGGTTGGTTGGTTGGTTGGTTGGTTGGTCGGTTGGTCGGTTGGTTGGTTGGTTAGTGAGTTGGTTTGTGGGTTGTTTGGTTGGTTGGTTGGTTCGTTGGTTCGTTCGTTGGTGGTTGCGTTAGTTGGTGGTTTGGTTTGTGGGTTGGTTGGTTGGTCGGTTGGTCGGTCGGTCGGTCGGTCGGTTTGTGGGCTGGTTGGTTGGTTGGTTGGTTGGTTGGTTGGTTGGTTGGTCGACATTTAACAACATTTAACAAACTTTTATGTTAAATTAATCAATTTGACGGCACTCATTTTTAACAGTTTTACTTTTATTCACTGATTTGAATCTGTAGACCTGGTTGTTGTATGGAAAATAGCTGCATGAAGAGTCTTCAAAAAGTCTCCTGAGAGAAAAAAAAACAAGAGCATTTGAGTTTGGAATGACATGAGATTGAATAAACAATGACAGAATTTTAATTTTTAATTTTTTCCTTTAAGTAAACAGAGAGGGGCACAGTCAGCCAAAACAGAGAATGAGTCTGAGGTCCTCGCACACTAAACAAAATCCATTCTAGCAATCAGAAGTCAGAAATGTGGGTTGTTTTGAGGTACTCTGGGGATTCTGAAACCTAAGATGAACTGTATATATGAACTGTTTACATATGCATATGCTCTGTTATAGAAGCTCTGTTCTGCTTGTGGTCTCCTAAAAGACAAACACAGAGAGGGAATAATATGGGAACGCATCTGCAGGTGTCTTTGAGTTGTGGTTCGCTTGTCCTGACATGCACGCTGTTCTCGTTTAAGGAGGAGTTGTGTCATTATCCTCAGAGACAGCGGCAGGCCAGCAGTGTGCCTGTATCAAAACAAGTACGGTCACAAACAGCTCTTAATCACATTGTGTTCTGAAACCAGTGTTAAACAATTGTCTCTGACACCTCTAGTCTCTCCTGCCTAACGGGTTTCTTGATCAAACTTGATGATGATGAAAGAATAGAATATCACATTTCATGTGAAAACTAAATTCTTATGTTTTCTTAGGAAAAAAAGAGTGGTGCTTACATGTAGAAACGTTGTTGCCACTATGCTAGTGTGTTTTGAGTGTAGTTTCAAACCCCACCTCCAAGTCTCTGATAGATATTGCTACTTCATGTCTGTGCAGTTTTTATGTCGTATATCAGTCACAAGGTGAAAATTGTAAGCTGGATTCAATTGAAATGGAACGTCCTCAAAAAGCTTTGAGACATCATTCATGATCATAGTGATTAATACACCTTACTGAGGGTTAGAGGTTAATTAATTGTCTTAAGCCACCTTTCTTTATAGGTCTATGTAGTCCTATAATATTATAGTTTTTTTTATTATAATCACTGTTCATTTTCCATTGATGAATATTTATTCATTTGTATAGGCCTATACGTGCTTCCTGTTCAAACAAGTAAATTCCTGGTTGTCCCGCCCTTGCGCCAGTAAACATGTCATCAGAGAAGAGAAGAGATTTTGGGGAAGTTATTTTGATTAAAGATTACTATGAGGACACATAAATAGACAAAAAAACAATAATACACCCTTATAAATAATTTATAATAAATATGCTACTGCAATAGGCTATTCCATAGGCTGACGAAAAAAAATAGGAATTGTCCATTTTGTGACTTCTTGTAGTCTCGCAGACTTTTGGACCCCAATGTATGTTTGCTTTGATATATTTAGAAATAAATAAATAATATCTCCAATTCTTTGTTAGGCTATTATGTCTTTAATGAACAAATGAGCCACGCTAATCATAAAAATTGTAGCGTCTTGAAGTACTTCTGCGCATGCGTCCTGTGTCAGTCAGCTGGCGGTGACGCGCAGAGGAATCCGAGCAGAGCCACTCATTGAACTCTTGAGGAACGCGCCTCCAGTGGAGTAGTGCTGCTGATGACTGCGCATGCGCGGTCTTCAAAGTTCAGTGAGCGGCTCTGACTGCTCGGATTCCTCAACGCCGTCTTCAGTTCACTCAAATACTCACCGCGCGCGACATGAGTGAGCGAGCGAGCGCGCTTCTCGGACTTTCGGCTTTAGTTGCTCTTCTTGAGTAAATCACGGGCTAGAAAGTGAAACGATACTGAAGAAAAACACGATGTAGTGCATATTACCGACGCTGGACTGTTAAATTTCGTACCTGCAAAGCAGAGTTGTTTAGTATCGCGCTGGAGGAGAAGTAGACAGCGGTGGGACAAACATGCTCTCGCCGTTCTTGGCGTATTTTCTGTCGCTTGTGGTTCTGTGTAGGATTGCGCGCTCCCAGTACTCAAGCGACCAGTGCAGCTGGAGGGGCAGGTGAGACAAGCTTTAAACATTTACTTATTATTATACAAGTGCGCCCTTATTACTCGTTTGCTATTAATGTAAAAATAATTTCAATTGAGTCAATTGCATTTGGAGGTTTTACTCTTTAAAATCCAAGATTAAATTTGTTGATGCCGATTTATGTTGTTGTTGAGCTAATGTTTTAAGTTCAAACTTAAACTTGTTTTTTAGACTAAAACAAGTAGAATAGTAACATTAAATCATGATTAATGTTATGACAGTATGCGAAGTCTCAGTATGAGCAGTAGTATAGTCTATCAGCTATTAAAGTTATGTTTATGAGTTGTTGAGTAATTGTAGTTTTCATTTTATTTTTGTATCAGGCCTATTATTTGAAGGTGTTATGTTGTTATTATGAGTGGTAGTGGTTGTAGCGTCTGTATTAATAACATTTTATCATTATATTCTCATTTTTTGTAGTTGTAAGTTATGACCACATATGTTTTTTCATTGCTGGAACTCAAATGATCAAAACAAGTTAAGCAATTTTCAACTTTTTTTTAATAAGTTAAACAAGATTCAACTAATTTTTTTTAAGTCAGTTAAATGTAATTTAAGTTTGAATGACTTAAACATCCAAGTTGATTGTACTTAAAAATTCAAAGCAGCAACGTTTTTTTACAGTGTTCAGTCTTGTTATTCTGTCCTGCTGAATGCTGAAGCTGGCATAACCTGAAAGCAGAAACTCTCTGATCAGTGATTCATTTCTGCTCACTGGTTTGACCTAACCCAGATTAATCTCTCATGTAAAATATGCAAATCACTCTGTTCTTTGTTTGTTTAGACAGTTGAACTTTTCTTGAGTTAATAAACTATTGCCTATACACACTCACACCCGCTGTGACATTTTCTAGAAAACTGAGAAGCTTTTAGTTTAATATAATCTTATTTGGTCATCTTGGCTTTTAAATGTAAATGTGCATTTAAATGTGAAAATATGTTTTGGTCGACGATAAATCTTAGATTTCTCTGCCACATAACTTCATCTCATTACAATGCTTGTTATTATTCCTAAACAATAGCTCTCTTCCTTCAAAAACATGACATATTTCGGCTCTCTGTGAATTCTTTTTTCAATAGAAAGGCTGAGTGTGCTGTACTCTGACTGTGCAGCCATAATCTGCTGTTGATTTGCCAGGTCTTAGTTCAGCCTCTCATTACGGCGGAGCCGCATTTCAAACGCTCTTAATTAAAGAGGAGCCGTTATAAATGAGGACACGGCAGCTTGTGAGTCTGCCCCGCACATGTGTCACCCCAGGCTCCACATGAGTTTTGGGTCCTCACCTCTCATTTTGGTGAGTTTAATCTGGGGTCTGCAGCAGGCTGATTGTAGAACCGCTGGAGGGTTCGGAAGCAGATGGCTCATTTTCTGCCTAACTGACATCAGGCCACAGACTCGAGGCGCAGAACCGCAGATGATGTCTAAAAGTAGAGGAGAGAGTCTCTTTGTGTGGCCGTTGGACAGCGGCAGGACTGCTGCCCGGACGTGCAGATCCTCGTCGTTTTGAGGAGTTGAAAGCGAGGGGAGGTTCAACTGCGTGACCTGCATTTGCACTTGCATGCTCCGGGTTCGGCTACTGTCTCTGCACTTGTCTGCGGAGAGGCCTGCGTGTCCTAGGAGCCATTGACTTGCGCTTCAAAAATCCTACCCACGGCAGTATGCCCAGTGTTGGATCTTGCCAAAGCGTTGGAAAGGAGAGAAGAAAAATGAGAGACGGTTAATGTGTATGTGTGTGCGCATGCCTGCACGTGACGGGTCATGCAGCAAGCCTTGCGCGTGGGTCTTAACACCTTGTGTGAAAAGACATTAACTTCATTCTTCCTGCTCGGAGAAAAGCTTTCCTTTCATATGAGCCTCAGCTTTGGACTCGACTCTGGCGCAGACTGTTCAGAACAATCGCCCTAATGTTTGAAGTTTCCTTTGCTGTGTTTTACGCTAAAGGCCAATGATAGAAGATCCAACCATCCTTATTTAGGGGATTACCCTTGGTGTGAGATGCCGCCATTTGCTTCAAACCAGACTGGTTTGCTTTGTTTAATCTATAGTTGTTTGTTAAAATTTACTAGCTATAACTCCAATGTCAGAATTAGATAAGTAAGTTTGATGACTGACCTGTTCCAAAACTTAGTGAACTGCCATTTCCCTTCCAGTATTTTAAGCCAACGTACGATTGCTTCCAGACAGTAGCCAGTAAAATTATGCTGCCTTCTGAAATCATTTGTTTTGGCAGAATTCATGGATAAGCCAATCCCGGAATGATTGCGCTTAGCGAACACAATGCCTTCATGAAGTCGAAAGGGACATGGATAATGTTTTTTTAATTATATGATTGTATTTAAAGTCCCCCTGTAGTCAATAATTTTGTCCCTTAAAACTCATCTTTGATCACCAAAATTACATATTTAAATGTTTTTTTCCTTGAAGAAAAAATTCTTCATGCCTTAAGATAGCTTGAGTGTAACTCTATACCTTTGCCTCATTTAGTATATGCAGTTCTATGAATGTGCAAATTAGGCCCGCCAAATTGGTTGACGTGATTGGTTACAAGGTAGTTTGTGACATCAGAAACCAGCAATTTCAAACTGCGTTTTTAAGAGTGTTTGGTTCACTTCAGGTTTAAGGAGAAAATACTCAGCAATGGTGTTGACTTGTGAATTTGCAAATGGTTTGTCTTAAAGCATATTAAAAACACCCCATAGACATATAAACAACATTAAAAACTTGATTTTTCTATATTTGAACATGATTCTTTAACTGTAGGCCTATTTCATGCAGTACTGAATTGTTTTGATAAAAAGAGACTAATAGACTTGTCTCCATTGATAGACCAATATGTTGGCCCATATTTTTAGTGTATCTGCTCTAGTGGTCGACCAATATATTGCCTTGGCTGATACATTGTATCGGTCAATATTTGGCTTTTTTTTTCTGTTTGGTCAAAAGTGGGACTTTTATTTTGACAGTACTGAGAACTAACCACTGTGTACTGTATGTTAAATTAGCTTTGCCTGAACAGATCGCACAGATCTATCAGTGCACTGGTTTCAGTGTTTACTTTGTTTTTTATTCTCTCTTTTAAACTTGCAATGAAACAGAATCTTTTCTTGTGTATCGTGGTATCTGTGTAACAGATTATCGAAAAAGAAAAAATGTAAGGGGGGGACTTGTTTCTATTCATCGGTTGTTGATTGGAATTTGAGATGTGGTTGTTTCAGTGATTGGAGAAGTCCTTTGTTTTATGTTACATTAAGTTATGTTGTTTTGATTAAGCATTACAAAGTTGCGAATTAATTGTCGACTAAGATATATAGTAAGTTCTTAGAAAATAGATAGATAGGCTATACACTTTTTGAAAACTTTTGAAAACTTCTTGATTCTATCTTAAACTCCCCCTGTAGTAAATTTTATCCCTTAAAACTAATCTTTTCATGTCTTAAAATACCTTGAATGTAACTCTACACCCTTGCCTCATTTAGTATACGTGGTTTTATGAATATGCAAATTATCCCCGCCTCCACTCACTCACACCAGCTCAGAGATCCACTCGTTGACGATCACACGTTGACCTGATTGCTTACAAGGTAGTTTGTGAAGTCAGAAACACCAGCGATTTCAAACCATGTTTTTGAGACTGTCTTTGGTTCACTGCAGTTTTAAGGAGCAAATACTCAGTAATGGTGTTGATTTATGAGTTTACACATGGTTTGTCTTGATTTTCACCACAAGGGGGACTTAAAGTATAGCCTAAATCTGATTATTTTACAGATTTTTTAATAAATTAAAACATAATTCGAATTGGTTCATTTTAAACGGATTGATTTCCAATTATTTCAGTAAATATTATGTAAATAAATATATATTTAATGGCAGGAATTGTTATGCTTGTGTTATTTATTATCTTTAAATTAAATGGTGAGATATCTTATTTATTGGCTTTATCAACCATCGCCCACAAAAAAATATATCCGTTAACCACTAATCTGCAATATTATCTTTTTAATCTGTTAATCTAATCCAATTTTATTTGCCTCATTAAATTGTGTTTATCATGTATATTGGCATTACATTGCCATCACCTGATTTAATTTGTGTGAGCTGTGTATTTTTATGCTTTTTAGAATGTTAGCTTCTTGTTAACATCACAATCTGTTGGAATCAGTTGTGAGTTGGAGGTTCTCATCATGCGTTTCAATTGAGGTTCGCTATTTGTGGGTCGCAGCCTATGTTACTTTTGGGGTTGAGTTTCAGTTAAGATTCTGCCATTTAAAGTAGGGTAGATCCTGGATCAGGGCTTATATCTCCTTTCTCTGCCTTCTTGTAGTGGTCTGACCCATGAGGGACACACGCGGGATGTGGAACAGGTGTACCTCCGCTGCGCCCAGGGCTACCTGGAGTGGCTGTACCCCACAGGGGCCATCATCGTCAACCTGCGGCCGAACACATTGTCCCCAGCGGCGTCTCTTCTCTCCGTCTGCATCAAACCCTCTGCGGAGTCCAGCGGGACCCACATCTACCTGGACCGGCTGGGAAAACTGCGATTGCTCCTCCGTGAGGAAGATCAGGCAGAGGGAAGAGTGCACTGTTTCAGCATCCAGGACGGGGCGCTCTTCATCGAGGCAGTGCCTCAAAGAGACATCAGCCGAAAAATCACAGCCTTCCAGTATGAGCTGGTCAACCACAGACCAGGAGCTGATCCACAGTCATTATCTGGTATGATGTTCTCTTGATCTTTAAAGACTCCCTTGACAAGCACAGTTTTCTTTCATGTGAAGTGTTTTTTTTTTCTTTTCTTTTTTTCGTCAAATTAAAGGAGTTGTATTTGGAAAAAACAATATATATAACAGAAACAGCCAGCAGACATCAGCTAAAAAGCCCAATTTTGATTTCCTGGAAGCTTTGATGGAACAGTGAGATTTCTTTTGTGGTTTTGAAAGAAGTTTCTCGTGCTCACCAAGACTGCATTTTATTTTATCAAAAATACAGTAATAAAAAAAGTCTCTTGAGGTTACACTTTATTTCGGTAGTCCACTTTAGACATTCTACTGACTATATAAGTAATTTTGCAACTACATGCCAACTTATTCTACTAACCTAAACCCAAACCTTAACCTAAAAGTCTACTAATACTCTAATGAGAGTTAATTAACATGAAGATGCAAATTAATGAGAGTTAATTGACATGTTGTTACTTAGAGTTAATAGAATTTCTAAACTGGACTATCAAAATAAATTGTAACCCTATTTGAATAATTTGCCAAATGTAATTTATTCCTGTGATGGTTAAGCTGAATTTTCAGCATCATTACTCCAGTCTTCAGTGTCACATGATCCTTCAGAAATCACTCTAATATGCTGATTTGATGCTCAAGAAACATTTCTTATTATCAGTGTTTAAAACAGTTGGTCTGCTTAATGTTTTTGTGGAAACCATTTTTCTGGGTTCTTTAATGAATTGAATCATTTAATGAATGAGTTTGGAAGAGTTTCTTTTGAAATTCTATTCAATTGCTGCTTTTTTCAGGAAAAAGCATTATTACATTTCCGTGACTCCGTGGTTTTTGGGTACACGTACTTCAATGCACGCAATACCAAGGGTTTGTTTATTTTAAAAAGTACTCGATCCGTAGCTAATGTTTTCATGCCCAGCAACAGATGATATCTTTACCTCAGGAAACATCCACCCCTCTGTGATTCTGAGATCTGTGCTCATATTTATACTGGAAAGTGATACTGATTTGAACCTTGTTTGCCGTGTGATTAAATACTGTGTTATTCAGGGCTTGTGGCGTAGGTCTCACGCTGAGACGCCACGAGCGCCCCGTTGCTTCTATCTGTCATTTACTCCGGAAAAGCATGTTAAACATTTAGCCTCATTTCAGAAATTAAATTTCAAGCAGTGCACCTGCTGAAACTGAATGGCCTAAAGCAAAGTAGATTCTTCAAATAACAGGTCTGTTTTTCCTCTCCCAAACAAAGCTAAAGTATTGTTTCAGTGTGTCTCCCCCTCAAGGGTAACACGTTCAGAGCTGCCATGTAAATCTGTGCTCTGATAAACAGCCTTTAGTTAGATTTCTCCAGACACGGATACAGTAAAACCAGAGTAACTAAACGGTTTCTGTATTCTGGGACTGTGTGGCATTAATGCAATTCACTATAAACCCTTTTCCTTTATATATTATAATATACTAGGAAGTAGGAGGCATTGAAAATATCCTCAAAGTGTAATTACTTTGCACTTTGTGGATATTTCATACTTCTTTGTCACTGTCAATAAATGCCATAAAACATTTGCGTCCAGAAAATGGGCAGTCAAATTTTTCCACAAACTTTTCTACGCATTTTAATGTGTCCTTTATCGTCAAGTTTGTGTTCGCCTGCTTGTGATTTCAGCGATCTGAGCGGGTAGATCTGTAAGGTGACCTGTTTTCCTCTTTCCGAGCTTGTGTGGGTTTTTTCTCTGCGTTTACCTCGTGAATGCTGACCTGCTGTGCTGGAATTGAGTTGCTTTCCATCACTGTGGAATGTGTCTTAGACCAGCTGTTGGGAGGATATATTATCTCCATTTTTTTTCCCCCTACTCCCTTCCTCTTCCTCTTTTCCCCTGTCTCCCTGGCTTCCCCTCCCTCACTTTTTCCTTCATTACTTTTCGTTCCGCCTCTCTGAAGTGGTTGGGATGCAGGCTGAGTGGCATATGAATCTTTTCTGCATTAGCATGGAATGCAGGGGGGGGGGACCAGATGTAGCTGGGACACTATCTTCCCCCTTTCACCCTGCCAGCGTGTGAAGTGGTTGTGATCCCAGCAGCGTTGCATTAATTTGGGGCAGCGAGGTCTGCTGACTCAGATGCCAGCCCATTCCTGCGGTTCCGTTTCAACTTTTTTGCATGCGAGTCGCCACAAAGCTTTTGAAAAAGCCCATCTGCGCTCCAAGCCCAGCTTTCGCGTTCAGGACGTAAGCGCTGGCAGCAGTTAACGCTTCACATCAAAACTCTGCGAGGCCTAGCGTTCTGAAAGATCACCCGCTTTGAAGCTTTGGCGTTTGCCAGCTGTTGCGAAGCTGATTCCTGGATGACCTCTGGCCCTGTTGGTGATGCGACGCGCCTTGTGTTGCAACAACGGGCGACCTCTGGTCCGCTCTCCTCACCCACAGCTCCTCAACAGACATGACCGGACCAGCTCTGCTCATACAGTATGTGAAGGGCCAGGTTCAACAAATCAGTTATTTCACCAACTTTCTTTGCTAATGCCCAATCTACGCTGGAAGCAAACTTGTTAAGCATCGAAACTAGTTTGCTATTTTTCTAAACAATTATTTAGCCTATGCTGTAAACGCCCATTGCAGTGCATATACTTCAGTGATTTGTAATGGGTGCAATTTGGTGTTATAATGAGGGTTTGTGACATATTTTTTTGCTTTAACTTTAATGACTGAAAAGACATTTATAATGTCTTTGTTTTGTTTTTTTTGGACATTTGTCACTCTTATTTGCTACTTGCTTCCAGTGTAGAGTGGGTGTCAGACGCTATATACTTTTTACGACACTTCATAACAATTTGGCAGCGGCTATTTGCACCAAGTGTGAATAGCAACTAGATTCTATTTACACAAAGTGAAAATAGCATATTTTTAGCGATAGATGCTATTTACATGGTTTTAAAAGCAATAGATTCTTTTACACTGTGAAAAATAGCATATTTTTTAGCGATAGATGCTATTTATATGGTTTTAAAAGCAATAGATTCTATTTACACTGTGAAAATAGCAGCATTTTCTTAGCAATATGCTATTTACACTAAGTGAAAACAGTGATAGATTCTATTACACTATGTAAAAATATCAGTATTACCTTTGCAATAAGTGCAAATAGTAGTTATGCTATTTATAATTCTAAATAGTGGCAAATACTATTTGCACCTCAGTGTTGTTGTACATTAAACGGTATGCAATGATAACAGAGTGTAAATGACTATATTTATTAAAATTTTTAAATGGATGCTGGCTGATTAGGACAATAAAGCCCTCCCCTAAACAATAAATACTTGATTATTAAACACCCGTTAGACACTTTATTTCCACTTTTTGAATATTTTCTTAATTTTTATTGAAAATAAATGCCTTTCTGATCTGATATGTGATGAGGAAAGGGAGTTGAGCGAATTTGGCAAACGGCAGATTCGAACTTGGGTCGATTTGCATCAAAACTTTATGCCACACGCCTTACCCCTACACTATTGCTACTGTTGGCATTCCAGCGTCTTCCGTGATTTTGTCTGGCCCAACCAGATGTCAGTAGGCGGAGTTAATGTAAATGGCCTCTGCCAACAAGGTAAATTGTGTAAATAGACACTCCATAACAATATACGACACTTTATAACAATTTTGTTGTACTTTACAGCTAGGGACCAGTGTATCCTTGCATCGCGATTCACTAAAAGCCTGAACACTTTGAAAAACCACAGAGCAATGCTCTATGAGCAGCCCACAAGAGTTTTGGCCAACCAACACTCACATTTACTTCAGGAAAAATGTCATTTTGAAAATCTTTTTGAAGCCCCTCAATCTACCTGCACTAATAGACAACTAAACTTGTGTCTGGTAGCTGTGGACAACGTCCACTGACACACCTGCCCAACCCAACCTAACAGACCGTAACCCATAAACCTGTAAAACACCCATAAACCCTTCACCCAGCCACCTGAATCAACCAGTCGCTCTGCTGCAAGCCTGGGGGGGCTTGAGACCCTCCAGACGAACGTGCTGGACTATATCTGCGCGTGGGGGCCGTAATGACCCCGGAGCCTGATTTATTTGGAGAGAGAAAACACGGCGATCAAAGCCGACACGGTGCTGCCAGTGTTTAGGTTTTGCTGATTGCCTTGTTGCCTTGTCAAGATTCTGCGGCGACCTGAAAGCGAGGGAGTGTTTTTCTCTTGTCTTGTGTCGCTATGGGTTGTAAAATAGTACAAAGTGTTCGACGCACCCCAGGTTGTTGGCACAGGTGGAAGTGCTGTGCAGTGTTGGCTCCTCTAGATGTTTCTTTCTTTCTTTTTTTTACCCAGAGCTTCCAGTCCTTGCAGTCACTGCTCCATGTTTGAGTTGTTCTCAGCTGGATCTCATTTGAGTCAGGGTGTGAGGACTCTGTGTGTGTTTGTCAGTGTTTTTCTAGAGGGGGAAGGGTCGAGATGTTCCCCTCCTCTCCACCAACACAACGTTCTGGTGGTTAATTACAGATGTTTTTGTTTTTTTTAATGAGGAGCCTTTTTTTGCAGGCCTCCCCACATCTTTTTTTGGTTAGAAGCCAACTAGCCGTGACGATAAAGTCGGCTTCTGCACGCTCAATAAATCTGCAGCAGAAATTAATTATGTCTTTGAAGGTCCAATGTGAATTGGGAGCACGTGGCGGGTGTGGATGTTGATCTGTGTTCTGGTTTGTTAGACAGATTTCTAAAAATAACATGCTACATTCTGCACATGTGATGGTTATTTCTTGTTCAGTGGCTGTGTTTGGTCTGATTTTGTTATTCTGTATCTCCACAGCACCCTGCCAACCCTGTACAGATACGGAGGTCCTGCTGGCCGTTTGCACCAGTGACTTTGGTAAGACGAGCCACATCTTTAAAGAAATTTGTAATGTTTTTAATGATCAGTAGTTAAAAATCTAAAGAAATGCCTACATGTTTCGGCATTAAGTTTACAATTAAATTTCAATTATAATTGGGAAACGATCCTAAAGAATCCTTCCCACCTGGCACTATTTAAGCTACATGAATACTGTTCTATGTCCATCTATCTATCTATCCATCTATCTATCTGTCTGTCTCATTCATCTATCTATCTATCTATCTATCTATCTATCTATCTATCTATCTATCTATCTATCTATCTATCTATCTATCTATCTATCTATCTATCTATCCATCTATCTGTCTGTCTCATTCATCTATCCATCTATCTATCCATCTATCCATCTGTCTGTCTCATTCATCTATCTATCTATCTATCTATCTATCTATCTATCTATCCATCTATCCATCTGTCTGTCTCATTCATCTATCCATCCATCTATCCATCTATCCATCTGTCTGTCTCATCCATCCATCCATCCATCCATCCATCCATCCATCCATCCATCCATCCATCCATCCATCCATCCATCCATCCATCCATCCATCCATCCATCCATCCATCCATCCATCCATCCATCCATCCATCCATCCATCCATCCATCCATCCATCCATCCATCCATCCATCCATCCATCCGAATCAGCCCTCATTATGTCGTCTTTATCGAAACTGGCATTGCTTTAAAATCCTGACAAAAAAAAAATCGTACAATTCCTGTTAATTTTCTAAAGAGGTGTCTTATGCTGTTAGTATCATGATGGGCCATCATGATAATATTTGGAACATGTTTTTAAAATATCTAGTTTTTAATTTTATATTTGAATCAAAAATGTTTCATAATGAAAATTTATGTTAAGAGAAAATTCCAATGTAGATCCTTTAGGATGGGTTCCCTATTGTGCTAGTTCAAATGGGAATCCCATACACATTCTTTGACAATTGTTTGACAAGGGGTGTCCCGTAATGCAATCAATATGGAAAAATCCCACCAACTATGTTTGTCTTATGTAGTTTTATTTCTCTCCTCTACAGTGGCTCGGGGGAATATTCTCGGTGTGGCAGAGGAAGAGGACCAGACCTCTGTTACCGTGTCCCTGAGTCGCCTATACAGACAGAAGACACAAGTGTTTGTGTCTGGGGGCGGACGGGCCAAACGCTGGACGGGCTTTGTGAAGATGCCCAGCCAGTGCGGGGTTAAACCAGGGGATGGCGAGTTCCTCTTTATAGGGACTGTGAGGTTTGGAGAGGCCTGGCTCAGTTGCGCTCCACGGTACAAGGACTTCCTTAGGGTGTATCAGGACGCACAGCAGCGAGGGACCAACCCATGTCATTTGGACACAGACTGAATTCTTTCCAGGAAACCACACGGTCCGCCCCGTCGCGAGGAACTGTGACCCCGCGAGCAGCTGTATGTCTCTGTTTGTGTCTGCAGACAGGAGAGGTTTAGGTCCGTATAGACTGCAATATCGATGCAGAATCCTCTCGCCTGCTGTCCCAGCATTCCCTGAGACACGACTCGTGCTCTTAAAACATCCCGCAAAAACAACTAAAGTTGGACTTGTATTTACTAAGCCAATGCCGAATTCTCCTGACATGTCTTAAGACTGATATTTTCAGATTTTTTTGTTTTTTTTTACTTTCTTGCGGTCACAATGTAGCAGACCTGGCTGTTGAATGTGTAAAATGTGAAAAGAACATTCTGAAACGGAAGTCCCAAATGCTTTGTAAAAAGCTTGTTGTACAGTTTTGCAGTTGTTTCTATGACAGAAATATATTGAAGAAAAAGCCTGCTTTTTAATTTTAATTTTTTAAGAAAATTTGAAGTGCAATTCCTGCCTGTGTTTTGTCTTCAGGCTGTTCAATTGCAAATGTGTCTTTCCAAGGATTAAAGTTCTTTTTTTTCTCTTTGGAATTAAATCATGTGTCTGTGTTTTTGTTCTTTGCCCACTCATGGTCACTGTAGTTTTCAACCTAATCTATGAACTGTGTCCAAAAATGATTTATCATGTACTTGTTCTCTGTGGTTCTTAGGTTCTTAGGTGGTTGCTTACTAGGATTTTAACAAAGGGCTAATCCCAAATCTGAATTCTGAAAATTCTTGAGTCATTTCTGCAAAACTGTGTGAGATGACGTTTTTCACACTAATTTTATCAACCACCAGGGGAAAATTGTAAGTCAGATTGCATAGAAAACTTATATCACACATCTCCCTTAAAAAAAACACAGTTTGAGGTATCATTCATGTATGTACAAACGGGCTGAATAAATTATACGCTTCAAGTGGAATCCAAGCAACATATCTTGGATTAAAAAAAAAACACTTTTCAAAAGATCTTCCTTTTGTTCCACAGAAAAATAAAGTCATACAGACTCTAATCAAAAACAGGAACAATATCCCTTTCAAATGAGTGAAAACTTTTTTTAAATGAAACGCTTTATACAATGCAGATTGTTTCAAAAAGCAGCTTTACAAGGATAAACAGGAAAATAATGATTCAATGATGCAAACAGAATTCAATTCTGCTGTAAAGCAGCTCTAAAAAGACAATAGTAAACAGTCATAATTTAGTTGAAATCAGTTCATTTTTTATTCTTTTCAGTTCAATAACTGTGAAGTACATCAATTATGAAATTAGTTCAATTCACCTATAAAGCAGCTCTGCAGAAAACAGTGATGAATCATCCATCTTGAGTTGAGTTCTCATGCAAAAGTGTCAGTGCAGTCAAATGAATAATTTTAAACACCGGTTTGTACCGTTTAATGAGGCTTTCCATGAAACCAAAGGTTTCTACTATAAACTTTTGGAGTTATGGCACTTTTTGTTGTTCATACCTTAAAAATGCTCGGAAAAAGTTCATTTCTATTCCCTGGTTTGTTCAAATTTCTACCCCAAATTATGAGCAAGAGGGATCATAATTTAAGGGATCCATAGTCCATAGTAATCGATTGTCGAGTTCACGCGCATTGGTTTAGTACCTATGATCATGCGTGTGAACTCGACAATCGATTACTATGGACTTCGACCGAAAACAGGATGTAAATACAGGTATGTGCGCTGGCTGAATAAACATCATTTTTATTCATATCTTTCACATCTACTGCAGTCAGATTCACCCGCGTTCACTCTGAATGGATTAACTCACATGGCTGGGCACTTGTAATGACACATCAAGGATGTTAAGAGGCTAAAAGCAGGTTTAAAACTTGCCCCATTGAAGTCAACAGGGTGCAAATTTTAAAAAGAGGATAACACGGTGTAGGCAACACCGATTGTTGTCGTTGTTCTCTGTACTGACAGCACTCCAAATTGACAAAAAAATGAGCTCAATGTTAAAATTGACCGGAGTTCTCCTTTAAGATTAGTAGACGGGGGAACGCAAAACATTTGCGAGAGAACGCAAAATCATATCATTTTTCCTCCCATGTCATGTTTTTTTCCCCCATCACCATGTTCTTTATGGGCTCTGAAAGTACAAAATAAAAAACAAACATTGAAATGTTGCACTTTCTGCAAGATCTATGTGAACATATCTCAAATAGTTGCTTCCCTGACAAAATGCCTCTGTCATTATTCACCGACCTCATGTTCGTGATTAACTAACCAACCTCCCATTCTCCCCATTATTATTAAATCAAGAACATGATGCATAACAAGCTTCATCCGTTGAGCATTGTGTGCGGATTCACTTCCGTCTGGACTCCCTCGGAGAAATATCAGGCTTTCACGCTGCTGTTGGTGGTTGGTCTATTGGTTGAGCTCCATATGAAATGCATTACTTCTGGTTTTCGAGCCTTACAGGAGAGTTATCATTCACTGGAAGCAGACTGGAGCGGATTCCTCTCCACGGGTTGCTGTGGTGCTCAGGGAGGCGCTCAGTCAAGGTCAGACTGAAAGGGCTCTTTGTGTGAGCTGGTCCGGTCTGAGAGAGCGAGACGGCTTCAATAGAGCCCTGTGATGCCACACAAAATGGAGGAACGGGCCATGTGGACTACGAACCTGACCATGCAAGATGCTCGTGGTTTATTTTCAGAGCGTCTTTTTCAACATTCAGTATTACACCGAATAAGTATAAGCAGGCCCACTTCGGTCCTCAGAGAGTTTAGTTTTTCTCCATCTCTTTTTGTTTCACTTTTGACAGAAGCACACCCATAATGTCTCTCAGTGAGTGGCCACAAATAGACAATTGCTTTTGCAGGCTGTTCTGCGCTCAATGGAGAGTCTGAATTCCAGTCCAACGGCAGCAGCTCTGGAATCGCTCACTGGGAAATGCAAACAGTGTTCCCATGACAACGGTGCGGCGCAGCAAACCCTCGCTCCAAGCTCCTGCGAGGTGAAAGAGAAAAGAAAGGGAAAGAAGTGTGGTTGTCCATTTGCACAGCCGCTTTGAGCGTCTCGCTGGCGACGTTCTGTCGAAGGGCATCCCGACCGCATTGTGAAGTATGTTTGGAGTTTTTGGATAAGATATTCCCACTGGAACTAGACGCTGACCTTGATGTAAGGTCACTTTGCCAATGTTTAGTTGTTTATGTAGACTTATATATAAACTGGGGAAGTGGACCCATGCCCTTGTCACCATGATAAAGTTGCTGCGTCTTGCAGAATGAACTTCCCCAAAACCCTTTTCTTAATCTGACTGTAACCAGGAGTGCAACTATTACAACTCTCCCCCTTATTTTTTTTTTTATTTTTTTTTTTTTGTTGAAAGTTTTGAGTTTGTTCCCCCTCACTTTTTTTTTTTTTTAGAGATAAGCATTATTATTTATGATTAAAAAAAAATGTTGGAAGCTATCTCCATGGTAAGAAAAAAAAATCTGTGGAAAAACAGAAAATGCTGGTAATTTTCTGCCTGGACGTTAAGTTTACGGACATTTTCTTGTGTGGAGTTACATTCAAGGGAATACATTCAAGCTATTTTAAGGCATGAAAAAACTTTTTTTCAAAGAAAAAAACGTTTAAATATGTAATTTTGGTGATCAAAGATGATTTTCAAGGGATACAATTACTGACTACAGGGAGACTTGGAGTACATAAATGCAATTTATAATTACTTCTATTGTCTTTGAAATATGGCTAAATTGTATACTCCCGAATGTACTGGCAGGCCTTTATGGTGAACAATTTATTTTTATTTTTATGTCAATTCTATTGAATCTTGCATGTCATGTATTTATTAGATATATTTGCAATTATTAGACATATTTGCAAGTCTAATATCGAATAACACTAAATTTATAGTAAAAATTATAATCAAGGGCATGCTCTGTATGTTAGTCAACACATCAAAATAAGTGTACTTCTTTAAAGCATAAACTTATTAAAACAAAACGATTTAAAATGTACTTTAAAGTAAAACGTTTAATTTGACAATTATTATAAAGTGCATTTTTTAAAGTGTACTTGAAACTTAGTCATGAAAGTCAAGTGTACTCTCTTAAGGTACACTTAAGTGGCCTTTTATTTCATTAATATTGTATTATTTAAAAGTGCTGTGCATATTATAGATTTGACGAACACTACAAATGCACATTCAATACAGTTAAGTGCATCTTTTTTCTTCAAAGGGGAAAAGGTGAAAGACAGACAGGGACTAATATGTCTGTCACACTATTCAGAAATAAATAAATAAATAAATAAAGGTGGTAAAACATCTATACAACTATAATGTAATGAAATATGCTAAATGCTAACCGGTCAAACATCCGGAATTAAGTGTCTGTGACCCATTAAAATACCATGAAAATGTAGATTTATACAATATATAGTAGATAATATGCGAAAAAAGGTATACCAACAGAGTAGTATGTCCAAGTACATAGTATTTAAAAAGCAGTCTGCAAAAGTACCCGGATGACCTATATTTCTGGCAAAATTCTGAAGTGCGCATTCGTTGGACACTTTACTATCCCATGAGGCCACAGGAGTGCTGGTAGGTCACATAACAGTAACAACATGGTGGATGGAGTACGTCTGAATTTCATCCAAACAGAAGCCACTGCCATCTAGTTTTACATCCAATGTTTTTCATTTTTTTGGTCTACTGGATATGTTTTGTTAATCTGTATTTTCAGTACTTTGCCAGCTGAATGATCAACACCAAGGAACATAAGCTAAACTGAATATCGCATATGCCTATAAGCTCAACACAAAGGGCAAACGTCACGCTTTTAAAAATTAAGGTTTATTGGTCTCTGGTTCCATGAAGACATCCATGAAATCTTTCTATTGTACAAAAATTTCTTTATAGGGAAAAAGGTTCTTTGGATTTCTTAAATGTGACCCTGGATCACAAAACCAGTCACATGTCGCACGGGTATATTTGTGGCAATAGCCAACAATACATTGTATGGGTCAAAATTATCGATTTTTCTTTTATGCCAAAAATCATTAGGACATTAAAGGGTAAGTTCGGTATTTTACACTTAAAGCCCTGTTTACAGATCGTTTCTGATGAAATAGAACGGTTATGATTAAAATTTGGACACATGCTGCTGTCCCGAGAATTTTAGGTTTATTTCGCTTCTCCCCCCCACCTCCACAATGGCAGTCTATGTTCACTGGAACAATCCTTCCTAAAACGCATTAAACTTTCGTTTACAAAGAGATGAAACTCACCGAGTGGTCAGGGGTGTTCACTGATATGCTCACACAAAAATCGCTGCAAAATATGCTTTCCAACAGGTGTTTTACCATTCGTTGTAAAACTGTGGACCTATTTTTCCAAACGTCTCACACCCGAACATTCTTCCGTTGAGAGCTTGAATAATAGACACTCCAGCCCAGTTGGTGGCGATAATGCACCTTTGCCAATTGCAAGCAAACCGCTGGCATTTCACTGAATACACAGAAGAAGCAGAAGAAGAAGCGGCGGAGTAATACCGTACCTCACACAGCACATTCAATACAAATCAATGGAGTTGGACAAAAACTACGATAAAACCTGTTGGAAAGCATCTTCTGCAGCGATTTTTGTGTGAGCATATCAGTGAACACCCCTGACCACTCGGTGAGTTTCACGTCTTTGTAAACGAAAGTTTAATGCATTTTAGGAAGGATTGTTCCAGTGCACATAGACTGCCATTGTGGAGGTGGGGGGGAGAAGCGAAATAAACCTAAAATTCTCGGGACAGCAGCATGTGTCCAAATTTTAATCTTAACCGTTCTATTTCATCAGAAACGATCTGTAAACAGGGCTTTAAGTGTAAAATACCGAACTTGTCCTTTAAGTAAAGATCATCTTCCAAGAAGATATTTGGTACATTTCCTACCGTAAATATATAAAACATTTATTTTTGTGAGTGAATGCAGCACAATCGCCAACACATTTCGATTTTTTTTGCACCCTCAGATTCCAGATGTTCAAATAGTTGTATCTCGGCCAAATATTGTCCTATCCTAACAAACCATACATCAATGGAAAGTTAATTTATTCAGCTTTCAGATTATGTATAAATCCAAATTTCAAAAAAATTACCCATGTGACTGGTTTTGTGGTCCAGAGTCACAAATGTTCTTCACGCTTAAAAAAAAAGTTTATTTTAAGAACTGTTCACTAGAAGGTTCTTTAGGGAACCAAAAATGGTTTCTCTATGGCATCACTGCGAAAACCCTCTTTTGAAACCTTTATTTTTAAGAGTGTGAGCAAAGTTATATATTGCGCCCAGTCAGGTAGTGTATCCCATGACTATAGCTACTGTTGCTCGCCCAGTTCACTATAAGGTTGAGGTTTGAGCAGACAACACACAGTTTCCTGGACTCTAAATGCTATAATTACAATGAATGGTTCTGATCCAAGTAATGTTAAAATGCACATCCAACCATACGCATTATAAGAATACGGGAAACTATTCATTGAGGACATCCTTGGAGTGGACCAAATAAACACTGAGCGGTTAAGATATTTGCAGAAACAGCAAATAGCGCAGCGACTTGGCAGCAAGAGGTCCAGAGAAAGAGCCGGGGGTCCCGAGGGAGAGGAGATGGGCAAGCGAACAAAGCGAGTGATTGGTGCTCTGTGGGCCAGTGACATCTCTCATGCAGGGGAAGTGGAGGAATGCTGGGAATGTGTTGACTTCACACACGCGCTCCCCCCCACAGAAGCCTGGCCTTGATGAAGGCGAATCAATAGGAGCTCTGTGGCGTCTGCACGTGGCGCTTCCTCCAGGACAAACACTACGCCTCGGCCCAGAGGACACCCACCAGCTAGACCTTCACACACAGACAAGAAAAACATGCATATTGCTTATGAACGCGCAAGCAGATGGCCTTATCGCACATCTGAACATATATTGAGTTTTTTTCAGTGTTTTGTCCAGTAAGCATGTCTAAACTGGATTATAGGAACTGAATTGACTTCTTACAAATTGTATGCTCTGGCTCCTTCTCTCAATTTCTCACTTTAGAATGTTCTGAATAGCATACAAGCATGTAGTGTGCATGGTTTGGAATATCCAGATTACCTGACTAAATGAGCAACGTGTTAGGGTTTACTCTTGTGAAAATGAAGTGTGCTTAATTGCATTTCTGTCATGACATCTCTCGAGTGTTTGGCATGGTAATGGATATGACAATGTTGATGTGTTTGGTCTTGATATTAATAGATGTGCTCTGCTCCAGAACATGTAGGGGATTTGCTGCAGCCAATGCAAACACGACACGCTGCTGTGAGCAAGTGCAATTTACAATAGCATACATGAATTACCTGAAGCAGATATATACAGGTGGAGCTGGGGAAGGTGGAGGGTTTCTGAAAGCATTCTGCAACAGCAAATGCTGACCAAGTATTTAAAGGTTGAGCAGCGAGCTTATTGGCTACTGAAACAGTAGAAACCAATCAGCTGTTCCCTATAGATAATGATGTGATTGCAAGCAGATTGAGTTATGGAGCTATCAGCATGCTCTATCTAGAGTTTCATGACAGAACTTTGTATTGAATGTGAACTTCAAGTGTACTTTAAATATTAAAGATATAAAAAAAATTAAAAAAAATTAAAAACTGCTTGCAGTTGCAGATAATAATGAGAGACAACTTAAGTGTACTTAAAGTGTACGTAAAGGCATGGAGGGCTCACTTTTGTCTTCCCTTGTGAAAAAAGAAGTGCACTTATTTGTACTGAGTGTGCACTTGTAGTGTACTTTTTATTTTTTAAAAGATGTACTTGCAGATAATATATAAATGTAACAAAAGGTCACTTAAGTGTAGAAGAAGCAGACATTCGTTACTGTTTCTTAACACACATCAGTACACTTTTAAAAAGTGCACTTTGTAATAATGTCAAATTAAAAGTTTTATTTGTAAATATTTTGAACATTTGTGTTTTGTTTTAATAATCTTTTGTCACGCTTTAAACAAAATGCACTTAGTTTGATGTGTTGACTACATAATTATAAATATATTTAAAGAAATGACATACAAATATCTAAAGAAATTACATTAAAGTATATTTTACATATAAAGATGTATTTAAGTACTCTTAAGTTCAGCTAATTTCATTTCATGTACATTTAAAATATATTTTTATTTAATTGCAATTAACATGCAATTAAGTGTGCGAAGTTACTTATTATGAGCGGATAAATGAGAGACGTGTTAGGGTCTACCCTGAAAAAGAAGTGCGCTTAATTGTATTGAATGTGAACTTGTAGTGTACTTCAAATCTTAAAGATATATTTTAAAACTGTGCTTGCAGATAATAAAATAAAACTGCATTTGATGTGCTGACTACAACAAATGTAAAGTACTTGAGGATAATTTTAACAGTGTGTCATTCAATATTACATTTAAAGTTAATGTATTTTAAATGAATTGCAACTTCATCCTTACAAATGTGTAATTACAAATATCTTTAAAAACAAGACATACAAGTTTCAATAGAAATTAAATTGAAATACATTTCAGTTTACAGTACAGCTTGACAGTACAAAAGCACTCTTAAGTTCAGCTTACTGATTTTGATTTAAATATAAAAGTTTTCATTCAATTGCAATTAACATGCAATTAAGTGTTTGAAAACATTATACTCAGTTCACACTTAAGTATATTCTTTTAATTTATATTATTTCCATATCAAGTTCTCTTTTTAAACATATGCTAAGTGTTCTTCTTTTTCACAAGGGTAGGGTGTGAAATCACAAGCAGTATCAGCCACATTTTTCCATCATCTATTTCTCGGCTCATTTTTAATCAGTTTGCCAAATGCCAAAATTGTGTTTTTTACACAAAACTTTTGAAAGTATTTTTGTATATAGTTATTTGCTGAGTTAAACATGCAACACAATGTGTCTTGTGAGTTTTAACGTGTATTGTCTAGCATTGCATAATGCAAACTGCTTCAGATGCTAGTTATAAAAAATATAGTAGGCAGTATTCAGTGTACACTGCTCAGTATGCAGTAAGTATGCTAGTTTTACATTCAAAATGTAGAGCCTCATTCATAAAACACTAGGAGAACGAATTGTTTCAATGATTAAATGCCACAATTTACATCACAATGGATTTACAAACCATTTATACACAAATTCGTTCTGCTTGTGTGCTTCATGAATGAGGCCTAAAGGCCTGTTTTATAATACATACTATACTTAAAAGATATACTGTATAACCTACCAAAGCATGAGGATGAACCTCAAGTAGAGGATCTGGAAAATGCATTAATGTATTTTATCTAATAAAAATGGCAATGTGGTAAAATACGTTTTTTCAAAATGAAGGCTTGGATTAAAATGACATTGTTATATGATAAAATGTTCCATAATAATCAGAAAGGAGAAATCTGAGAGCCCTCGCTTTAAATCACAAGACTTAAACTCCTGTGAGTTTGAGAGGGGAAACTAATTCTTTTCTATCTCATAACCTCTTTGTAAATTATATTTTGCCGTTTTGTTTTCTGCTCATTTTCACAGAAATTCTTTCCTGTGTAACAGTACATGAGCACAAAACAAATAGCTTGTGACAATTAGATTAAGTACAGAGTCTGAAATAGCAATTGAATGAGAAAGGCCAAAACCCAGCATGGAACTAGAGTGCTGAGGAATAGCTAGAGTGTTTTATGATCTCCAAGCGCAAGTCTGGGGAATTCTCAAATGACCAAATAGGCATGGAGGCCTCACTTCTGTCTTCTCTTGTGAAAAAGATGTGCATTTAATTGTATTGAGTGTGCACTTGTAGTGTATTTAAATGAAGCCCCTTAAACGACATGTTGAAGGGGGGGATGAGATTGTAGGAAAAATTGTCAGTGCTTTTGTGTTCCCATGCTAAACTATTTGTTCCTCCAAAAAAGTTTGTGTTCCCACGCAAAACTTTCGCGTTACCCAAGAAACTTACCTGAGAAACTTTGTGTTCCCTCGCAAAACTTTAGTATTACCTGAGAAACTTTGTGTTCCCTTGCAAAAATTTAGTATTACCTGAGAAACTTTGTGTTCCCTCGTAAAACTTTAGCGTTCCCAAAGAAACTTTGTGTTCCCTTGCAAAAATTTAGTATTACCTGAGAAACTTTGTGTTCCCTCGTAAAACTTTAGCGTTCCCAAAGAAACTTTGCATTACTTTGCAAAACATTAGTATTACCTGAGAAACTTTGCGTTCCCTCGCAAAACTTTAGCATTACCCGAGAAATTTTGCGAAACCATCGGTCATTTTCTAAAAAAACAAAAACATTTATATACTTTTTAACCACAATTGCTTGTCTCGCACTAGCTCTGCGATGCGCCACGCATTACGTAATCACTTTAAAAGGTCACGCGTCAAAGCGTCACGCAGTACTGTCCTCACATAGGTGGAAGTACAGACCTAGTGTTTACAAAGCGAACGTGTAAAGACTAAGTCAAACACCCTTTACAAAACACATAAATAAATAAAAGGTAAAACAACGATGTCGGACGATTTTGAAGTTGGAGGAGAAAATAAGATGGAGTTTTTCGCCCTACCCTACCTTTTCCACCTGACCTTTCCCACGTGATTACGTAATGCGTGAAGTCGTGGACCTGCAAGACGATCATTTGTGGTTAAAAAGTATATATATTCTTAACGACCAATTAGATAAGTTTCACAAGATAAGACACTTATTCCTCGGCTGGGATCGTGTAGAGCCCTTTGCAGCGGCATTGAAACTGCAATTTGGACGTTCAACCCGTTGGTTCCCATTGAAGTCCACTATATGGAGAAAAATCCTGAAATGTTTTCCTCAAAAACCTTAATTTCTTTTCGACTGAAGAAAGAAAGACATGAACATCTTGGATGACATAGGCGTGAGTAAATTATCAGGACATTTTTATTCTGAAGTGAACTACTTCTTTAAGTGCTAAAATGTTGGGTTAAAAGGTGAAATAGTTTGATGTGTGCAGTTTTCTTTCCTGTGTTGATGTATTTTCTATTGAATCAGGAAATTTGGTCTGAAGTCTGAACATATTGTAGGTTTGTCACTTTTTAAAAAAAATAGTCAATAGCTCTGAGCATAGCTTGTAGCTTTAATGGATGATATCATTGAAGACACTAAAAATTTATAAATTCCAGCCATTTCCACATAAGAAAGTAAATAGTATATAGTGGTGAAAGGTAAGGATTTCACCAGAACAAAAATAATGCACATTTTAAATGTGTATATCTGCCAATTGTTTTTTGTTTTTTTTGTCAGTGTTTAGTAGGACCATAGCATATAGACGAGCTCAGGCTAATCACAAAAAAGTCACAAAATTCTTAGCTTCAAACTGCTTTGAAACTTTTAAAGCATAATAAACCATCCACAGGCTTATCAGTTCACATCTGACATTCGCTCCAGGACGTCTGCCAGTGCTGTTTTCATTGGGGATATTTCTGATCTGTAGACTCAAATGATAAGTTTATGAGTATGATAAATCAAACCGAATCTAAGTAAGATATGACAATATAATCATGTCACATTGGATTTACAACCTTCCCCTTCTGCCGTTCACTTGCACCCGATCTTAGTGTGTGCTGAGCGTCTGTCACCTCACATGAGTGAAGAGAGCCATATACGTGGGATCTGTAAGCAAACACACAGGGTATAGGGCCCTTGAGAACAGCCCTCTCAGCACCCCCAAAAGAAGCTGTGTCTAGATGAGAGAAGAGGAAGATGTTGGACAAACACACTACCAAAGCCAACTCTGTTTACTCTTCACCCTCCCCCAGACGCCATTTGCTAAAAGCTGGCAGTGCCATTTCAGTGGCCCCATGGCAACAGGAGAGAATATGTCACTGGGGTAAGTACTTTCTCATGATGTCATGAATTCATTATCTTGGCACAATGAAATACTGCATTGTCTGGTGCTCTGATAAGCCTCCTAGCAGTGAAGGGTGTATTTATGATAACTTCGAATTATGATTTTTTATAGCAAGATAAATGTGTCAGTAAATGAAGTAATATTGTACAATGTTTAGTACATTTGCCATTTTGAAATTTTCTTCAGAACACCCAAGCATTATTATTATTATTAATTCACTTTATTATTGAGCATCAAACCAGGACACACAGGGAGGAGGGGGTGTTTTGTTTTTTTTGTTTTTGTTTTTCACACACTCTTATATAGTAGTTATTAGAGTAGTTCTATAAAATGTTATCTATTATATCAATATTAGAGAAAATGTCTTAGTTGATGAATATCATATATAGGCTGTTGTCATATCTTTTATATCATGTGTTCAACCTTCTTCCTGGACAACTGCCTCCTGATTTATTCAGTTTCCCACACATCTTGAACAGAATCAAATGCAAACAAAGTAATAAAAACAACCACACATAGTGTTGGTTTAACTTAAAATAGTAAGTAACCTGGTTGCCTTCAAATTTTTAGTTAATTGAAATTAACAATTTCACGCACTATAGAAATTATCGTAAATTCGAGTTTCCTAGTTAAAAATTGGACATGAACGCCCTCTCAAGTCGTATTTACCCCTGGAAAGCTCAGGGATAATTTTGATACCCAAGTTCCCAAGTTGGGCGAGCCATACACTTTAAACATGGCGGAGGGGAGAACCGTTGCTGCTGTGACTGCTATTCTTTATTCGTTTTTTTCCACAACCGCTACATCTTGTCTGGTGCACATATATGAGTAATGCACATATATGAGTAATCATTTGAAGTGAATTGTATGTTTTATACACAGCTCAAATATCCTGTATTTGACCAAAATTCCAGAATCGTCAGCAGGATGTCTATAGATAGCACGGTGAATGTTTATATGGTTGTCAATGAATGGAACGCTAAATATCAGTTTGGCTTTTAAGGGAAAGAATTTCCCAATAAATAGGCAAGAATAGACCTGGTGTTCTCCATGATTCCTTTTCTTTTCCGACAACTAAGCACTTGAATGTGACGAGCTCGTAATCACAACTTCAGAAGTGGGAAGTAGGAAATTTCCGATAGCCCCTTGAAGGTAGTTTTACCTACTGGGTAACTTGCTCACTTGAGAAGCTGCTTGTGCTTAGAGAATGACAGTGAGCAGGACATTTATGAGAACAGGATGGATTGAGACGCATTCAATAGCTAGAAGGACATTGAGGACACTTCTTTTTTGTTTGTTTGTTTTTTTGTCAATGAAGTCCTGGAAACCAGGACTGTTACATTTGTTAGTCCCAATTACTCTAGGAAGTTTGGCCACCAAGGTGTCATTTTGTAATACATTCATAAAAGCTCTGTTCAGCTGAATTTGAACAATAATGTTGCTGTTCAACAGAAGCACTATTAGTTAGTGCTTTTATTAAAGGATGGCGAGTAAACAATAACAGAATTGTCATGCTGATTTAATCAAGTGCATTGGTGTCAGTTTATGCTTGAGATTCTCCCAGATCTTAAATCTGATGAGCGTACAGACACATTAGCATTTGTAGAGAAACTATGTCTCCATTAATTCAGAAGTAGGCATCTCTCTTCCATACTTAAATATCAGCGTCTGAGTCTGAGTGCAAAGCTGGCTGTTTGTTCAGAGTAAAGAGAGTTTGTGGTGTTGCCGCTGCTCTAACGGAGTCCCTGGCAACCAGAGTGGCCCACCCTGACCCGGACCACTTCATAGAGGATGTGAGTGGACCTGAACTAACCCAGGATAAATTCAGTCATTAGAATGAGGGCAGACGGGGTCACAGCGGTGTCACACAGACAACAGCCATTGTGAGGTGACAATGTTGGTTTGGGCTCAGCAGGAAACAGCAGGCGGACGGGCTGTGATGATGGATGGGTCTCTCCGTGGCACAATGGACGAGGAGATTGATAGATGGGAACTGCAGACGGAGGGCCACACAGAGGCGGATGTGAGCTGTTTGCTTCAGGACAAAGTGAGAGTTAAGGAAAGGTGGGGGGTTGAAAAACATCGATAGAGACATTGATCCCATTCCACAGATGTGTGACGTGATTGTGATAGAATGGGTACATTCGTTTCGAAAAGATACACATTTGTTTAGTGCAGATATTGTGGGTTAAGGCCTTGCTTTACAGTGATTTTCCCATGGTTAATGGGGCAGTTATGCATGAGACAAAGCAAATAGACACTAAATAAAGAAATAAAAGGTTGCTTTATGCCAAGTAGTTTTTAATTGTAAGTAGTTTTTTCTAGGCTATAATATAATAATCACTTTATTTTACAACAGATTTGAATGTGGCTCATTCAGTCACATTTTTTAGCTAGTTCTTGTTTGGATGTTTCTCTTAACTGGTAGCCGTTTTGAGAGTGTACAACAACAAATATGTGTTTGTGTTGCAAGACTTTTATTTTGAAAGGCATTCGTGAAAGTGGTTTACTCTGTCAGACACTTGAGATAAACGTGTTGTCGTTGTGATGATTTAGCATCTGCCGTAAAAAACTATACAGAAACGTCACGCCATCCGGATAGAGTGAATTTGATTGTGGTTATATGAGAAGTATAAACATATACCATTCCGACACCCTATTGGTTTGTACGCGATCCATCGTGTACATCGTCTGCCTCTAAAGTTTGACTTTTTGGCGGTTTTGAATTTGATTGTGCGGGTAAAAAAAGGGTTTGGGCGGGTGGACAAAATTTTGGCTGGTTTGGGGTCAGTTCGGCGGTTTTCAAACATCTACAACATTTTAAAGTCTAATTGGTTAAAAAAATAAACTAAAGTGTGCATGTAGTCCATAAAATCAGTCATCATGACATTACCAGAGCCCGTCTACGGAGAGCCTGCCCACTCCCTATTAAAGGAGAACTCCGGTCAATTTTAACATTGAGCTCATTTTTTTGTAAATTTGGAGAGCTGTCAATACAGAGAACAACGACAAAAATCGGTGTTGCCTACACCGTGTTATCCTCTTTTTAAAATTTGCACCCTGTTGACTTCAATGGGGCAAGTTTTAAACCTGCTTTTAGCCTCTTAACATCCTTGAAATAACATCATTTTTATTCATATCTTTCACATCTACTGCAGTCAGATTCACCGCGTGTTCACTCTGAAGGAATCACTCACATGGCTGGGCACTTGTAATGACACATCAAGGATGTTAAGAGGCTAAAAGCAGGTTTAAAACTTGCCCCACTGAAGTCAACAGGGTGCAGATTTTAAAAAGAGGATAACACGGTGTAGGCAACACCGATTTTTGTCGTTGTTCTCTGTACTGACAGCACTCCAAATTTACAAAAAAATGAGCTCAATGTTAAAATTGACCGGAGTTCTCCTTTAAGACCTATTGTACCGAATTTTGGTTGTAGTTCCATCAGAGTTCCACTGGGGGTGATCACCATGAGTGCAAAATGAATGGGCGTCTATGGGGCTAGACGGCTAAATTTGTCTCTTTCACCCGATTGCCGTTGAGAAATCTCAGATTTGATTGTAGGTTTTGCAAGTTCAACATGGGTTATAGGTCGAAAGTTGAATGAACGAGTACTTATGTCCTTTCGATTTCTTACAGGTTGAGTTGTTGTTGCCCATAACACGCTAGCATTCTGCTAATGAACGCTGATTGGTTAGTGAAGGACTGATTACGACCAGAGATACCGCGCAATGGCATCGTGGCATCCGAAGCGGGACCAGAAACAAATAAAACAAAACCTCGTCTAGCACGTGTATTTACCTGTGTCAGCTGTGTCGTCGATGCCTCGAGAGGAAACAAAGTGCAGAGCGCGAAAGCACCAGTGTGACTGAAGGATTGCCGTAAAGCAGTATCTCTGGTCGTACGATGTGTATGACGTCATTGACGCTTTAAAAGACTTTTTAAAGCAAATAAGTGACTCTAAAAAATCTAACACCCAGCAATGTGTCATTTCTTCGCATATCCTTTCAAATACAACATTCAAATTACTAGACAAAAAATAATATCCTGAGAAAAGTGGATTTTGAGGGGTATAGCGCCATAGACCTCCATTCATTCTGCACTCGTCTGCGAGCGCCTTCATATGGAACCAGAGTGGAACTGCGAACCAGTTCAGAAGCAGGAAGTTTACTGAGAGTGAAACTTCTCGCCTTATTAGACATTCTCCGACATTACTAAACACATCAGCTGACGTTGGTATTGACGTCACCGACGAGCACGCACTTTTAGCCAATCAGCGATCAGTGAATATGAAAGTGGTTTACTCATGGGTTTACTCTGTCAGACACAAAGTGCCTGAGACAAACGTGTTGTCCTTGTGATGATTCAGTCTCTGCCTCAAATGAGATTTTTTTTTTTTCAGGCTGCTATGAGTCATTCATTATTCTAATTTTATTTTCATAACTTGTTAATATAAACAGTCTCTCACCTCAGAAAAATGAACTTTCCAGTCCTGTCAGACATGCTCATAGCGCGCATGAATTATTTTTTAATTATCTTCAAAAAATTAGTATGAATGGGGCTAGGAAGTGACAATGTTAGTGACATTCTTAAAATGTATGTCACGTATGCTAAGTGCAGTGCGACCGTACTTGTGTGTATGTCAATCATTTTTGAGAGATTTTGCATGCTTCCTAAAAAAAATGTTCGCGGCTTAAAATGGCAAAAATGTGGGTCACATGGCCAAACCAGTTGAGAATCACTGTACTAATAAGTCTGAAATGTGTAGCAAATCCTTTGTCTAGGCAACTAGAAAAAAACAACAACAGTGTCATATACAGGAAACCAATCTTTCACTGTCTCATCTCTCTGCCGGGAAAGACTACAAATTACTACTGTTATTCATGTGCCAGTAGCCAACTGCTAACAGGTTCATTGGCCTCTATGCAATCACTGAATCACCTGATGGAGTTATTCAGCAACAAAAGAGCTCTGTTCTCCAGCCTGATGCAACCTTTGGAGAAATGAGGGAGGGAGGTATAAAATAAAGCTATGATATGTGCAAGATATTTGGATATTAGAGGAACATTAATTAGCCTACATATAAATGATATATATATATATATATATATATATATATATATAAAAAACGTTACTCCATATTGTGTTATAAATGTGTAATAATTGATATATAATATATGAAATGATAACAATAAACATTATTAAACAAACATACACTGTCATTCAAAAGTTTGGGATTGGTAAGTTGTTTTAATTTTTTTTTTTTTAAAGAACTTATGCTCACCCAGGCTACATTTATTTGATCACAAAAACAGTAATATAGTAAAATATTATTTAAGTTTATATTAACTGTTGTCTGTGTTCATATATTGTCAAATATAATTTATTACTGTGATCAAAGCTGAATTTTCAGCATTATTACTCAAGTCCTCAGTGTCACATGATCCTATTTGATGATAAGAAAGCTCAAAAGAACAGCATTTATTTGAAAGAAATCAACATATTTCTTTACTGTTACTTTTGATCAGTTTCATGCGTCTTTGCTGAATAAAGGTATTGATTTACTGACCCCAAACTTTTGAACAATAGATAACTAGAATTATTGTATGTGAATAAATAATAATTACTAAATTCCTGTGCAGTTAAAATAGGATCCAAAAATGGTTTAACCTTATGATGTCTTTGCAGTGGGACGAACCCTTTGTGCACCGGGACGAATTCATAATTCCTAACCAACATGTTGATCTGAACTCAAGAATACTATATTAAGAAAAAAAATAGTGCTGATCTTAAAATGCTACAAACTTTTACAAATATTTTTAAAAGGTTACACTTTATTTCGATGGTCCACTTTAGACATTCTAGTAACTATAAGTAACTTTGCAACTACATGTAAACTAACTCTCATTAGAGTATTAGTAGATTGTAGAATAGGTTAGGGTTCAGGTTAGCAGAATAAGTTGACATGTAGTTACTTAGGATGTCTAAAGGGGACTATCAAGATGAAGTGTTACTGTTAAAAAAAGGCAAGAGCAAAGCTCAAACCAACACCTATACCACAGTACATGAGTAATATCTGCTAAAAAAGTGTCAGGTCTGAGATGTGTCACACTGTGAAAACAGGAACTTACCAGCAGAAGCAACAAGACATGGACACGATAAGAACGTTATCATTTCACTATCTATGGCGCGGTCTGATGGCAACCCTATGAATAGGGACAAGTGTGTGTGTGTGTGTGTGTGTGTGTGTGTGTGTGTGTGTGTGTGTGTGTGTGTGTGTGTGTGACAGCTGAATCATCAGCTGTATAAAGAATGGCTGAGCAGAGGGAAAGTACATCTTAAACAACAGTCCCACACATATGCACACACACTGTCAGCAGTGCTGGCTGCACATATGCACAATCCTGGCATTTATATTCTTCAAGTGGATAACATCTCTGGGGTTGTACAGGATCAGACCCCTTGACCCGGGAGAATGAGCTCAGGCAAGGAAAACGACCAAAGGGAGCAAACAATGATGACTTGCAGGTGTTTAAATACAGCAGGTGGAAGAGTAAACATATTAGGCAGTAAATTATGAGCACAGGGTAAACAACAGGGATAGGGCCGTAATCATAAAAATGACACATGAAGAGGTTTGAACTCATTTGGATTGGGAAGGTTTTGTGTTTGGTGTGGATCGGGTGAAAAGATTTTGCAAGATTCTTCTAGGGAATAAAATGCAACCCTTTGTGAAAAGGAGGTATAGGCCTACCACCCCAATAAGCATACTTTTAAAAAGAGTAGCCTACTTATTATGATAATAATAGACTTTAAAAAGAATATACTTAAGTGCTAACTTAATGTAATGTTTTCAGACAGTTAATTGCATGTTATTTACAATTAAAGGTACACTATGTAACTTTCATTTGTTCAAAATACAACAATTCAGCATCAGTCCTTCTTTCAAAGTGTGTTTTTGTCTTGCCCTGATTCACTATGGTAAGTGTTTATATTTTAGACCGGGCGGGAAGGATTTTTTTCCGGGAAATTGTGTACATACATCACTTGCTCCTGTGTGTTTCGTTATGTCAATGTTGTAGTAGCGCTGTGCTGGAATTTATTTTCAAGCAACTACCGTGTCTATTAATGGGTACAGTAACGTCTTCAGCTAGTCAGCCTGAGATCCTTTCCAGTTGGTTAAATAATATTTTATGAGCAGTAGGAGAAGCATATTCATTCGAGTATCTTAGTGTATCTTTAAATAAATAAAAATGTATTATCATTTAAATGTATATTATATGCTTATAATTGTACTTTTAAGGTGCTTTTGACCCACTTAAAGCTGCAGTCCGTAAGTTTTTTGGGTTAAAAATGATCCAAAATACATTTTTGAGCAAGTACATAACTAGCCAGTGTTCAAAACTATCTGCTTGCCTTAGCTCGATTCAAAACGGTAAGCTTGTAATAATGTTTTTGATTCCAGTGGTACTGGTGGATTTCCGTGGGAAATTCGAGCATGTCTCATTACGTCACATCTGTACTCATAAAGAAGGAGTCTCGGCTAGTAGACTATGAGTGTGAGGATGTTGGAGGTGGAGATTTAGAGCCTTTTCTCACAGCACTTGATTTAAACGTATCAATTTGATGGCGAAAAACGACAATCACTAGTGACAACTAGAGATTCATCCGTTGTAAAATGCAAAAGACTTCGGAGTGGCTCCAGAAAAAAAGAGACTGCAACCGGGCCCATGCGAAAACAAGGATAAATATCGGAAGGGCATTAAATGTAGTCACGCAATGCTGATGTTGTTAACATTAACAATTTGAGAATAAAGTATAATTTGCACGGTTTGACGTGATATGATAAGCGATCGTTAGATTTAATCAGCGCGATTTACTGCAATGCTTTTTTTCCCTTAGTTGGTCAGAACAAAAGTGGATGTTACTTACTTGTTCAGATGACATTTTCCGGTGAAAATTCATTGGTCATACTTCCAAAAAGTAGAGTCTGTGATTGCGAATGACAGTATCCACACCAGCGCGGTGACTGACAGCCGCACATTCTCCTCAAAACGAGCTGTGCCGTGCCGAGGCACAACCCACGTAAAGTTGATAATTCAAGCGAATAACTGCAATTGCAGATTTCGAACAGAGATGGCGACAAAGAGGAAAAACTACGGACTGCAGCTTTATGTATGACTTAAGTAGCCTACATCTTTATATGCAATTTCATAATTACATTTATTGTCTTTGAAATATAAAGTATACTGCCAAAAGTACTGACAAGCATCTCAAGTACTTTGCATGTGCTTTAAAAACTATTTTTTTTTATTTGACTATTATAAAGTGCACTTTATAAGAGCGTACTTAAGTGTGTTTATAAACATAGCCATAAAAGTGGACCTGCAGGCACAGTTTAATATTTAATTTGATAATATTTGAAGTGCACTACAGGAGCACATTAATTGTTTTGTTCAATGAAATGATCATACTATATTTTAGTTGGATAATGTTTTTTATTTAATATTTTGTACTTTTAGGGGATTTTATGGTGCTAAATTATATTTATGCTATAGTCATAATCCATTTATTCACTTTTTGAACATAGACCTGAAAATGAAATTTCTAACTTAAACTGTCATAAGTCTTGAATGCCTTAGAGCACAGACTTAAGTTTGGCCCTTTTAAAGACCACACCTGGCTGATTATTGCTGAAGTGAAAAAAGTTTTAAAAAGTGAACTTGAAAAAAGTTAAAAAGTGTATATAATTTATAGTTATGAAAAATACACAAAAATAATATTTTTATAAATAAAATATAAAATATTTTCCAAAACACATTTTAATCTAAAACTGTGAGAAAATCAAAGCCATGAATCAAAACAAGCTATGATCCAAATTTGAGGTTGATATCTCAAAAAATGAGCTTTCAGTAAGATTGACTGCAGTACCAAACGTTTCCAATAGATGAAATTCGTCTCCCATTCATTTCCAAAGTAGTAATTTTTGACCACGAACGATACAAGTGTGACTTTTCTCAGGACCATTTAACCTTTTCGAATCGTGTTTTTTTGTGTTCACATAGCAAGTGCCAAACCCTTTACCAAGTTTCGTACTATTCCGATGACAAAAAATTCTGAAAAAAAGAAGAAAAAAAAAGGAAAATAAATTCTTTCAGTCAAAAATGACTGAACAGCTCCAGAGAGTTAAGTGCACTTACATCAATACATTTAGCAATAGTAATTTAACAATAGTTATAGTAAACACTAAATATAATTCACTTCAATACAATTCCAAAAATGTACTGAATTTGTGTTTCTCACGGATTTAAAAGGCTTATGCTTCAGTTCAAATGAGTTTTGTAGAAAGTATAAATTGTGCCTACATTTGAATTTCATTGAAATGCTAATGTGAATTTATTTTTTGTAGTGGATAGTAAATAAAAGGTAGCCCATAAGATGCGGCAAAACTTTTGACTATTATTGTATGTCCTGAAATTCTCCCTCAGGATTACCATGTAGCCACTGTTTCTGGGTTGTAATTACTGTTTTGAATGGTCTTCTCAGATAAAGAGTCATTTGTGAGCATATTTATGGCCGTGTTGTTGAGGGTCATGCTCTGCCACGCTGAACGCTGGGATATATCAGCAGACATTCCTCTCACTGACTGACTGAATGCCTGGCTGCTCAACAGTTGTTGCTGTTAGATGCCGTGAGCTCCCAGATTGATTATGGGTGGACTTAAACTGGAAAATGTGCTGACGAAAAATTCCCTCAACCTCTGCTATCTATAACATGTATATCTGCTCAGGAATGTCGAATGCTATGAATACCCCACTTACAAACATGGTGTAAGTATGAGGAAATGTCCTATAGCTAGGCTTACTCCAAGAGGATTTCAGTGTAATAATATTAAGTAGCTCATATGTTGCTCCCCTGATATACTGTATATGGGTGTTTCTGCAACTATGGGTACTTTTACAGTAGTGACATTTTAGATAATGTTAACATTTGTCATCTGATGCTTCATAAATATAAACATAGTGTCATTACACACCTTGACATAAAAATAATGAATGAATAATATGATTTAATGTAAAATTATGAAGCATTTATATTAAACACCATTTTTGCTGTGCTCTCAGTGTTGAGAGTCCTTACCGCAACACTGAAAAAGACTCTTAATATGACATTTGTTCAAAGCCAAACAAATCTAGTTTCTATGGAAACAGAAATTAGCATGTGAGCTCATGTCTGAAAGATTGGTCCATCTCCATTAGGTCACTCACAAGATTATTTAAAATGTATTTAAAACATTTATTTAAAACTTGTTTTAAATAGCAATAATATTTCACAATATTACTGTTTTTGTTTTTACTGTATTTTTTATCAAATAAATTCAGCCTTGGTGAGCAGAAGAGACGTACTTAAGCAGAAAAATTTAAACATTAAAACACTAAACATAAAGTCTTGCCGACCCCAAACTTTTAAACGGTAGTATATCATATGCATGGTTCTTGTTTTGCTGCTTGTTTTTTTTTTTTTTTCTTTTTTTTTCATAACCTGAAAACTGAACTGAGCTGGACGATGGCATCACGGTTTTCTCCAGAGTGGCTATATATATATATAAATGAACTAAATTAATAACTTTTTTACAATAAAAATGAACTAAATTAATAACTTTTTTACAATAAAAATGAACCATCACTGAACTGCATTATTTTCCTGCCATCATTGTAGAGCTGCTTTGAAACAATCTATATTGTAAAAAGCGCTATAGCCTATAAATAAAGGTGACTATTATTATATAAAAACAATACAGGTCATGAAAGTAATAAAATTACCGTAGGCCTATACCTCAAGGCCTCTCGTAGCTTATTAGTTTACTAATTTCTACGGTTGTTTTTTTCTCCTTTTGAATACATTTACATGACATCAAGCTTTTTGAATTCCTGAACTAGTGCCAGTTAAGCCAGAGGATTTTGCATCATTATCAGGGTTTAACCCAGGATTACTTCACAGGTCACATCTGAGGTGGTGCGACTGAATAATAATTTAGATTTGGGCTCAAGCTCATTTTTATGTTCACGGATTTATATTTCATGATCAACACAACCAAAGTTCCAGAAACTGCGCAGACTTCACTTTTCCATAGGAAATTCTCAAATCTGTATTCACATCCAGCCAGTTTTAAATAAAGACATATATAGATCCACTGCACCCTCTAGTGTTTGAGCGATCCGAAGACTCTGTGAACCGGCCTCTGATGGGTTATAGCCAAGGAAATGAAAAATGTTACACAAAGAGGCATTTTTAGTGGAATCTTCCTATATTTATAATCTTAAGAATTACCACAGAAGAAAGTCTCACACACACATACACACAGAGAGAACATATTTTATGCCTAAAAGGACATTTCTCAAATTTCCAAGCATGACAAATGAAGGTTTATGATGTGGCCTTGAGACGGCAACCATGACTAAAGCTAAGCATCACATAAAAGACACTCACTGTGCGGCTCCATTTTCAATTCATCATTTTTTATACAGTGGTGAACATTAATCAAAGATGTCTAAACAGCTCAGCTGACGCATGAAACTAAATCATTGAGTATTCGGTGGAATAAGATTGTCTTTAATTTAGTCCTTTTTTTACTTGAGTCTCAAAAGACTGAAGGCAAACATTGGCTTGACATTTGCATAAAACATATTTTCAGTGACAGCAGTTCACCAGCTGTGCAATGTGCTGCTCTAGTCAGGGCAAACTTTCTATAATAGTTTACAAGCATCAGCAAACTATTATAGAAAGTTTATTAATCCACATTTGAGTGATTCTGAGAACATTGATGAAAAATGAAGAACATCAAATTGGCTCTGAACATTCATATGCAAAATTATTCAACCCCCAAAAGTCTCTTTTATTCTTCATAACCTCCAAACGCTGCCTATAAGTGCTTAGAAGCGTCTGTCTCCTCTCTACTGCAAACATAGCCCATTCCTCACTTGAAAAAGCTTCCAGGTCACTGATAATCTTTGGTTTCCACGTTACCATGCTTTCTTCATATTTCCACCAAATATTTTCAATGAGATGTAAATCTGAAGACTGTACAGGCCACTCAACAACGTTCTACGACTGATCCCTAAACCAAGCTTCAGTAGATTTGGATGTATACTTTGGGATGGCAGGAAAAGTCCATTGATCATCAAACTTAAGTCTATTTTGCCAAAATGGTTTGATCTTTCAAATAATTCATGATGTCCTTCATACAGTCAAGATTTCCAGTTCCTGCTACAGCAAAGCTCCCCCATAACAAGACTGGACCGCCTCCATGTTTGACCATGAAGATGTTCTTCTGCTCATTAGCTTTGTCTTTTTTGCACCAGACATACCACAGTTTGGTCATTTCACTCCATAAAACATTCTTCCAGAACTCCACAGGTCTTTCCAAGTGAATTTTAGCATATTCAAGTCGGCCTTTTATGTCCTTCTTGGTCAAGAGTGGCATTCGGCAAGATGTCCCAACATGAACTCTGCTTGTTTTTTCCTTCTTTCATCAGGTCATCTTGCAAGTCTTTAGCAGTAAATTGAGGTTTTTTTTTATAATAATAATAATCTTTTATTTTTATCCCCCTGAATAATATTGTGCTTTTTCTTCAAAGCCCTCAATGATTTTCTGGTACATCACATTTTAAACTTATGAATCAGGCTGCCAGCTGTGTCTAGGAACTGCTAGTGTTTTGGAAATCTTCTTGTAGCCATAGACTTTCTAATGTAATAAAACAATTTGTTCTCTATAGCTTTTATGAGAGCTCTTTTGACTTGGCCATATTTGCTACTCAACTTTAGCACATGCATGGAGTAAATGTATGGTTAACAGCACAAGCTAATTCAGTTTTGTTAAAGATCCTGACATGTAGATTCAACGTGTACCTGATGTGGGCCGGATTTGGGCCGACACTATGGTGCTGGCTGGGGAGTTTCCAAAGGCTTAATTGTGTTTTAACACTATTTTGTACCATACCATAAAAATAAGTGACTTAAAAACAGCAGCGTTGAATAATTATGACATAGCTGTATAACAAAACAAAACAAAAATCCTATAACTCAAAACATTACATCATATATTGACAGTATCACTTTTAATTTGCCACTAAACTGCTATAAAACTGTATCTTTAGAAAAGCCTATATATTTGTAAATGACAGTCTCTAGTGGGGTGGGGGGTGAATAATTTTGATTGCCACTGTATATAAAATCCCATTATCATCTCAAATTAAAATCTTTTCTTTTGCATTTTAAAAAGTCGTGGTTAATATCAGTTCAGATTCATTGGAAGTTCATTCAAACGGAAGGAAATGGAAAGTCAAATCGAGAGATGCTCTTTGTAATAATTATAAATTATATAAATCATAAATATAAAAATATAAAATAATAAATATAGATTCTTATTTAGATATTATATAACTTATAAAGTATATAAATATATTTATTATTTATATTCTGTATAAGATATATAATATTCTTTAACATTATATAAGATGCTTTTCTTGTATAACGCACATGTTGGGAATTGTAGTAGGTGATCCAAATACTTCATCCATACTGAACTTCAGACCATACTGTATAGGCCTATTACACAAATAATACAAGTAATATGGTGGTTTGCTATTCTGAACATATAAGCCAGGGCTTCATGCTTTGCTTAGGAGCAGAGCACACATCGTGATCAGTTGAAAGACAGATAAAGTGCATTATTAATAAATGGCAATTTTTAAAGGACACCTATGCATCTGTATTTTTGTCCACTATATTTTGGTCTGTAAGTATATAAGCTTGTTTGCAATTCGATTCTGTTGTGTGTAGCAATAATACAATGTACAGTAGGGGTTAAAAGTGATATCCAGTCTAGGGAAATTGACATCTTTATTCAATCTTAGCTTTATTCAAATATTTTTTTAAATGTGTTAAAGAATTTGTAAGCTTATTTCATAGTTGTGCTTGGAGTCAATTGTTTTATTTGTGATAACGAAATAAAACATGACAAATTGAGCGGACATCATTTTTGGCCAAGCTGTCATACAAAGAAATTATGAACACATGCAAAAACAAGAGAGAATCATTGAAACATTAATAACTGATTTTTTTTTTTTCTATAAATTTTTTCACATTTCTTTGCCTTTTTAAATAATTTAGTCAGATCAATACCTTAATCAAGTTTAGTGTTTTGTTCTACCCTCATTTAAAATATATTAATTTAAACAAAAAAAAAATGCCTGGTGCGTCACAGACCAACACAAGATGAACAATTGTGGTTAAAAAGTAAATACATTTTTATTTTATTTTTAGAAAATGACCGATCGTTTGATAAGACCCTATTCCTCAGCTGGGATCGTGCAGAGCCCTTTGAAACGGCATTGATTTGGACTTCAACAATTTGGTTACCGTTGAAGTCCATTGTGTAGAGAAAAATCCTGAAATGTTTTCCTCAAAAAAAAAAAACGTAATTTCTCTTCCACTGAAGAAAGAAAGACATGAACATCTTGGATGGCATTGGGGTGAGTAAATTATCAGGAAATTTTCATTTTGAGGTGAACTAATCCTTTAATAGTCTCTTGTTGGCCTGTTTCGCAGAGCCATTCATAGAACAAACCCTGACAACTGATAAAAGAACATATAGACACTTGATAATCTTATAGGATGATTAGATAATTGCATTTGAAAGATTTTACTTTCAATAATAAATTTGCAATCGATTTGTAAAAGGTGTTTTTATGCATGTTTGGCCTGGTGTTTTTGTTGCATTTACACTGTTCTGACCACTAGTGGTCACCGTGGAGACGGGTGTGATTGATTCAAAGCCTCGACACGTCACATTTGCTTCAACTGTTTCGGTGTTCAACAAAGCCTCGATCTGCCCACCCCTACTATTAGCAATACAGTAGGATACTTCTGATCCAAAATACTGTGCAAAAAAGTCATTATTTAAACAATTAATTTTTATTTTCATTCACAAATAAAACAGTAATGAGTTATTTCACGATTGGAATCACTTCTACAGCAGAAGCATTACTCAGACCAGACTATACAGAGCAACCTCAGACTCGTAAAGATTCATTACTGAAGCTCTGGGGTGTTGCTAATAAATTACAGGTCGGCGATAGGCTTGTATGGCCAGTATGGATATTTTTCCTTGTCCAGCTTGGTCTCCGGGAAGGTGTTGTTGAGATCCTCTATGGTCATCTGGTCGAAAGGAATCATGTTCCTGAACTTCTCAAGCTGCCAAGGACAAACAATCAGAGAGGGAAAATCATTTAAACGCTTCATACTTGATCAAATCACAATTATTTAATACATGAGTATTATGGAAAACCTTTGGTTTTGTAATAAGTTCAGCGCTCATAATGTGACCGTGATGGTGCAGGTTGAACTTACCCCTTTCTCGTACTCGGCGATACGAGCTTTAGATGCTTCCAAGTAAGCAGCTGCAGTTTTGTTCTGAATACATCAAGAGACACAACATAAGGATATGTGAAAAAAATATAGAAATAATGCCCTGAATTTGGCCTGGTGCAGGTTTCAGAATGACACCTTGACCTGCCATTACAATTAGCTAGTTTGATTCAAAACTCTGATCTCTTCAATCTTTAATTTGCATTAGGACTTAAAAATGTTCACTGAAGCGTTGGCCCTCCAGGAGCGGCGTTTGATCGGAAACATCTCCTGGAGAGAAGAAAAACTGAAGTATGAAGAGAGACTCACAGAATCCTGCTCCTGGGAATCAATCTTCGCAGTCTGAGTGTCCACCGGCTCAGGGACCGTCAACGCAGAGAACTGGAGACAGAGAGACGGGTAGACAGAGAACATAAGGCACGCTGCAGAAGAAGAGATGGGGTCAGAGAGAAATCACTGGATCTCACCTTCTTCTCAAACTCATCCACCATGCCGGCTTTGGCCACAGCTGTTCTGTAGTAACTCCAGTCAATGGGAGCCGGTTTCTCTGGCAAGGAAGCAAGTCTGCAAGTAAACATGGTTCAGCACAAATTATAATCGACTCGACGGATACAAACATTTCTATATCTAAAAACCTTGACAGTCAGACTTAATTTTTAAAATGTTTTTATTTGATATGCTCACCAAGGCTGCATTTATTTACAGTACAGTAAGAAAAAAAGAAAAAGTAATATTGTGAAGTATTATTTCCATTTAAAATAGCTCTTTTCTATGTGAATATATTGTAAAATGTAATTTATTCCTTTGATCAAAGCTGAATTGTCAGCATCATTACTCCAGTCTTCAGTGTCACATGATCCTCCAGAAATCATACTAATTCTTATCAAATAATTTGTGCAGACAGACAGATAGATAGATACTATTTAAAAAAGAAAGCAAAAAAACTTTAGGTAATAGTTTTATATTGAACACAAGAAATTGATACAAAACATTTATATTTAATATAAATGTTATGTTGAACTTTTTTTCCATCAAAGAATCCTGAAAAAAAATGCATCATGATTTCCACAAAATGCACAAAGTTTTCAACATTGATAATAATCAGAAATGTTCATCAAATCATCACATTAGAGTGATTTCTGAAGGATCATGTGACACTGAAGACTGGAGTAATGATGCTGACAATTCAGCTTTGATCACAGGAATAAATGACATTTTACAATATATTCACATAGAAAAGAGCTATTTTAAATGGAAATAATACTTCACAATATCACTGTTTTTACAATACGTGTATAAGCATATTAAGACAACCTGCTTTAAAAAACATTTAAACAAGAATTGCTATTTATGCATCACAGCTTTAGCGAAGTTTAGCCAGCTTGTCCATTGACCTGCACCTGACCTATGGTGTTTTGCTCAAGGGCACAATGATGATGATGGCTTATGGATCACCCCGTGCTGGGTTCAAAACATAAATCCAGCATACTTTTAAAACCATTAGCTTCCATCACTCCTGCATAAACTACATGCTGGAGATTGTGCAGTGATGTAGAGACTCACTTTGCTGTGATGGAGTCACTGCGGGTCTTCAAGCTGTTGAACATGGCTCTCTGGTTCGGTGGGACCCTCTCCGCAAAAGCCAGCCAGTCAATGGCCTTTACAGCTGCACGTCGGCCTGCCATCTTATACTCCTGTCAAAACATTTTATGAAGTTATGGTTATTAAGAATAACAAAGATCTTTCACAAGTCAAGCTAACAGGTTCCAGCTGCAAGTCAAGCAAATTGTACGGTCAGTCGGTCAAATCATATAATAATTGTGAGGCCAAGCACATAATAATGATTGTTTTCCACATGCAAGACATATAATATATTCAAAATGTAGCCTACATATTATCAGTCACAGAATACCAACATATAGGACACTGGGCAGATGGCTCTAATGTAGCATACTAAAACACTGTTTTCGCATTTAAGCAGTATTTATAACTAAAGTGTCACTGTTTAATATTTTGATTACAGAAATTAGGTTTATAAGAACAACTGAGACGTAAAGCCTTCACTAATGCACACAAGTCGACAAGACAAGGTCAGCGTACGAAATATATAAGATAAAGACATAAATAACCACCACAAAACCGCGACATTTCTTATAAACATGAAAGATAAAGACTAGTATTCATGGTTTAATCGAGTAAAAACAATCGGGCGCTGTATTATTTATTAAATGACTGGATTTTCGACACATACTCACTGCTCAAGGATCAAGCCGCTGCAATGACAGAAGCGTGATGGCCGCCGGAGAGCGGAAGCGCGGTTAAGAAAGCAGCGCGCGTTACTGACACCCAGCGGACTGGAGAAAAGCTGCAGCAGACTTGCGGGTCCACTCAATAGTAGACTTGCGGATCCACTCAATAGTAGACTTGCGGGTCCACTCAATAGTAGACTTGCGGACCAACTCATTAGTAGACTTGCTGGTCCACTCAATAGTAGACTTGCATGTCGACGTAATAGTAGTCTTGCATGTCGACTCAATAGTAGACTTGTGGGTCCACTCAAAAGTAGACTTGCGGGTCCACTCAATAGTAGACTTGCGGGTCCACTCAATAGTAGACTTGCATGTCGACTCAATAGTAGACTTGCGGGTCCACTCAATAGTAGACTTGCATGTCGACTCAATAGTAGTCTTGCATGTCGACTCAATAGTAGGCTTGCGGGTCCACTCAAAAGTAGACTTGCGGGTCCACTCATTAGTAGACTTGCGGGGTCCACTCAATAGTAGACTTGCGGATCCACTCATTAGTAGACTTGCGGGTCCACTCAATAGTAGACTTGCGGGTCCACTCAATAGTAGACTTGCGGGTCCACTCAATAGTAGACTTGCGGATCCACTCATTAGTAGACTTGCGGGTCCACTCAATAGTAGACTTGCATGTCGACTCAATAGTAGTCTTGCATGTCGACTCAATAGTAGACTTGCGGGTCCACTCAAAAGTAGACTTGCGGGTCCACTCAATAGTAGACTTGCATGTCGACTCAATAGTAGACTTGCGGATCCACTCATTAGTAGACTTGCGGGTCCACTCAATAGTAGACTTGCGGATCCACTCATTAGTAGACTTGCGGGTCCACTCAATAGTAGACTTGCGGGTCCACTCAATAGTAGACTTGCGGGTCCACTCAATAGTAGACTTGCGGATCCACTCATTAGTAGACTTGCGGATCCACTCATTAGTAGACTTGCGGGTCCACTCAATAGTAGACTTGCATGTCGACTCAATAGTAGACTTGCAGGTCCACTCATTAGTAGACTTGCGGGTCCACTCAATAGTAGTCTTGCATGTCGACTCAATAGTAGACTTGCGGGTCCACTCAATAGTAGACTTGCGGATCCACTCATTAGTAGACTTGCGGGTCCACTCAATAGTAGACTTGCATGTCGACTCAATAGTAGACTTGCAGGTCCACTCATTAGTAGACTTGCGGGTCCACTCAATAGTAGTCTTGCGTGTCGACTCAATAGTAGACTTGCGGGTCCACTCAATAGTAGACTTGCGGATCCACTCAATAGTAGACTTGCGGATCCACTCATTAGTAGACTTGCGGGTCCACTCAATAGTAGACTTGCGGGTCCACTCAATAGTAGACTTGCGGGTCCACTCAATAGTAGACTTGCGGATCCACTCATTAGTAGACTTGCGGATCCACTCATTAGTAGACTTGCGGGTCCACTCAATAGTAGACTTGCATGTCGACTCAATAGTAGACTTGCAGGTCCACTCATTAGTAGACTTGCGGGTCCACTCAATAGTAGTCTTGCATGTCGACTCAATAGTAGACTTGCGGGTCCACTCAATAGTAGACTTGCGGATCCACTCATTAGTAGACTTGCGGGTCCACTCAATAGTAGACTTGCATGTCGACTCAATAGTAGACTTGCAGGTCCACTCATTAGTAGACTTGCGGGTCCACTCAATAGTAGTCTTGCGTGTCGACTCAATAGTAGACTTGCGGGTCCACTCAATAGTAGACTTGCGGATCCACTCAATAGTAGACTTGCGGATCCACTCATTAGTAGACTTGCGGGTCCACTCAATAGTAGACTTGCGGGTCCACTCAATAGTAGACTTGCGGATCCACTCATTAGTAGACTTGCGGATCCACTCATTAGTAGACTTGCGGGTTCACTCAATAGTGTTCTTGTCAGTTTGTCACTTTCAGCTCACCTAAAAACAGAGGATTTCAATCCTTTAGAATAGATGCATCATGGACCCCATCCTCAAATTTAAAAGGAAGTTATATAGGCTATTTTTATGTGTAAAGACCAAATGTAGGCCTATACTGTGAAAAATACTATTAAACGTGTAAAATAGACTATAGTATTTGGAGAATATTTAGTTTATATTATGTTACATTATTCCATTTTTTTCTACTCACTATATTACTGTGTTGTACTGTAGATGTACTATTTATAAGTATTATTTATTTATTTACAATAGACTACTTAAACCATTTTTTTAAATAAATGTCTTATTTTATGACATTTATTTGTGTATGTTTTTTTATTTATTTAGTCAGTTAGTTATATTTATCTTTATAGTTATCGTCCTTGGACCTTTAGTTAATCTTTTGTATTATTATTTTTTTTTAATAAAAATAAATAAATTAAATAAATAATTGTAAAGTAGGCCACGTTAGGTTTGCAGGAGTGCGAGCACGAGCAATACGTTGGTGTCTGCAGTTCACTCAACGGCCACCGGTGTCGCTAAACAAGCGTTTCTGAATTCTACATAGAGCTCGCTTGATCAATTTCAGCTACCCTCAAGTTCAACAGCATTCATGCTTTTGTTATTTTCATTGGTAAATTTACTATTTTCATTTTATTGCCATGGTAAATTTTATGGTTATGCTAAAGGTCAACGAGGTACTCCATATGAAGTAGCCAACATTTCCCCAAAACACAACACAACATAAAAATCTAGGTAGCTGTTACAGTAGGCCTAATTGGATAATAGATGACCCTTACATAAAATACGCATTCAAATTCATTAAGCATAGCCTACTTAAGTAAAGTTCAAGTATATATTTTAAGTATACTTTATGAAGTAAGTAGGCTATACTAATTTCAATGTGCTAGAAGTAGGCTATAGGCTTTTAAGTGTACTGTTTTACTTACTGGCCCACTTTTTAAATTTATAAAAGTATAATTTAAATATACTTTAAGTGTAAAAGTAGGCTACTACACTTCGAGTACTGTTTTTACTGCAACTATACTACAAGTAAACATATAGGTAGCCTATACTGATAGTTTACTAGTCAAATAGGCTACTTTTTGCACATTTTTAGTTAAAAGTACACTTTGAAGTATACTCAGTAAACCAGCTGTAGTAGTTTTATACTGTAAGTATACTTGTTGTTAGTATTCTTTAAGTCAACAACATCATTCTTATAATGTATTATTTATGTATTATTTTAGCACTCTAAGTACACTATATGTTCCTATTTAGATATTATTTTTAATACTTAGGCCTACCTTTAACTACTTTAACTCCTTCCCTTTTAAAAACATTTAAACAAAAAATCTAAATTCAATGTTCAGCTGCCCCATGGCACGTTATCTTGACTGAAGGGTAACTTACAGCTACCATGAAGGGTAGCTGTAAGTTAGCATTGTAAGTTTGGCATTGAGAAAGGACGCATGTGACCGAAACGTTTGCCTTTTTTTTATCAGTAAAAGCACTTGACTTTATCTCGCTTTTTGACGTCTTTCGTCTTTTGTGGAGTGTGCAGACTTTTTTGAAGTGCCTATATATCTTGACTAACATGTTTCTAAGAAGTGAATGACACAAGTTTTCTAATAAGGCAAAGCCATTTTGACCTGTGACAGTCACAATTTATTAAATGTCACCTGTGACTGTTTCTGTGACTTGTTGACTCTGTGGCTTATTCCACGAAACAGACCCCTTTTCCGTTTATGTCACCCAATATGGTCAGCCATATTGAAATAGCTTTGTCAATCAATGCACAAAATAGGCTACATGTAACCCACTCATCAGCAAAACCAAAACTTGTTCTTCTCACAATTCACAATTAAATAATAAAATAGGCTAGTGAAATGATAGATTGGATTAAAAGAATGAACTGACAAGGTGTAAGCCTACTTATATAGGCTACAACCTATCCCTAGTGGTCAGAAGGACTACATCAAGAAACATATTTTATGAAAGACTTCAGAATGGTCTTTGGCCATACGCATTGACGTGGCCGAAATTGGCGAGAACGTCATTTTATTACGTCAGAGTAAATAGCGTGGTAAAGGGGCAGTGACGATGAAATCATGCTGGAGTTGATAAAGTACTGTCACGAGCTCTCTCTAATCCCGTCTAGCGCGCGCAGCTCTCACTCAGTGCGCGTCGCCGCCGCCGTTCACTCGCGCGGGTCACGCTCGGGCCAGAGGGCGCGCGACTGGTCAACAGCAGCACACGCGGAGGAGGACCACTTTACGTCCAGCACAGATGTAAACGTACTAAAGGTGTACCTCTACGTACTAAAGGTGAGGAAAAAACCTATCATGTATTCAGAAGGACATAATAATATCCTGCTGGCTGCTTTATTAGAGTTGATGGTGACTTCATGACGGATGAAAAGAGCAGGTGTGGTGTCTTTATCTCTTTATCTCAGCTTTGTTTGAGTTCTTATTAGGATGGGAGGTTTAAAGGTGAGATTTCCGATCAAAAAAATTAAATTTATCTCGTGTTTCAGGGAGTCAAGGCAGTTTTGTGCATGATTAAATGAATTAGGCTACTGTGCCAAAAAAAAAAAAAAAAAAAAAAAAAAACGATAACCTGCTGCGCGTGCAAGTTTTAGCTTGTCAAACCGCTCTCATGCAGTGAACAACATATGAAATGTAGAGACGCATAAAAAAAAAAGACTTTCGTAACAGGTGCGGATTACCGGTGCTGTTCAGGAGCTGATCTCGCGTTAAAGGCTATGCGCGTGATGCTGCCGGTGAAAGTAGACTAATAATATATGAACAGAATAATTATAAAACTCGTTTTCGAAGTGAGGAGAATTTGAGATTAACATTGACAGTCAGAATGAAATCTATAGGCTTCTACAGAAGACTAAGACTATTTAAATGTTTTGACTAATGCACTTAATGCACCATATGTTCAAAAATAAATGAAAAAGGCAAAAATGCAGAAACCCTCAGATATATAGACACAGTGGTATAGACATAACCAATAACAAAATAAAATAAAATATTATATATTATAGCCTATACACAGCCATGATATAATGTAATTTATTATAATACAATGTAAATGATTATAATACAAATATAATATTAAAATTTCATGTGAATAAAAAATGCAATATTGTTAAATTAATTTAATTAAAATAATGAAAAAAATATTCTAAATGTATATGCACACAATGTTATAGATATAATCCTAACCTTAATGGCAAATGAAATACTTATATTTACACAGCCATAATATAATATAATATAATATAATATAATATAATATAATATAATATAATATAATATAATAATATAAAACATGCCTCAAACACTGTAACTGAAAATGCTTAAAATAATGAAAAATATATTTATATTTTTATTCCACTTTTTTGTTTTGCATAGTCACAGGAGAATTTGGCTTTCAGTGTTTGACACAAACATGAATCTAAAGATATCAAGTTACTCAGCACTCCGTCCCACAGAACAAACAGGGTTTTGTGGCTGAATGTGACGATTTCCATGGTGGAGATTTAAAACCAGAGAAGTTTACTGCATGCAAAACAAGTGCTTATAATCAACCCCTAGTAATATAAACAAAAAAAAAGACTATTTAAGGAGATGTTTTTTTTATAGAAAGTATTGTAAAAAGGATGATAATTAGCTTGTTGTCTAATCCCATAGGCACTTGAGTGAGGAGACACAATGACGGAGGGTGCAGAGATTCATCAGACCCTGCAACCAAACAGGGCTGATGCTGCCAGGACGTCCTCTCTGCGGGCCGTAGAAACAGATTCCGGCCCGGCAGAGACGGCCAGCTGTGAGTCAGAGGAGCCGGACCACCAGGAAGAGGACTCCTCCACTTTTCCAGAGGTGCAGCATCATTCCTCTGCAGGGCCGGAGGACAGTGGCCATGTGGCGCCCGAGGGTGGCTGGGGCTGGGTGGTCGTCGCTGCAACCATTCTGGTCTTAGCCATGACTCTGGCTTTCCCTTCGTGCATCGGGATATTTTACACAGACTTGCAGAACGACTTCCAAGCCAGCAACACTGAGACGTCATGGGTGCCAGCTATCATGATGGCAGTGCTGCATGCATGCGGTAGGGAGGGTTCTCTCATACTAACCGATTCATGCATTTGATCCATTAGTTCATTCGCGCTTTGTGACGCAATCCTCACGGTGCTCCCGCATTCACCCTCACCACAGGGTCAGATACAGTATCTGAAAAACACTTCTATCAAATTACTGTACCAATCAGTTGTGCAACACTGATCTGTTTCATAACATGAAACATAAACAGGCACAGAGGTCAGAGGATGACAGCGGTGGTCTGTTCACTTCCAGTGCTCTTGAACTCTGGGATTGTACTCAAGTTCTTTAGCAATCTTAGAGGGTTAGTTCACCCAAAAAATGTTATTATCCCATAATTTACTCATCCTCAAGCCATCCCAGGTGTATGCATATTTTCTTTGTTTCAGAAAAAACACAATCAGAGTTATATTCAAAAATATCCTGGCTTTTCCAAGCTTTATGATGGGAGTGAATAGTACCTTGTTTTTTGAAGCCCAAAAAAGCGCATCCATCCATCATAAAAGTAATCCATAGGGAGTTTAAGAAAGGCCTTCTGAAGCAAAGCAATGGGTTTTTGTAAGAAAAATATCCATATTTATAACTTTATAAACTATAATCACTGGGTTGCGGTAACAGCCGTACGCGAGTCTAGTTCCGGCGGAAGAGTGACCGTTGACCCGACGCATGACGTAGGATATAGGAGTAACGTAATCTTAGGTGAGAGTTGACGCCTCTCGCAGTTCAAACTAATAGGGCTGGGCAACAAACTCAAGCTCTTCCGACATTTCTCTTTAAAAATGTTTAGACTTCTAATTCATGACCGGTGTCGGCGGATCCGCGTTCATCAATACATCATCCGTCGGGAACTAGACTCGCTTACTCCCAGAAGCCAGTGATTATAGATTATAAAGTTATAAATGTGGATATTTTTCTTACAAAAACGCATCACTTCGCTTCAGAAGGCCTTTATTAACCCCCTGGAGTCGTACGGATTACTTTCATGATGGATGGATGCGCTTTTTTGGGCTTCAAAATCTCAGGTACCATTCACTCCCATTATAAAGCTAGGAAGAGCCAGGATATTTTTCAACTCCAATTGTGTTTGGCTGAAAGAAGAAAGTCATATACAGCTAAGATGGCTTGAGGGTGAGTAAATTAAGAGATCATTTTCCTTTTTGGGTGAACTAACCATTTAAGTGCGATTCTTAATCGTAAGGAGTACACATGCTCAGTCAGGACTCTGCATTAGAAACAAGTGTTATATCCCTTCACTGGGAAATTCATCCAGTCATTGCGGTACAACTCAAAGAATAGCTGACGTGGAGAAAAGGATTTGGGGACTGGCATTTTTATTCAGCTTAATGCAGCTCAGTATTCGTTTCTAGGCAGCAGCAGTTCAAAGTACACTATGCAAATATTACAATCCATTAGCATGGGTTACATAACAGTAGTAGAATATACAAACGGTGTATATGCACAATAATTTTGTGAACTGTAGTGAACATATAGAAATGTTGCTTGCTGAGTGCATGTGCAGGGAGTTGTGAACACTGCATAGGGACAGTCAGCTCTGAGTCAGGCAGATTGCTATTATATTGCTCTGGAACAGCCAATATGCCATTGTTCTTCTGTGAGAAACATTTATTTGTCTTTGTCCAAGTTAGCGCCAAAGACAATGTTAAGGTGATCCCTATTGGTTTATTTTCACACAGTGCCGTGACACCTAAAGCATTCATTTAAGCAGTGCAAATGTTCAATCTCCCTTGGGGTTTTAAAGAGCTTGAAGTAATTTGCACTATACTAACTGCTGTGCTCAGTGGGTGCAAAGTGTTGCATCAAATCAAGTTTCTCGTTTAACAAACAAAAGGAAAAGGGGCAAAAGTATGATACTGTGTGACACTCATTTCCCTCTTGATATGATACCCACTTAGGTATAACTCAGTCGATAAAATCGATAGCTTTCTAAAAGTGTGTTTTTTATTATCCCAGATTAATGTGCAAAGACAGCTCTAAGTTAGGTTTATAGCCTTGTTTCATGAAAAGTAAACAATTTCAGGACATTGCTCTGTTTGTTTGAGTCGTGTCAACATGTCAACCAATGGCGTGAGTTTGGGGCAGGACCAGGAGGATCACTAAAAAAAAATATTCCAGTATAAATGACTAATTACTTACTAAAAATGTTGTTTAATACTGACATTTATAGCGAACTAAAATGTACTTGATGTCATGTATATTTTAATGCTCATGCTAACTTTTGTCAACTTTACAATAAGTAAATCCACTTCACCAGCTAAATACTCTTCGACAGCGATGCCATAGAAATATACAGAGCTACCGCAGAACGGAAATTCAAAGACAAATTTCTAAAGATGGCTGCGCGCTTGTTTCTCTCGCGCATAAGGTCTGTAAGTTCTCTTGTAGTATGGTTGCAGTACAAACGTTTACTTCCGTTACACATAAAGTATACTCACTTTTATACACTATAAGTATACACTAAAAAGTGGGCCAATTTAGTTTCAAGTAGCATTGAAATAAACTAGTACACTTACAGTACAAGTATATTACTAGTACATTGATATTAGTATACTTAATAAAATTATCTTGAAGTGTACTTATTTTCGTACAGGCAATTAAGTGCACTTTTTCAAAAGGGACCAAAATGTGAATAGTGATGTAAGTTTAATAACAGTCGAGTCCATATAATCCAATATTGTGAATTACAACAGGGCCACAATTTTCTGAAAAAATTGAACAAATTTAGTCAGCGAATACTTCATTCGTGGCCATGATATGCATCTTTCCCCCCTCCTGCATGTCATGAAGTGACATGACGTAGGGGCAACGGTAACCCGTACTCAGAATTTGTCCTTAGTAGCGAACACACACACACACACACACTGCAAAACGTGGAGACACACACCACACCCAGAGCAATGGGCAGCCATTTTTGCTGTGGCGCCCGGGGAGTGATTGGGGGTTTGGTGCCTTGCTCAAGGGCACTTCAGTCACTTCCTGCCAGTATAGATAATCGAACCCATGACCTTCGGGTTACCAGTCTGACTCTCTAACCATGTGCAGGACTCCGTATAAACCCAGCCCATGTTCAGGAGGGCAGTACAATATTACTTCATTGAAATGGCAGCCTAATTCCATAATCAAATTTAAACATTTCTGTCAGAGCCTATCAAATACAATGAATGAACTTTAATTTGCATATATATAGTGTTTTAATACCAAATGTAAATATCCAGTGGTTTGGGTGAAAAAAACCCACACGATTGTTTGACATCATCTGCATATGTGTGAGCGTGAGGACATTAAACAGGACCATCTGTAAGTCAATGCAGCTATTGTGCGCACACCGTGACCAACCATGTTCATTATTGTTCATATTACAATGCCATTGTCTTTCCGTAGGCCCCTTATGTAGTGTTCTCGTGGAACGCTACGGTTGCCGTGCAACAATAATCATCGGCGGGATCCTGAGCGGACTGGGAATGGCAGCCAGCTCATTTGCACAGACAATGGTAGAGCTGTATATCACTGCTGGCATTATCACAGGTGGGTATATATTACCTTCGCAGAAACAGTGGTGTGAAAATGATTCTTGCTCAGTAGGATGAACCACATGAAATGGACTGAATTATCATCTTTCCTTCAGGAATGGGATTCTCTTTGTCTTTCCAGCCATCGATCACCATGATGGGCCACTACTTTGTGCGTCGCAGGGCTTTCGCCAACGCTCTGTCTTCCACTGGCACTGCACTCGGGCTGAGCACCCTACCATTGCTGGCCAACTATCTGCTCAGCTGCTTCGGTTGGCGGGGCAGTTTTCTGGTGCTGGGAGGGGTTCTGCTGAACTGTTGCGTTTGTGGGGCCGTGATGCGCCCCCTTGGGGCCAAACCAAAGACAGAAGGCAGAACCGGACCTACGGACAATCACCACCTCAAAACCAATTGCCTTTCCGTTCATCGGGAAAGAGAGGGTCTGAAGGGCCGCCTACGGGCCACTCTCTCCACCGTCATGCCTTTCCTGCGCAGACACATGGCTTTTGACCTGCTGTGCAGTAACCCTTACTTCTGTGCCTATGCTCTTGGGGTGTCCTGGATGATGCTGGGCTTTGTGGTGCCCCTGGTTTACCTGGTTCCCTATGCCACCGCGTACGGTATGGAGCAAGACCGGGCCGCTCTACTGATGGCCATCCTCGGATTGATCAACATCACCGTTCGGCCCGCGACAGCGCTGGTTTTCGGGTTGCCTCGTTTCCGAGGAAGCCATTGCTTTGCATATCTGTTTGCCACGGCGGTGCTGATCAACGGGTTGAGCAACTGCATCTGTGGGATAGGAACGAGTTTTTCAGTACTGCTGGCGTATGTTATAGTGTTTGGGTTTTCTATGAGCCTTGTTGGCTCCTTGTTGTTCACCGTACTTATGGACACGGTCGAGATGAGCCGCTTCCCGTCCGCCCTGGGCCTCATCAGCATTATGGAGAGCATCATGCTACTGCTCGGCCCACCATTAGCAGGTGATGTAATGTTTCTACAGTTGACGTCTCTGACGTTCGTTTGACGTACTACATTTATTAGTGGGTGAAAGCAGAATGCCTGCTTGTATTTGTCAAGGCCAATTAATATGAACTCTCATGTTGTTTTAAACTCATGTGATTTTTTTTGGAAGTACTTACACTTTACATGGTGCTCTTTTCCATGAAACAATTACAATGAGTTTCAAGCTCCTAAAGGAACAACAACAACAACAACAAATAACATAAATGTAGTTCCTCTAGTGCACTATGTAGACTCCCAACTCATGCACTATATCAAAGACTATAGATAAACCAAGACGGTTCACTCGTATTGCTACGAATGGGAGAAACTGTAACGTGCAATATGGCGGAATAAGTCCCGCCTTCTAAATAAAAGAGCCAGTCACAGTAGCTGTTGTTAAAGCTGCAGTTCCTATAGCAAGATTTTAGGACTTTTAATGCTACTTGAGCGTAAGAAACAACCTTTATGAAACAGCTCATGTTAAATAAAATGTTATTTAAATTGCATGAGCAAAAAAGCTCCCTAGAGTAGGGTGACAGTCCCGAAATTAGGAGCTTTGTTCCTGCGTCCTGCAAGAAGTAAGCAGTGTCCTGCATTTCAATTATGTATAATGATGTATTATTTTGTCTTCCCTGAAATTACATCACAATAAGAATTATATTTGAAAAAATCATCCTCATGTTGTTCCAAACCTGTATATGAGTTTCCATTTTAAAGAAAGTCGGTAACCAGACAGTTGATGGTAGCCGTTGACTTCCAAAGTATTTTTTCCTACTATGGAAGTCAACGGCTACCATCAACTGTCTGGTTACCGACTTTCTTTAAAATATTTTCTTTTGTGTTCAACAGAAAAAAGCATTTTCCTTTGTGAAATGCACATGGAGAAAATGAATGGGAAAATACTTCTGGGGAAAGAAATGGCCAGTTCACTCTATTTCAGGGATCAACTTAAAAGTAATTTATGTGGCTTATTATGATTTTTTTTTTTTTTTTACAGGAATCCTGGTTGACACCACTAGGCAATACGCCTATGTGTTCTTTGCCTGCAGCATAACCGGGTCCACAGCTGGTCTCTTCATCATGCTGTCCTTCTACTGGCTGGACAGAAAGAAAGACAGAGAGGTTAAGAGCTCCTCCACTCATAAAGACACTAATACACTGAAGCCAAGCATTAAGATGACCATAGACTGTGATTATAGTCCAGTGCCTTTGCATAGTAAGAATGACAGAGACAGAGAGACTGATGTGTGATGTGTGTCAAGACACCACCTTGAGTGCACTTTACCACAGGCTATTCATTTTTACCTTAAGTCTTCTAGTATTTACCCATCCTACTATTATTGGACAATCAGCTGTATTTGCCATAGATTATGTTCACAAGAGATAAAGCATACCATTTCCTGGACTGCTGTAATAAAAGGATCGGACCAGAATTGCAGGTCTAACTTTTCATAGTGCCATATGGAACTGTTATCACTTCAGATTATCTCACAAAAAAACATGTTTGAAAATACAATTGCTGTTATCACTCTAAACTACTTCAGGATTACTGACAAAAGCCAGTTGCAATTGACATTCATAATACTGTAATGTAGATTCTGAGGTTGTTCTGGGAACAAATGAATGTAGAAAACAGAGAATGTGCAAGGCAGGGTCATGCAATGAGTGTTTTTTATTATTATTATTATTTCTAGATGCCTTAAATGATAAATGTTAGATCTTATAAACAATTTTTTTTTAGTTTTGTATAGATGCTGCTTTTTAAAATCAGTAACTTATTTATATATTTATGTATTAAAGAAAATGTATGCATTTGTGTTGTCTCAGTTTTCCTTAACCAAGCACTCTTTGTGCTTTCTCTTCTGTAGTCAAATCACGCTGTATAGGGAAAAGTGGCACATTCCTCCAGTTGTGCCATAGTTTGTTTTAGGGTGTTCACACACTTGGCAGGTCTGGTTTGAAACTAACTCTAGTGCGATTGCTTTCTTAGTGCGATTATTTGAAGGTGTGAACGCTGTCTGAACCCTGGTGTGCACCAAAAGCAGACCAAGAACCACATTTCAGCTTCCAAATGAACTCTATAGTGTGGTTCATCTGAAATATGATCGCAACACGGACCAAAGGCATCTAAACTAACCAAAAACTGGATGTGATGTCACAAGATGCGACCCTGAAAAAGGACAGATGCTCAAGCATATATTCAAGTTACGTTGCTCATTACGTTACGTCAAGCTCTCAGAGACGAGAGAAGGCCCGGATCCAAGTGCAGAGAAAACATGATAGAATAATATCAAACAAAACAACCAATCAAATACAAGAAAATCCATATAACCTGGGAGCAGAACTGAGAGACAACACAACATCCCACAAAAGAAAAGACCTGACAAAGAACACCGGAAACACAAGGGCTTATAAAGGGAAACATTAACATTACAAGACACGCTGAATGTAATCACAACAATCATCATGAGCATAGGCAAAGCACACTGGGAAATGAACTTCACAATGCAAAAGCACAGGAGTAACAATTACAGTTCTGTACAGGCTTTAGAACCGCATCTTCTTGCAGCAGTTCTTCATTTGTGTGTAACAGAGGAATTCCTGCCGCTGTTTTGACTCCTTTACACGTGTTATGAGCTCTTTGTAAGTTCTTAGCTGGAAAAAAAATGAATAAAAAGACCACCATATGCACATAAACATCAAGCGTGCACTTAGCCCAGCACACAGCGTTGTTTTTTGATGTTCGTAGTTCCGTCGCAATTTACGACGTCATACTTTATATAATAGCCTAGTGTTGTCAAAAATAATATTTCGATATGTATTGATACTGAAATATCTGAAACGGTCAATGCTCCTTTTCTGCAGTATCAATACACCGAAACCAGCTGCGCGTTCTCGCTCTCTATTTTCTCAGATGGCGAAATTACAGTTTGACACCCCGCCTCCTGTCACAATAGTGCTTGCGCATAATTTTACTCATTCCCGCAGGTTTTGTAGGCCTACTCACACCACTGATATAGCCAACAAGTTGCGCTCTCATAAAGCCGCCTCTCAAACAGCTCATGAATACCAAAGTGACTACTTTTTCGTGGCTTATTGCAATTAAACAGTCAAATACATACAAAATGCCCGTCTTGCCGAGTTTTCATACAGTCAGTTTTGGAACGTAAAGTTGAGAGAAAAAGCATGTTATGTAACAGTATATTGGATCTGTGCATTAAAGTGTCATGTTGATAAAAGAAAAGACAGAGAAAAATCACACTGATAACTTTAATTGCAAGCATTAATCTTTATTTAATTTTTACAACGGAAACTATCCAGTGTTATTTTACATTTGATTACTTTCATTTTTGTTGTATTTCTTACCCGAATACTGTTCGACTCATCATGAAAAACTTAAAGCCGTGTTTGTTTCATTTGTCTCTTCATTCTATTGTATTTATTTGTGCTATCGTTTGCAATTTGTTTAATTTTTTAGTTCAATGATTCCAATAAAGCCTCCTTGTGCTGTGTGTAAGTAAGCTATATTAGCCTACAACAAAATTACCCAAATTATCAACAAAAAAAAAGTGAGATAAATTGTCTGTATGGTGGTATATTATATACCACCATACAGACTATTTGTTATCTCACATTTGTTTTGATAATTTTGATAAAAAAAAAAAAAAAAGAAAAAAAAAAAAGATATTCAATACCAAAACTGCCATATCGTATAGGCTATATGGCAGTTTTCCCCGTGGTATTAAATACCGATATTTTTCAAGGGATCATATTGAAGTTGGAAATTCCGGTATCGTGACAACACTATGTTCAGTGTTAAAAATGTCCGTGTTCAAATCTGAGAGAACCGAAAAGACCAGATGTACATGTAAGAGTTAACTAGAGCTCAGTGTGCCTATTTTGACCTTTTATCTAAAAAAAAAAAAAGAAAGGATTGGGGTTTTCCAAAGCAGAGCAAATATCTCTGTGCAGATAATGTCTCTAAGAACCACAAGAGGGCAGTCATGTTGTGACTTGTGCAAACTCTCTCAGGCCATATACTGAATCACTCAGAAGCGCATACCAACTTTAATACGTGCTTGTATAATTTTTACATTAGAGGTGCAAAAGATCTGATAGGATTAATCTTTGTATTAATTATTACCTCACAAAACAGCTGTTTTAACAGTGGTGTGTAGGAGACTTTTACATTCACTGTATAAAACTTCCTCTCTTCAGATGAACACAAAGGGAATCAATTATGAAACACGAGTAGAATGAATTTTGGAAACCATTTATAAAGGCTTTGTGACAAATTTTCAGATTCAACGAATTAATTTGCCCATATTGGTAATCTTTGGTAAGATATTGAGGAAAGGTTAAATTCACACATAAATCACTAGATTTTAATCTATCTGGTCACATGGCCAGGTAGACAAAGCCATTAAACCATGCGGCCATTTTAATTGATTAGATGAGAGAACCTATGAATCTGAGTGCATCAGGGGTATCAAATTTAATTTTTTTACAGTACAGGTCGTGTCCACCCTGTTACCTTTCCACCCTTTTCCAACAATTAACTAATCTAAATAAAATATTGACATCCATGAAGTGTCCTTCCTTACAGAGCTCAAGAAATGGTTTAATGTCTGTCAGTAGGTCACTCTCTTAAAATGTCAGCCCTGTTACCATGATTATACAGAAAACGAAGTGTGGATTTTTGTGAAGTATCTACATTAAATCCTATAGTAAGCGTCTTATAGTTTCAGCTTGGGTACTATAGGTCAAACTATAGATTAGTCAACCATTTCTGAAGGCACAAGTACACCATATTGCATAACATTGATGGCTTGATCACACTTGTACAATTTCATGAATTTCCAAGTTTACTGTATGATTATTAAAGAAACCTTAACTCAACACTCATTGTATCCCTTTATTTATTTGCGCATATTAGACAACCAATTTTACATTTTGATATATGCTTTTAAACCAATGCACAGTATGTAAAATTCAATCCTTGTGTCAAAACATGCCATAACGTTTCTGAAATAAATTAAACAGCAAATCAGCCCAATTTTAGTATCTACAGGCTTTACTGGGCAACGCTGCTATGTTTACAAATCTATATACATGAAATATAACAAGACAAAAGTGCGTGTGAAATCAAAAGACTCAAAGGGGTAAATAAACACTAACAAGTGCTCCTATACTTGAAGTTGAAGCTTTGCATAAATTAACTGAACTTTAACACTGTGACAAACAGAAGTTGGCTTCCGTTCCATGAGTGAAATAAATAAACAGTGAATATCAAACTCACCAGCAGATCCAGAGGCACGTGGGATAGAAATGAGGTTTGTACAACCACTGACAAAGTTCTGTGACGACGGTCACATTGCACAGAGACTGAGTTACAGTCAAAGCAGTTTGTGTGTCAATACAGGGTGATGATGGCCATGAGATCTTACACAGCAAACACTTCATAACCGTGGAAGTACAGAGTGGCAAATACAGAAATCAGTCTTGGAAACACACATACCTTTTGAAGCCCTAAAAGAGAGGTTGCATTACGCAGACTGGTGTCCAGCCAGCTGGGTTAATAATTCATTAAAGGGGCTTTTAAAGGTAGGTGAAGTGGTGTAACATGGAGGTTTTCTTGCATTCATTCTAGTTAAACACATCTGCTGACCTCCACATTAAGACCCTTTACTGAACATGTAAATCAAGGCTGAGGGGACGTTCATATCTCACACATGCCCCAAACACTCATACAACACACAGTGACGTTCACCTCAAAGAAAATCCCTTTTCATTCTTTTTAATTGTTTTTATATTTGCTAAACATCTTTTAAATTGTGCGGCTCACTAAAAACACTCACACTGAAGCTGCGGTCCGACTCGGACCCTTGTCGTTTTGCTGGCTTTAAGTGAGACCTCGTGAGAACAAGAGAACCACGCGGGACGCTCACAGGAACGGCCCCCCCCACGCCTGACATGTATCTGTCAGACGCGCTCGAGGCACGTCATCTCAGTCTCTCTTACGCACACACTCACACATTCTCTCTCTCTCTCTCTCTCTCTCTCTCTCTCTCTCTCTATCGAGTGTCCTCTCCATTTCCGCAATGTGTCCGAGCTTGTGTGGAGGTGGAACGTCTGTCACACGCTGAGAGGGAGCATGCCGGGAGGAGACACGGCTCGTGGGGAAGCCATGGTCAGGGCACCAGGGTCCAGTCCATTTATAGTCCTGTGAACAACAGCCATGAGCAAAACATCAATAAACACAAAATACCATTATTTCACCAATAATATTTTCACTAACAGAGGGGGCTGTAAGCTACACGCTACTTTAGCCATGACACACTTAACCTGGACGTGATCAGAGGACTACTACCATCAACTATCAAAGAGGACACCATTATCGATTTCATGGTAGTTTGTAGTATGCAAAATGGACATAAGGTTTTCTGGTTTCATGGTAGTCACACACTATTAATACTGACAAACTACATTAATACTGTTTATATTTACTACATAACACACACACACACGGGTGAAAGTATACCGCAAAAAGAATAACTAAAAAAATAAATAAAAATCAACTAAATTACACTTGCAACAACTACATTTGCAGAAAGCATATAAATAAAAAGCTAAATAATAACCCTAATTTTAGAAAAGATCCATTTTCAAAACCACAAACATAAAATAACATTTGTAGAGTTAAAAAAGCTAGATTACTCTGTGAAAATGAAAACATTAAGTACAATTTAAAAAATAAATTTTTAAACAAACATCATAATTATAAATTATTAGAATAATAAATGAAACCCACAACAATTAAAAAGCAAAATTTACAAAAGGGTGTTGTCCCCGTATTTGTAGTTCATATATAATAAGTGAGATTTCAATGATATTTTGACCACTGAACTAGGAAATGTCCCTGGTTTACATTTCAGAAATCTGGTTACTTCAAATTAGACATTACTTGGAGAATAAGAACCAAAAAAACACTACTACTACTATGACAACAGCAATCCAAACACTTACGTCTTGTCAAAATACGTAGTGTGGAGTGAATGAGAGAACTTGGTTGCGTTGCTGTTGAGGTTTCCATTTCCTGTGGCGTAACTTTTCCGTGCCGCCTGGTCCTTGGCAAAGTTCCTACAGGCAGCTAGTTTAGACTCAAGAGCCTGCACAAAAACAGACATCCCATGTTTTCCCATCAGAATTTGTATCTCATTTTATTGTGAATCTGTTTGGATACAGGTATCACACAAAATCTTAGTAAGGATTGAAAGTATTCAGGAATTACCCCGACTTTCCGCAGGAGGTCACCAACGATGTTAAGGGCTGAGATGCGTGCGGATGGTGTGAGGGGAGAGTTTCCATAGCCATTGGTCAACCCTTTGGAGAAAAAACATAACATGAATGTTACTGCTGTCAGTCAGACTTTTAAAAGAGTTTGCTAAAATAACATGAATATCAATGGCTAATACAATGTTGATATCATTTACATACAATTTCACAAATAAAAACAAAAAGAAAATGTTTCTATTTTACAGTATCCACTGAAAAGACTTGGTAGATTCTTTGAACGGATGCAAAGGAAACCACCTCTACTGTTCATCGGCTAAGAAGTGAGAGTTATTGGTTGATAATAAACTCAATGACAAAGAACACCAACCTTTGGAAGCAATGAAAGGGTGGTCCATGGTCTTATTCCCCACAGGTGTGGCCGGGAGGGACAGGGACGCTTGCACGGCAGAGTCTGTCTTATCAATGTCTAGGGTGGGAGAGCTGGGGGCCGACATCCTGACATCTGAAGTCCTCTCTCGTACAGCCAACTCTTGCCGCAAGTCTACGTGAAAATGCACATTTTGCACTGATAAACCAGAACAAACTGAAATGGAATGTTTTGTTCAATTCTTCAACTTGACAGTATCTGCAAACATATTGATTACTACAGAAAAACATGTTTGTTTGATAAGTCTGCATTACAAAAACCTGTCCGTGGAGATTTCGGTTTCGATTTCTGCCCAGAATACCTTGACTTCTATTGTACGTTTACATGGTACACTTCTACAATGCAATCCATTCCCAATTGACAAAATCAAGCCCTGTCCTACATGTTTCTTCCTCATTTGATAAATTGCAATTGGGAAGAAAACTTGGTCGTAATTTCCGCTTAATCTCCTTGAAAAGCTGAGCAATGAGTCAGTTTGTGTCAGCTACCTTTAATTGCAGTGCTGCAATGAGGCGTGTCCTGTAGCAGGGCTTGACATTAACACCCACAAACCTGCCAAATGCGGGTGGATTTCAGCAGTGGCGTGTAACGCAGTCACTCCTACTAGACACTTTGGCGGCTTGAATTTTGGGCTGGGAATATTGTGCGTATTGCACATAATTTTACTCATTCCCACTGATTTTGTGCTCAAAGTGCGAGCACAAAGCCGGCTCTCAGCACTAAATTGAGTTATTTTTCCGCTGCTTATTGCACTTAAAGTCAAATACACACACAATAATGTCAAAATGCCGGTCTTAATGAGTATTCATGTAAACAGCCAGTTATATTTTAAGTGAACGTAAACAGTTGAGAAAAAAAATGCATGTGTAACAGTAAAATGGATCCGTGCGTCAGGTCTTAAAGTGACAGCAGCCAAATTATGAGATAATATTAAAAATATCTACATGGCAGTCAGGTCAAAATTGTGGCCAGTGAAAATGCTGAGTGGCTAGTAACTTTGGAAAACCACAAGCCACAGTGGCTGGTGAGCAAAAAAGTGAATATCAAGCCCTGTAGTAAAGTTTACCTCTAGCTTCATCCTTCAGCCTCTGCACTGAGACCAGGAGTGACTCCTTCTCGTCCAGTTCGCTCTCCAGGAATGCGTTCCGCTCTATCGCCTGGTTTAGCCTCTGTTCAAAGTCCTCCAGAGATGTGATGGTGGCCCTGCACAAATCCAGACCGTCATTGTAAATATATCTTTAGCACAACACTCGCTCCATGTAGTTTGGTCAGGGTTTGTTGGACATTAGTGCCGTGTAAGCTAGTCTTGTCCCATTTCTAAACGGTCTATACAAAAGCAGTCTAGCAAATCAGAGCAAAGTTAGTTTAGAAAGACAAAACAATGTTGTCGTGTACCTCTTGGCTCTCTCCAGGTCGTCGTTGGCCTGCTCCAGCTCTCTGACATATTTGTGCAGCTGTTCCTTGATGCCACGCGTCTGGACCAGGTCGTCCTCCAGCATGGAGATCTGCTTATAGCTCTGGGCGTACTGCTGCTCCAGTTTATCCTGCAGTCAGGGACACAGGGGAGGCATAGTCTGAGACACCAAACCTAATAAACTATCTGAACTTTGACAATGGCTGGTGAGAAAACATATCAGCTATAAATACTAACAAAGAATTCCCCTTAAGACAGGACTACTTTTCCTTTCGTGTTCTTGTAACAAAAGGCAAAATCATATCATGAGCACGACACATCTAGACATTCCTGCCTTAACTACAGAGAGCCCAATCCTATCCGAATCAGAGATGTTCTGGTTCAATAACTGTAGCTCAAACATTGATTTGTAAAATTGCTTATGACATTGGATTTATTTTTTTATTGCAGTGGCAATATGGTGAAAAGTCAGCCTCAGTTTCTTAAAGAGAAAACAATATTTGTTTTACTTGCTTTTGTCTTAATATTTGGTCAACTATCCCTTAAATGAGGAACAGGAAAATGAGGAATATCAGTGCATATGGCAACCTTCCCGACTTCTCCTGAAGGTAACCTACTTTATCCACCCCATTTCTTTTAGTCTAAATAAGCATATTGTTTTGGACCATGGTAAAATAATGAGTGTCCTATATTTTCCAAAATGAATGCAAGGACAGTGGGCAAAGGCTAGTTCTATGTTTTGGAGAATATGATCAGTTAATGATCGTGCTTTCTGGGACAGCACAAGCAATCCGTTTAAATGTTATTTGGGTAAGTAGACCTTGTCCAAATATAAGCAAGCTGTATAAATCAAGTGTCTAGCTAAACTCAAGCCATTATCAGGATATTTCTGTCAGGGTATTAGAGGAACAACTGTGCTACAAGTGAACTTTTCTGCTGGACCATTAGCCTTCTATTTTCTTCCTCTTCATCCGGACACCCAATTACAGCGCACTTGGGATTAACAGAGACCCTCGACAGCTCTCACACTGGGCTCTGCTGCATCACAGCACTGTGGGATGTTCTTGACTGAGCACATGGGCTACACTGCTGATCCTTTAGAGATAAAACTGCAGATTAAAGGTGTGTGGAGATATCTCCATCATTAGGTGCTTTTGTATCCATAGAAGGGCCAAACTGTACACTTTTGTTGCATTTGATTTCCCCAAAGTCCACCTGCTACATACTCTTCATGCTCTCAAAAACATCATTAGGTTACTAGTACCTAAATTTGTATTTATTTTTTGCAATTCCCATTCTTCTCAGGCTAGGTTTACACTAATCTGGATACAATTGAAAACAGTGTTTTCATTTAAAAACGCTCTCCGTCCACACTAGCGCATCTCATTCATACTGAAACTTCTTACATCCATGTACTGCGCATGAGTAAAACATAATACGCTTTGACGTGTCATTTCTGTCAGGCGTTTATTTACTTTCTGCCTCTTTGATGTGTGTCGCAGCAAATTCGAGGAAAGGCACAAGTTTTTTAAATGGAGGGACAATGAGGTGGAGTTGCTGTGGGTTAGAAAAAGTTGACATTAATCTTTAACAATGCTATTAAAATGGAGAGCAGCCAAAATAACTGTGGTACAACGTTGTCCACCTTCTTGCTTTAGGATGAATGATTCATATTACTAAAAATGCGTCATCGTTTTCAAAAGCCTCCATTTTCACAGTCCACACTGCAATGTGAAAGCAGCGTTTTCATATTTCAGGCAGAGAGAAAAAGATGCATTTTCCAACAAAACGTATTAGTGTGGACAATTGCTTACCGAATTGGAATAAAAATATAATTCTAAAATATAACTGAAATGCACATAAATACTACCATTATGTACATACAGTACTGGAATATTAGAATGATTTCTGAAGAATCATGTGACACTGAAGACTGGAGTAATGATGCTGACAATTCAGCTTTGCATCAGAAATTAATTATATTTTAAAGTTCAAAACCATTATTATAAATTGTAATATTTCACAATATTACTGTTTTTTTCTGTATTTTTGATCAAATAAATGCAGGCTTGATGAGCATAAGAGACTTCTTTCAGAAACATATTAATCTTTACAAACTTTTGAACGGTACCGTTCTTTTTAACATCTTAAATGTGTCACTTTTGATCAATTTATTTCGTCCTTGCTGAATAAAAGCAAGGACGTAAAATGTATCCCAAATAGGCTTCATTTTAAGGAAAATATTATTTACTATTTCTTTCTTTATGCATGTATTGGAATGAAATATGTCCTAGACATGCTAGACAGGTTTTATGAGATTCTCTCCAATAATGTAATGATTTCTGAACAACCCATTTTCACAGCTTGGTTTCCACAAATGGCCTGGCTGGATTTTTTTTGTGTCCTTTCAAAAGAGCAAGGAAATTCCTGCTCTTGTCTACCTTGAGTGTGTCCACCTCGCTCTTCAGCCGCTGGTTCTCGGACTGCAGGTCTCGGATACGGTGTTCAGCCTGACCCAGCTGAGCTTCCAGCTCGGCCTCCAGCTCCCGACTGCCTTCCTGAAACTCCTGCAGCTCCTCCTGAGCGTCATGACAACTGCAGATACGCAAACATATAAAACAATCACATGTCACGAGCCATCTGGAACAGTGGCGGCACATTCATCACATTAACTATGCAATGCAAATTGACACCCAGACTGCAACAAAGAGCTGACACGCTACACGCATTTAGGCCTTGACAGCTGGTGCTAAAGCAGATAATGAATTACAGTCACTCAGGACTGTGGCCATTCAGTCTGGAGGTCCTAAAAGTGGTCCAAAAGCGACACCCAGTTAAATCCATGACACCGTGTTACCTAACACACATCACAAAGAAGAATTCAGCAGTTCCTGTTGTTTGATAGTGAGTCTGAGCATCTCATGGCCAGAAATGATGCGGTTGTTGAAAATATCTACTCCATGCATCTGCACTGCCAAATGTTCACTTTGAACCCTTGAAGGTCAGGGGTCAGGGGTCAGAGACTGGCTGGAGATGAATAGTGCGGTCTGGTGGCAGGAAATGAGCTAAGCAGAGTGAATGCAGGGTCCTGGTTGTTTTTAGACTGCGTTTCCGAAGCCATGTGGTGCTGTTTGACATGACACATCCCTTTAACCCTGGTCACTTCCCTCAGGCCTCCTTGTGTAATGTGCAGAGGGAACCTTAAATCTGTCACCTCCTCCCTCCTTCCCTTAAATACCAGACACGTGCGGCCTGCGTCCTCAGCACAAAACACTCACTCCACAACAGGAAGCTGCTCAAATGCACAGTCAGTCCATATTGGAGGTATTACTCACTACTGTTCAAAAGTTTGAGGGCCAGTAAGTTTAAAAAAAAAAATAAATAAAAAAAAATAATTAATACTTTTTATCAGCATTGATACATTAAACTGATCAAAAGTGACGGTAAAGACATTTATGTTGTTACAAAAGATTTCTATATAAAAAAACAAACAAATAAACCAAGTTGATGTGAGTGGTGTTTTCTCACCAATCATGATGTCAGGGTGTTGTGGGCGGTTGGGTGTTTGCTTGCGTCTTTTAAGGCTTGATGTTCTGTAAAGTGAGTTAAAAGGCAGACTCATTTGTGTGGCTATTTCCAGGAAAGCATGTTTTGCTCCTTCCTCAGCAGGAAATTCCTGGGATTTGAGAACTTCCTGTGCTCCACCAAGGCTCCGAGACAGTAAAACCACAGCCCAGGAGGAGCATGTGCACGTATTGAAACTGTGTAGGAGTTCAGAGCGAAACAGAGAGAGACCACCAGCAGACTCACGGTCAGCATTAGTGCCAGCACCAACTGCCGGCCAGCTCAGTTTTAGATCAGAGACACTCTCCCCCCACTTTTGGTCAAGTCAAGAACACGTTCTGAGCTAAACAACACCTAAACAATACTTTTAAATCCTGCTTTTGCAGATATGTCTCAGTGAATGATTGATGTTGTATTTAAGTTTATTGCCATACATGTGCTTTAGTATGCAAGTCAACACACCAAAATAAGTGCACTTTAAAACACAAAAAGATTATTAAAACAATTATTTAAGATCTACTACAAGGCAAAACTAAGTTTAACATCATTTTTTTAAAAGAGTACTTAAGAAACACTGAAAGAAAATGAAATATCTTCAAGTACATTTATGGCTAATTCAAACTGCACCAACATAGATCGACCAACGGCAACAGGTACATTCGTCAGGTTACCCCTGTTAGCGCTGGTTGGTGGCCGTTTTAGCCGAGTGAACGTTAAATTGGCATTTGTTGGGTTGTAGAATGATATATGAAACAAACTAAAGGGTGCAGAGGAGTAGTCTTAAGATATGCAGGCAAATCACGTACTTGCATAGAGTGCATTTTGGGCCTGAAACTACATAGATATGCATTTCCCACCACTATTGTTCTTGTGAGAACTAGCACATAGGCTACTATTTAACTGATCACATCAACCAATTTCTTCACTTCAAGCACTGTGAAAGGAAATCAAGCTTGACTATAACGGAACCGAGAGCTCAACATCATATTTCAAGCATTACATGTTTTACAAATGACATTGTGAGATGCCCAACACAATAACTGGAACTGTGGAGCATTTCCACAGTGTTTCAGTGCATCTCTTTTGTCAGGAGCAGTGAAAGGCTCAGTGTGTTGTGGCATCTTCTCTGTTTTTCCATGACAAAGTGCTATAGTCATATTTACAGCCATTCACCACCTGCAGGGCTTGTGATTGTAGGTATGACTATGAACACAGAGACAATCATTACTGCCTCAGCCAGCCAAAGCTTAACTAAAATAATGTGGCCATAAAAAAATAAATAAAAAAAATCCAGATTGCTTGTTAGAACATAAACAGCGGATTCCCCATGGCTTTTATGTGAAGGTAAACTGCACAGTTGTAAAAAAGCTCAGCTAGTTGCTATATTTAGGCTAGTAGTTAATGACTTCAGCTTACCTCTTCTTGTATTTGAGAGACAAGCATTTCCAGTAATCGATTTCCTCATCTTTTGAGGAGAATTTTGGCATCATCTCTGTGTCCATGGTAGAGACCTGTAGAAGCAGATGGGAATTAGAGCAGTCCTGAGAGACACACTGAGTCTGTTCATTTGCACCTCCAACTGCAGTTTTGTCCTGGTACAACCCCACAAACAGATCCCAAGGTGTGTGTCCTCATCTGACACAAGGCCAATACATTTTTGTTTTGTTCACTTAGCTGTTTGCAAGCTCACAGTTTTTCAGGTTGCAGCCTTCGACATTTTAGATTTTTACACCAGACTAATTTCATTTCAATCCCATATCGAAAGAGAATTAAGGGATCGCTGAACCAAAAAAATGAAAATTATGTCATTCACTCAACCTCATGTCGTTCCAAACCCACAAGACTCTCGTTCCTCTTCGAAACACAAACATAAAGACATTAATAATGAAACCAGGGACATTTCTGTCTCACCATTGAAAATACGTATGCAAAAAAAAGTAAAAAGTTTAAAAGTAGGCTATATAATCTACATGAATTGGGCAGTTTACTCAAAGTCTTTAGAAGAGACAATTGCTGAAGTGATATAACTTAAATTGTGTCACTGGATTCCGATTACTTTTGCGATGTCTTTTCAAAGCATCAAAGTTTTGGTTGCAGGACTTTCAGTGGTGGGACAGAAATGTCTCAGTTTTGTTAACTGGTCATTGTTTGGTAAAAGCAAGGACATTCTGTCTAAGGTCTCCTAAATAGAGAAAGTAATAGAGGTTTAGAATGAAATGGAGGTGGGAAAAAGACAACATTTTCAGTTTGGCATGAAATAAGCCTTCATATAGATCACATGTGAAACCATTTATCACAGTAGGACAACAAAGCAGTCCTTCCCTGCTTAAAAGCTTGCTCAGATTAAGATGCATGTTTACAGATAGTGCCCTTTTTAAAACATTAAGCACACTTGGACGTTTATGTGCATCTATAAGTCATGTGTGACTAAAACAACGTCTCATTAACATTCTTCATCCTTGTCTTGTTTTGGGAAATCATTTGTTTAGCAAGCACAGAGATCCAGTGTTTTTCAGAAACTTTGACTCAATTAATTCCTATCGTAGGTCATTTAGTGCGCAATCGCTCATTAGATCTGACACGATGAAGAGCAGTGAGCCGAAGACATCAGTTTCGCTCAGCACAGGGCCTCTAAACTAGTAGCAGATGGACCCGTTCTGCTACTAAAACAGTCCCAAATATTCCACACATCTCTGAATTCTCCGGATTCTTCTCCGGATTCTCAGCAGTGTCATATGGTGCGACCCAGCGCTTTCCCACACCTTCTACATTCCTGTTGCAAATGACTAGGCATACAATTTGGCACATTTAAATAGTAGCCTAAGTGAAACTATCGCACCCTCATTATTGTAAATATGGAAGTACAACAAGCAAACTAACATCAGGTTTCAAACTTCTGATCATACTTGAAGTCGGCATGAAACAGAAGTTGCGATAGTCTTTTCTTGCCTATTCTTGTGACGTATATCCGAGTGAAACAGCTTCTCGAACTAGAAAAAAATTAGTAGTAGTACAGGACTTGATTTTGTCCATTAGTAGCCTAATTGATTGGATGGTTGCGGTTTCCTATTAGTGGATGTGTGTGACATGTTGATCCCGCCCTTACGCCAGTAAACACATCATCAGAGAAGAGATGAGATGTCGCAGCAAAAGGGAAGGGAAGTTATTTTGATTAAAGATTATGGATTAATTGTTTATAATAATGCAATATTTAGAGATCGGACGATTTTAACGATAAAGATTAGGCTATTATGTTTGATTCATCAACATATAGTTTTTAAAATGGACACTGATTGAAAACAAACATAACACATAAAATAGTACTGAACTTTAAAATGTAAACAGTACAGAACCATGAAAATGTACTGTACTTTTTAATATAAAAAATATTAATAAATATTAATATATTAATTATAGCCTACCTTGATCATTTGTTAGTTGATCGTTAGTGCATTAAGTAATGTCAAGAGATACAACTTTAAAAAGTAAAAATGTATTAGTTAATGATGAAAATTAGTTAATTTATTAGCCTTAGTTAATGTCAACTTACAAATGGACACTTATTGTAAAGTGTTACAATCATATAAATCCAAACAGTCATGCTTAAAGATGGCCATCTTTAAATATCTACACAAAGGCCACAGCATCGAAGTGTCCCGCTCTGTGCTGAGGGCAGTTTCATGTGTCAAAACAAACACCACGAGGCGCCAGTAGCCGCGTTTCCATTACCCTTCAAATTGCGCAAATTGAAATTGCGAATTGAAAATACGCTCAATGGAAACACATCAATTTCGCAAAAACTCACATTTAACGCAAAAACGTTTTTACGCTCGCATGAGGTGGTTTTTCAGGCAATTCGAAAAAAAGAAATATTTCGCAAAACTGCAATGGAAACAGTTTTTGCGCATTTACAGGTCACCTGACATAGATGACACGGTATGTTTGGACAGAATACGAGACAGAGTTCTTTATTAAATTCATATAAGACTTTACAGGAATAATGGATTCTAAACCTCAAATTAATGCCACAATCAAGACCTCGAAGCAGATATGAGGGAGAAACACCCAGAAACATCTCATATGTGCCACTCACAAGTATAATAAGGGTCGTTCCTTACCATTAATGCTTGGAAAACACACATACATCTCCTTGGATTAATAATAATGGCTAGTGCAGTGGCTGGGATATAGTACATAAACCTACCAACGTCCGTTGCCATGGTTTTTGGAATGATTTTACTTTTAGTCGTTTTAGTCGCATAACATCGGTTAATGGAAACGCCGTCATTTCGCAATAGTTTTTTGTCGACATTTAGAAAAAAAAAGAAAAAAAAATTCGCAAAAGTTTTGCCAAAAATTTATTGGAAACGCACTTACTGATAGTTTTTATTTCACCTCTAGAGGTCGCTCTCGCACTGTATAATGACAGCACACCCTTCTCATTCGCTGCAGCAACGGATGCAACCAGGATAAACTATGAGTATGGATTTTTTACGATAACCGGTTGTTCAAGCAATTGGTTATCGGTGCCGATTAATCGGCAAAGCGATCAATCGGTCAACCTCTAGCAATATTCCACAACAAAAGAATTGTCCATTTTGATTTCATGGTGACTTTGAGTATTTGTTCCAGCCCTGGATGTCACAATTTTAAAATTACTTTCATCGAGGTTATGTCTAACTTTACGTTTAAAATGCTACACATCATTTACTTGAGAGTAGGTGGCTGTACAGAGTCAAATTATAAAAAAGGGCAAACTATAAATTGAATAAGTTATTTTACATGTGAAAACCGTTTCATGCTGAACACAGTAGTGTTGTTGGGTATGTTCTTTAGAGACTCAACAAATGGTGCCATTTATTGGCTGGACTCGATATTAAACAACAGATTGAGCAGAAAAGTACAACTATTCATTTTAAAAATAATCAGAAATGTCCCTCTAATTTAACGAAACAGCATGCTAAAGAAATCACACCTGTCCTGTACAGAACAATCAATCCATCAAACACAAAAACAGCAGTGTTTTTTGTTAACTAGCCTATGTAGCAGAATTTGGCTCCAATGGGATTCACTCTCCTGAAGGCAGTCAAAGCTGATGTCATTACAATTGTTGTCATTTGTAATGTCTTAAGCCGCCACGCAGAGTTCCTCACCCCTCCCAAACTGACTCCTGACAACGAGGCCATCTGTCCGGCCACAGAGCGCCTGTCCCGCACCACAGGACAGTGGGATGGTTCCTGTCTAACGCAATGCTTTCCGCAACCTACACTCTGTGCCAGTGACTTACACACAGTCAGAGGACTAGAGGATAGGCCAGATTTTTTTTTTTTTTCAAGGATGACATTATTCCCAAAATCACAATCCAGCACACCATATCCTGCTGAGTAATGCACTATAAACATGTGCCATATCCTAAATGATTCGGGGATGAAATCTGTTCTACCATTGAGTTATATGAACTGCTTTCAAGTAGTGTCACTGTCAATATAGCCAAGTTTATTTTATTTTTTTACTAATACTTAGTAGGCTATATCATTTTTTTTTTTTTGGTATGACAAGACTGAAATGACATTAGAAATCTAATCAAACACAATGTCACAAACCTGTGAACACGAGAACAAACATTGCTGCATTTACATTAAAGGTACAACTAACATTTGAATAGATGTGCAAGACATAACTTTAATAGCCTATTTATCATGAATGTTTTACCGCAAGACAAATGACAACAGATCAAAGAACCTTATCATATAATCTAAACAGTAAATAATCCAAACACAATGTTCATTTCTAACAAATATCTGTGTGAAGATGTGCATGACTTGTCAAACAAATGCTAAATTTGTTTAGCTGAGGTTAAGACGTAAGACCAATGAGGTCATATTACCAAATCAGAAGACGACCAGGGGTCAACACTCAATATAAAAACAACAATGAGTTTGATAATATTAAACATTAGCAAAAATACGCACCGTTGATTCGTTGAGAATCGAAAACCGCACGTGAATCATTTCGGTTGATGTTTCTCCCGGCAGGCCAGCGGATTTGACCAACGTTTATAAATAAAACCCAATACAGACTATTATATACCATTTAAATCATTACTATCACAACTCAATAAGCTGTGATTTAAATTCCTCACGATATGAATCGTTAAAGGCGTTTTGACTGTACGCCAGAAGAAACCGGCACTTGAAAAAAGAAAAAAAAAATCATGTTTCAACAACTGTTGGTCTTCAGTGGCCAGATAATGACAGCTTAAGATAACAGTCTGTTTAAATTATAAAGCCTTTCATTTCATTACCACCCTTTGAGTGGGATTTATTATCATAAATGAAAGCATAAAGGTCATGAAACTGTACCTTCTCATGTCCTATTCCTGAGGTCTGCGGACAGGCTCGGCTTCGTCTCCCCTGAGCTCGAGCGTCGGCTGATACAAATGCCAACGCGACTCCTGATTTCCCTCTTCAACTTCCGGTAAGATGACGACACCGCGTCTTTGCGTCATTCTAACGTCAGTGAAACGCTCGCAAGGCGCGTTCTTGTTTATGAGGTACACAGACTGTACAGTAAACAGTAAAGGTCCTCTGAATCTGAAACTGACGCGATCAGCGCGTATGGGTGCTTTTAAAACGGGGAAAGATCAGAGAGTCATGTTTCATTTTACCATTGATGACCAAATCTCTTCTGTAAATCACACCACACGATGGCGCGTTAGGTCTTCACGTAAAGTTCATGTCTGCCTGGAAATAATAATTGGCTAATAATAATAATAATACATGAAAACATATTTTTGTCATTTCTGAAGATCAACATTTGTGAGATTTAGTCAGGCAAATTGATCTAATTTTGTGTCTCTGGAATGATCCATGGCATTGTATTATCAAAGTTTTTTGTGTGTCTGTTTGTAAATGAGGGATTTGTGGACACATCAATGTTTTTAGATTTGTGAAGTAAAAGTTATATATTTTTTTTATTTTGAAGTAAAAAGATCAAAAGTAGACCCTTGGGGTAAGATGAGCCACCACAGAAGGCCAGAGTGGCATGTTGTTACTAGTGTTATCATTTTTGAATGTAATCATTTTTGTAATTAATGGGGTTATTATTCTATATTTACATGAATTAGATGTACTTGTAAGACATCTTTGCTTTTATTAAAACCTATAGGTTAGTTGAGTGAAATCATTCCATTTTTAATAGTGTTGCTATAGCATATCTTCAATTAAAATATGAGCACTTAAATAATTAAATATCCATATGCCTGCATAAGTGATAGAATAATTTTACCTTTCAGATAAATCTCTTTTAATGAGATTCAGTTTTGTGTTGTCAGTTATTAAATTATTTAACTAAATGGTCAAAATTTCATTTTAAATAGAATAGCTGATTTAGTATTTTACATCAATGACACTTTAAAACAAATATATATTATATTAATAAGAATTATATCAAAAGTTATTTTTTGGCTAACTTACCCCAGGACTGGGATAAGATGGCCTCTTTGGGGGAAAAAAAGTACATTTTACAAACAGATGTCTCTATTTATTTCCTATAACACATTGGCTGATGCACCATCATCCTGCACAAACTAAACTTATATCTAAATATGTTACAATTTAAAAGGGTGGTATAATGCCTTTTTCACAAAATGTAAAATATGTCTCTGATGTCCCCAGAGTGTGTATGTGAAGGTTTAGCTCAAAATACCCCACATGTTAAAGTTGTCACTTTTATGTTCAAACCGAAGTCAGAAAGATGGAGAGACTCAAGAAGAAGTGACAACATGTAGACAACATTTCTGAATGGTTAGTTGGTGAATTAATGTGTAGTTATGTTCTAGTCATTGATTAGCATATTCTGTCTTGATAATCTATAAATCGTGTTCAGGGGGCGGAGTTTATGTAAATTCTAGGGTTGGTGATGTCACTAACCCGGGAGGAATGTGGTGTAGTCTCTACCAGCCGTTTAGTCCTTAAAAAGCAATTTCTTTAAAAGCAAATATCTCCCTTTGCTTTGAACTTTGAGCGTTGTAACTTTGCAGATGTTGTTTATACTCAAACAGCAACATTACACACTAACTAAAGTTAGAAAAGTGAAATCATATTCAACCACCCCTTTAAAAGTAAATGCACATTGTTCTTAAGGGGGGGATCTTCCTCCATGTTACCCTAGGAACAGTCTTTTTTTAATGAAATTATCTTAGTTTCCATTCAATTTAGTTGCAAACAGGCCTTGTGTTTTCGGCTATGCGTTTATTTATCCTTTTTCTTCATTTCTTTATATAGACCTAAATGCTTCATACAATGTAAAAAAAATATTTTCATGATTTGTCATCAGAATTTTTTATCTTTTGTCAAATCAACTTAGATAATTAATGTGCTTCAGATAACAGAGTTTAAATCTCCATTGTATTAACTCAAAATTCAATGAACTCAAAATTTACTTACATTTTTAAAGTTAAACCAACAATAATTGTTACAGTGATGAATAATAATAATAATAATAATTAGTGTTATTAGGCAGTTGAAAATATTACATAAAATAAGGGAATTATTTCATGTTTTTAAATTTTTTATTACTCTCTATAAATGTTTTCATATAATATTATCATCATCATTATTGTTGTTGTTGAAAATACTACATAAAATAACAAAAGTAGCCTATATGTCTAAAAGGCAAACAGGCCTTGTGTTTTTTCGGCTATGCGTTTATTTATCCTTTTTCTTCATTTCTTTATATAGACCTAAATGCTTCATACACTGTAAAAAAAAAAAAATCATGATTTGTCATCAGAACTTTTTATCTTTTGTCAAATCAACTTAGATAATTAATGTGCTTCAGATAACATAATATTCTGAGTTTAAATCTCCATTGTATTAACTCAAAATTCAATGAACTCAAAATGTACTTACTTTTTTTAAGTTAAACCAACAATAATTGTTACAGTGATGAATAATAATAATAATAATAATAATAATAATAATAATAAATAGTGTTATTAGGCAATTGAAAATATTACATAAAATAAGGGAATTATTTCATGTTTTTAAATGTTTTATTACTCTCTATAAATGTTTTCATATAATATTATCATCATCATTATTGTTGTTGTTGAAAATACTACATAAAATAACAAAAGTATACCTATATGTCTAAAAGGCACAAGTACTCGGCTAAAACAGCATAACTATGGTCTATTTGGAACTATTTCCAGTTTCTTTAACAACAGATCTAGTTTTTCAACATTCTTCGCATGGCGATGTCTGTCGTCACGAGTGTCAGCATGTTATCTTATGGGAGTATCGGTTACCTGTGCCAGTGTGTGTGTGTGTGTGTGTTTCCGAAGGCTGACGCTGTTCACCTCGTCCAGCATCTCAAAGCCAGCCGAGGCTATCCAGCTGGAGTTATCGAAAGCGGAGAGTCATCATGGATGAGGAGGCTCAGGAAGACAGCGAGTGTCCGGTGTGTTACGAGAGTCTCACGGACAGCGCCAGGACGCTCAGCTGCGGGCATCACTTCTGCCATGACTGCTTAGTGCGAACCCTGGTGAACACCATCCAGAACGGCTCCATTAAACGGGATGCTATCATCTGTCCTGTCTGCAGACACCTGACATTCATCACAAAGCACCACAGATTAACATTTTCCCCGGCTGAGGGCAAAAGGATCGGAAGGACACTGGAAGTGCCACCCGTCCCCGCTCCTGTGTTCCCAAGGAATTCTGTTCCCAGGTCTCACAGCGGAGGTCTCGGCTGTATCGGCAGGTGTCTAGGGAGGATTTCATGTAGACTATGTAGACGACGACTCGTCTGTCCTAAAGACGCTTCAGAGGTGTTCATCATAAGTGAGTTGGGTCGACCCATGACAGAAGGGGATGTTATTGACATTGGGACAGCTTCAGGCTTACAGAGAGACTATGGCAGTAATGGACAGAGACTTTGCACCATCTCCTGTTGCCTTCTGATCTTAATGATTACTTTCACCTTATTGGCACTGGTGGCTGCCACACTTCCATGGGTTCTGCTGGCATAAAGGATCCAGAACTGCTGCCTCATGTACGATCAAACGCTTTAAGAATAGTGTATATTATTATTAAGCCACGCTTTCTGAAAAAGAGCTGCACTGACTGGTTTCACTCGGTCACAATGAATGTTTTATGAAGAACAGGCGGTTATTGTGAGATCATTTCCAGGGCTTGTTCTGACATGTCTTGGAGGGAGGCATGCTGGAGAAGGTTTCATTACAATAACAAAGTCATTGTATATAGTGTTAATGGATAAACAAGTATTTTGTTCTGGATCTGAATCTACAAAGGTGATAAGAAAGTTCTTGAAACGCTTCCCTTGAGCTACTGAGGGGACGGGAGACGTTTAAACCTTGAGACGCAAAGATGAGCTTGTCATTTGATCTTGGAGAAAGAAAGAACGTGGGATTCAGTTGCAGCTACCGTGGACACAGCAGGGTTGAGAATGGAGAAGAGGGAAGGGTGTGATGGCTTTACTTTGAGCTTTTCTTGACTGCTTGCAATGCCTGGAAGGAATGATACACACCCTGGCTTGTCCAGAAATACTTGTAGCGCGGGTTAGCGCTTAGATCCAGCCATGACATGACTAATACCTCACATTCTGCACAAGTTATCAGTCACTTTTTGATTGGAGGGTGTTTGTGTCACATACCTGTGCAGCAATGCACACTTATGAACCTTTAAAAATCTTCATGTGTACATGTTCGTACTGTAGGTGTGTCTTCTCCCAGAGGACTGATTTTATTGTTCAGAAGTTTCTTTCATGGCTCAGGTGACGTAATGGATTTCTCAGTTTTAAGCATCAATTTGTTTAATGTTTCTCCTAAAAAAAATCTAGGAACTTTTTAGTTTTTTTTTCATTCATTTATCTCATAGGGAAAGCGTTTTAAGCACTAAACCAAACCAATCAGAGTTTAATCACAACATTACAAAAGTTTATTTGAAGCAAAAAAAGTATTTGAAAGTCAAACAAAAAGACAAAGGTATACAAGACTTTGTACAGTATAGTGGCCAAAAGCAATGTTTGTTTTTAATGATCCTACAAGTTCGATTAAAATGTGAGGAAAATATTTTATATTTTTAAATATGAGGGGAGAACAAAACACTAAACTTAAGGTATTTATCTGACAAAATTATTTGGCAAAACAAAAGGGGGTAAACTACAGCTACAGGTTTTATTTGACTTTGCAAAAACAAATGCATAGAAAATCAAAGAAGCTCATAGGAAAAGGCATACATTGAAACATAGTCAGTTATTAATATCTGACGGTTCTCTTTTGCGTGTGTTCATAATTTCTTTGTAAGACAGCCTGGCCAAAAATTATATCCGCACAATTTTGCATGTTTCATTGAGTTATCACAAACAAAACAATTGACTCCAAGCACAACTACGCAAAAAATCTTTAACAAAAATTTTAATAATTTGAAAAAAGTGTGAAGATGTCAATTTATTTCAAGGCCAGACATCACTTTTGACCACTTTACTGTACTTAACGATAAGTGAGGGAAAGAACTATATCCCATGAAGCACTGCGAATGACATAATCTAATTAAAACCGATGGAGATTTATAAAAGTATTCATTTAAAGTTGTTGATTATATCTAGAAACAATTAAGTTTATTGCAAAAAATGAATAAATATAAAAAAATTTCAGTATTTTGAGAGCATAGGGAGATCGACTCGATTTACGTCATTCGCAGTGCTTCATGGGAGTGGGCGGAGCTAACGAGATGTTGTTTCGACTCTCTAATTGGTGTAATTTTCAGTACAGCATCATGGGTAATGTAGTTTTCACCACAAATTCCACTGTTAAACAATTATTTTATGAAGAAATATTCTTAAAATATTAGATGAAATATTCATCTAAACATTATTAAGATGAAATAATGCAGGCTGACGGCTGCAGCAGAAGCAAATAGTGTGCAGAAATGTCGGTGCAGTGTCGGCTGCAGTGTCGATAAACAACCTTGTCGCTCACAGTAAGGCCGTCTTTAAAGGTTTATAAGTTATCATTAAAAATCATTTTCTCTATGGAGAAAATTAATGTACTTCCGGAACCCGATTGTTGCACTATATAGTCAACATTATTTGAATCTAGATGAGAAATGTTTGAGTTCATATTGAGATTAACACACCTGATTTGTCAAAAATACGGCAGTTTCAGACATCAAGCTTTTCAATTATTTCCCTTACAATCCTATAAAGGCATGCATGCCTTATATAATGTCAGGACATTGTTATTACAGCAGTTTGAGGTTAACATCACTTCTTAAAACACACAAAAGCACTTACACCAGAAGTATTATTACAAATGTAGAGTTTAATATATATCTATGTATTTCTGACATTCTGATAAGGACTGCGGCAGGCTTCACAGTACAGACTGTGTTCTTCCACTGATATGCTAAGCTGAGGAGGGTGATTTACAGGCAGGTTTGTACATTAGTTCGGTAAGCAGAGCTGGAGAGGGCTGTACATTGTTGGAAAATGTGCACTGTTCAACCTTTAAAGTTCACACATCCCTGCTTCATCACTGACTCTCTTTATTATCTGGTATCATTTTAATGAACACACACACACGATTATCTAAAGGGAATAATTAAATGCATTCTCTGTTCTGTCACTCCAACTTGCTGGCTTTAACCGGATGATGTAAATGGGCAATATATCAACCAAAATGTTCAATACAGATGATTGAAGTGTATTGAGAAAGAGATCAGATCTTTAGTTCAGTCTGTCTCCTTTTTAAGATTTGTGGGATCTTTGTCCATTCCGTTCTTTTTGAACATTTAATTTTATGCTGAAAATGTCACAGATAAATTAATAAATACATGTATCTGTATACATTATTGTATCTATCTGTTCATTTTAATATGGTCTTTTGAAAAGTTATTCGAATCATACATTTCCTTGATTCAAGCAAGTAATGAGAGTCTGTTTGACTCTTTGCATGTTGATTTAACATATCTTGACTCATATGATAATGCTTACAGTCCTCAATAAGAATTTAACACATCTTATAAATTAAACGTCTTTCTGCACTGATTTCCCCCCACAATCGGTACATAAAATGCAAAGAAAAGCATCTGGGTGAATTTCACAACAACATGTCCAGGTAGGCCACTTCACTACAAAATCAAAAGACACTATTAAGATTTTTTGTTACAGCATTGCCATGATAAGTGCATTAGAAATTACTGCAATACAAATATTTTTGTTTTATTTAAATCTACATCAGTAAAGTACAAATCATACTACGATATAAATACAATTTAAATAATATATCATTTTTCATATTATAGATAGTTTTTTTTTCTTCATTGCGGTAATGACATTTGGTTGTGAAATTGTGCTTGATTATCATGAAAATTATTTAATGTAATAATTTAAGCTACATTAAGCTTCATATTCTTTACAGGAATACAATTTCTTGTTTGTTTTCTTCTAATTTTGGGGTGAACTATGACCTTGACAGTTTTATGACATTCACCTGTGCAGATTCTGTGTCAAATCATCAGTTAAAATTATGTTTGTACAGTTCATCAGCTGTGATTCTTTAAAAAGTTCCATGGCTATTACATCCATTCTGTTTTGAGTAAAAAAAAAAGTTAAAAAAAACTGAATCTGATGACAGACTAGTTTAATTTACATATCAGATTGAGGGTCCGTTTACATGACAAAGATGTACTAAAAACGAAAAAGTTTTTCGTTTGCGTTTTCTTTTTTTTTTTTATGCGTACAGACAACAACGTTGCCAAAACGATCCCTATTCAAACGGATCTGCGACTAAAACCGCTGTATTATTCATGCCAGGCCAGTAGATGGCGATGTCACTTTGTAAAGAAATACGATGCGCCAATAGACTGAACGCGTAACAGGCATGCGAATGACGTTACCGTTTTCACAAATACTCGTTTTTTGTAGTTACACAGAGACGATAGCAGTATTGCTTTCAAAAACTTCTATTTTGAAACCCATTTTTTTAATTGGCGTGTAAATGAACAGCCAAAATGCATTTTTCAGTTTTTAGCTAAAAAAAACGATGTTGTGTAAACGGCCCCTTAGATAATGTATAGCTGTGCCTTTTCACCTTAGAAAAGCGTGAAGTAACCGATGCAGTGTTGGAATGGGAAGGAGAATGCATGTACATACTGTATAAACCCCCCCACCCCCACCCCCCACGTATTCATTAACAACAACATTAGCATTCATTATGATTGCTAACAGAGAGAGATGAGCAAAAGTTTTCATGTTCATAAAGAAAATAAACCATGCTTCTATTGCAGCTGCAATAAGGGGCCTTTACGCTAGTGCACTTCCAAGTATAGGCTAAATCACATTCAGTCAGCACACTCAAACAGACACAACGGCCTCCTCACAGAACACCGCGGGAAACGGCACAGACAGAACCTCACGTACGCACGAAACTCGCCGTTAGCTTCAGGTTATAAATACTGAATGTGAGGGCATCATTGTGTAATCACTACAACTATTACTCAGTCACCAATAATCATTAGACTATATTTCATCAAGAACACACACTGAGGCATATCACAGATTTCAGCGAAAAAAAAAAAAAAAGTCCTTTTGTCCCTGACGAACACCAATGCTTATTCAAAGAGAAAAACAGAAGCCATGGCTATCCACCGTTGGAAGTAGAGTCCTTCGTATATCAACAGAGATTGTGTTGTGCCCATTCCTTCCACGGGACAGAAGTGAGCAAATGTTTCTTTGACCTTAATAAAGTCCTGCATTTTTTTTGTGTTTTTTTTTTTGTAAAAGTTCAGACAAGAGAAATTGCAGCATCTGGTAGTCTCGTATAGCCTTGTTTACTGATGAAACAAATGGCCAGACTCGTGCCATCTCAGTGTGGCATCCGACTATGTGTCTGGGAAAAGCAATGAGACTCTGAAGGATTTAAGGGCCTGATATCTTTGAGATGACATTTCACAAAAAGGATCCCTGCCAAGTTATAAATCAGTATCTTTCCATTGATTTTATGGGGAGATACGCTATATAGTGGCCCTAAAATGTATGTGGACACATTGTGGTTGTCAAACATTAGTGGATCATGTTGATACTGTAATTCATGTGATGAACGACACCAATGGGGAACTGACATTGTACATCCACTAAAAACCACTAGTTGATAAAAAGTAATTGGGGGGGAAAAATGGCTAGGTAGTTAGTACTGAGAAAAGATCTAACATTTGTTTGTAGACATTTTAAGTGTCCAAAACATTTTAGGGCCAGTATATTTTTATTTATATAATCAGCCAGTTGCTGTACAATACTAAGAATGAACAGATATACAATTAGTATAATCTGTCGACGACTTAACATATTTTCTAATAATAAGTTGTTGATTTATGCTGTTGATTAAGGCTGTTATTGATAAAGTCGGTTTAGGGATAAAATCTCTCTCGGGAGCAAGTCTACCTAAACTTCTGCCAAGTCTGCATTCATATTTCTACAACTAGTTCATGGCTTACAAAAGTGCAAAAAACTCACTTGCTATGTGAACCTGACAAAAAGTGTTCAGGGACAAAATAATACTTAGAACATTATCTCTATACAAGATAAATATGGCATGTCACATTTATGAATATATAACTCATATTTGCCTTTACATTTGTCCTCTCGTTGACGCTTATCTACACATCTTTATATACAGTATTGGTATATACATAAAGGATAGTGTGGCACTGCATTTGAAGCACTTTGGAGGGCATATGGATGCGGAAACACAACAGAAAATGCAAGGCAGTGGATTAGAACCGAACCAGTGGTTGATCTGAGTAGTGGCTGCCTAATGTCCTGATAATGAAGAAACATGTGTTCGCAGTGACCCATTTTAGCACAAGTACTGTTTCTGTTTTGTGGGAAAAGGGTGAGGAATCGATATTTCCAGGGTTCCCACACCTTCTGACCAAAGAATTTCCATGAACAGTTGTTCTAGTTTCCATGATAAGGATTTTGAAATTGACTTCACAAACAGGGAATAAGTATAATGAGCATATACAGAAAAAAAAAAAGAAAAAAAAGAAAAAATCCATATTTTTTAACAGGAATTTTAAAAATGTTATTCTTTTCCCATGACACAATTAACATTCCCTGATATTTTTCATGACTGTGGGAACCCTGGGTTTCCTACCTTGCTTTCAGACACTTTTTTATTTATTGAGTCTTTAAGAAAATACACTCTAATGCAGCAGTTGTCACTGTGTTGCTATTACTGTATTATGTGCAATTCTGGATAATGTTGTAGCGCAGATAAACGCACAAAATATTAATTGAATTGACCCTCCGCTAAGCTCCTTACCTCAGTTTCTATTACTCACTCTGACAACCTTTACTGAATCCCCCACACTGAAAAGAAAGTTGCTACCTTAAATTTTAAGTACAATCAACTTGGATGTTTAAGTCATTTAAACTTAAATTACATTAAAATGACTTAAAATTAATAATGAATACGTTCAAAATTGCTTAACTTATTTTGATTTTGAGTTAAAGCAATCTAGAAACATGTCATAACTTATTGATCATATAATGTAATTTAAGTTGTAATTTAAATTAATGTAATTTAAATTAATGTAATTTAAGAAATGACTTAAACATCCAAGTTGATTGTACTTAAAAATTTAAGGCAGCAACTTTTTTCTTATACCGTGTGGGTATCTTTTTTCACTATTTGACGAGCCCTGGCAACAAGAGTTTATTGTATTATTTGATACATTTTTTTTTTGTAAAATTCCATTTAAAACTATCTTAACACAAAGGACTTCCATAGATCTACATTTGCCCTGCATTCCATTGTGAAGGACTTACACTGAAAAAAATGATTCATTGACTAGTTGAGTTTACAAATAAAAATTATGTTAATTGGATCCACATAATTGATTTTAGCTACATTTAAACAAATGCATTACGTTGAACTAAGTTCAGCTTAATGCATTTGTTTAAATGTAGCTAAAATCAATTGTGTGGAACCACTTACGATAATTTTTTTTTGTAAATTCAATGATTTCAGTAAATTCATTGAATTTACTAAATGTTTTTATCGTAAGTGGTTCCACACAATTGATTTTAGCTACATTTAAACAAATTTTTCTTAGTAAATTCAACTAGTCAATGAATCATTTTTTTCAGTGTATACCTACACCCTAATCCCTTTGAAGGGTGTACCCTCCAAAGTGAGAGCTTCGAAGGAATGAAGGGTATAGGGACCAAAAAAACACATCTTTGCCGAGCCAATTAAAGATGTGCCGTAATCACACAATTGTGTGTGCTGCTTGCCTGTGCAAAGAATCATGGGAGCGAATGGCCCATTAGTTGTACCCTTCGAATTTCTCATTTCGAAGGGTCCTTTGAAGTGGCCATTTTTGAGCACTCCGATTTGTTCTCACTTCGAACTGCCCTTCTGAGGCGGATTTATCCAGTTTGGAAAGCAGCCTAGATATGAGCACTTGTCTGATAATATAATAGGTGGAAATAGTTGCTAAGGCCAGAGAGTAGCAGTAGCATTTTAAGGCGAGGCTTAGCGAAAGGCCAATTGGATTGGATTGCTAAAGTAGTGTATAGTTTAGATTTGGAGAGAAAGAAAGAAAGAAAGAAAGAAAGAAAGAAAGAAAGAAAGAAAGAAAGAAAGAACTCAGCATTGCAAAATTAGACTTAAACATGCTATATGCCAAGTGACCCATAAAGAGCATGGCATCGACCCTGTAGGGAAAACAACGATGTCCCACTCTCATACTGCGAGGGTGGGTCTCAGTTCCAAGCCTTCAGCAAGATAAAGTTTATGAGGTTCCTTTAAAGTCTGCAGACTGCCCCCTATGTGCATTGTATTGTAATTGCAGCTCTGATAAGGCAGAAATAATAAAAAAAATCCATCCCAATCAAACAAAACCAACAACACAACAACAAAACGAAACAGACAGAATCGTTCAGAGAGAAACAGGTAACGTAACACAAAACTCCAGGTTCCTCCAGTGGCAATCTGAACAAAATCCATTCTGTTGCTTTTTATGGCACCTGTTGTGTGGTTGGCGTCTTCTCTAGTCTAGTATCCGTGACTCAGGGTTTGGCCAAGATGGGGTTCCAGTTGGGCCTCAGCAGAAGATGGCAAGTTCTGGGCGAAGTTGCTTGGTGGGCTCAGGGGTCATAGCGTGGTGCTTTGGCCCTCCTCCTCAGACACGGACTCCCCCTCCGGAGAGCTGACCGCAGCAAAGGAGCTCCGACATGGGCCCACCCTGAACTCGTCCAACAGGCTATCCAGATTGACATTGATGGAGGGAATATCCAAACTGAAGTAATCTGCTACAGGATCATGGGAAATGAGAGCAATGGCCACAAAAGTGAAGTGACAAGACATGTTTACAGTAAAACAGAGAGAAACGATGGAAATGGCGATGATGAGGATGTTGAAAAAACACAAGGAGAGAGAAAACAAAAAGTAATTTCAGTTCCAAGGCCACTGTTAGAAGCGAAGTCAGCGAAGGGTGTTGAATGTGTGTTGCAGCAGGAGAGGGGCACATCAGACTGTTTCCTGGCATTCTACACAGGGATACTTTCTGTCACACCGAGCCATTGGGAAGGGAGGTGAAATAGGTTTTGTTTCGTATATGAAGCCTGTAGTGCTTGCTCCTCCTGCTTCAATCTCTGCTATGCTCATAAAAATATAAAGTAATACATAAAGCTTTTTGCAGTTTTTCAGAAAGTAAAAATAACTGAATCAGCAGTTCACCACAATCAGTGCTGGGGAATGTTACTTTAAAAAGTAAGGGCCGGATCACACAGAACACGTTTTTGCTGTTAAATGAAAATGTTTCGCGGAATGTAAAAAAGTGCAAAGTCTAGAGACGCTTTTTCTTTTTGAAATTTGAACTTCTTTTAGTTTGAGTGCCGCCTTTTTAGAATGCCGTGTTATGCGTGAGATGCTCCAAAAGACATGACAGCAACGGTCGAACACGTCTGTCTAGAGCGTTTACATTGAAAAACGATGAAAAAGCAGCACAGTGGAATGGCAAAACGAGTACTGTGTGAACGGCCCCTAATGTGTTACATTTTCTATGCTCCTAAAAAGTAGCTAAACCAGTTACATTGTTACCTTTTACAGAAAGTAACATGATATTTTGTGTTATATTGTCTCGCCGCCAAGAAGCCAACTGTAACTGTGGTTTCCTGCTTGGCTTGCAAATGTTTGTATAAATTCTGAGGTATTTTTTTGCTGTGAAAAAGTATTTATCCCCTGACATAATTTGCCTGCAACAACAAATATAGCATGAAACATGTCACACAATGACTGCATTAAATGTTTTTACACAGGAATTACAATAGCTGGAAACAATGCATAACACATTTGTCTCCATTTGTAACATGTTACAGATTATAAGGTGGCTTTACTATGCCTTTTATCCACCAATGCACAGGATTTGGAGCCTTAATTTGACAGTGTAAAGATTAATTTATTTTCCAATTGTATCGGACAATAAGCCGAAAAGTAGTGTAACTTGTTACATATTACCGGTATGTGCCATTATCTGTTACGTGTTACTTGTTTGAAAAAGTATCTTAGCGTTAATTAAAAAAGTAACATTACTTGCTACCTGACACAAAATTTGATTACATAATGTGTTACCTGTAACGCACATTACCTGTAACACAGATTACCTGTTACGCACGTTACTTGTAACGCGTTACCCCCAACACTGACCACAATGACTAAAATACTCCACACACAGACAACAAGATGGGAGCAAATTGAAGATGTGGTAACATTAAGAACGTTGTCAGTGGACTTTGTGGATTGGTGGACTGTATCTGATTGTGATGACCTCCCCTGTGTAAGCATGAGATGGACGCGGATGGCGTAGTCATGACTGTGCAAAGAACTGCCACCCTGTGATGGACTCGACTCAAAAAGAGTTTGGTTGGGTGTTTACCAATGTCCACCGATGCGGTGGTGAGGATATTAGGAGGGGGAATGGATCACGATGTGAGGTCAGGGCCAGAGACGTTGAAATGAAATTCATAAGCGACGACGTTGGCAAATATGTGGTGTTGCTCAGGAAAGTAAGGCCATAAGCCATGCACAGACCAGTCTCACACCATGCACAGACTACACTGACAGAATGAAGAAGCCAGAAGCAGTCCCGCGACTTGGAGAGAATGACAGAGCTGGAGAAGGAAGTGTTACGGTATGAGACAGAGAGCAAGGCTGCGGTAGGCCCCAGATTCAGCCACAGCACCAGGCCAGATGGTGTGAGATGAGGCTATGGCACGGGCACAGCAGGTTCTGGCTTACCCTAAATGTCCCCCTCACACTCAGCCCACACTCAGTCCCTGGCCTCACACAGCTGCAAGGTGCACAACGATGACAGGGGATAAAAGAGTCATACATCAATCAGTGCTCAGGAGAATGACTGACAGACACGCCTCACATGATAGAACATACAATCAGTGCCATACAGCGGGCCACTAGAATGATACAAAGACCACAGAACCTTACTTTAGGGAAACAGTCGCACACTGAAGCTGAGAAAACAAGTAGGGCTCGTACTGATGGTGAAGTGTGTAATTTTTCCTTCTTCTAGGTTTTCTCAGACTTTCGCCATAAAGACGTGGATTCCTACTGAAATGATTGGATTTAGCTCAAGAAAATTCACCGAACAGTTGACGATTTCCAGAGAACGCTTGCAAAATCTGCATGGGGAAATCTTTCACCCTCACATGTAATTCTCGTTTTATGTGGATTCCTATTGAAGTGACTGGATTTCGCCTGCGAAAATTCACTTAACAACTCTAAATGTGACTGCACTTTCAGTGCGAAAGTTGAAAGTAAAGCTAGCCAATTAAATTGGAGTGGACGATTTTCAGCAAGTGCTTGCTAATTTTTTTTTTTGTACTGTGGGAATCGTCTGCAGGTTGACTACTCTAAAGAGTGTAAACTAAGTGGAGTCTGACATGTCCATCAGCTTCTTGCTCAAGTAATAGCACAAGTTTGAGTTTGGCATTTAGTTTGTGGTGGGACGGAAGGGTCGGTTTAAAACCTGAATGGAAACATTAATTATTTTTACATTTCCGTTGGTTGTGCAAAAATTACACACTTCACTTTCTAATAAAATATATGCTACATCCCTGGGTTTTGAGTGAATTCCCTTTGTTTCCACTTTTTCACAAGTTATAGAGCTAAAATATAATCATAGGAATTAAAAAAATAATTATCATAGTGTACATCTCAAAGGCAACTGAATCTATGGGTGCCCCATATTTAAGACAAACAAATCTTCACATTTCATAGGGGATCTGGCTCTTTAAAGTCCATCGCTTGCGTAGGACGGAGAGACAGACAGTTTGAGAGAGGGACGCTGGACTCCCACTCGTGATGTTGCCACTGAAGCATGTTTACCTGTGGACATGCTCTCTCCAGGGGACAATCCGTCAAGTAGACCCTGCTCCAGGGGCTGGGGGACCGTAGGAGGGACGGTGGGTGGCTGGGGAGGGGGTAGGCTGGGTCTCTGCCTGGGCTTTGGGGTGGGCCTGGACTTTGTGAGCGTACCAGTCAGAGAGGGCGGCGAGGACAACGTATGGGGTCCCCCTAATGGGGTCTGGCCAGGGGAAGAGGTGGGCGCGTGTCCAGTGGGACAGCCCAAACCATACGGGGAGGGGGTGCTTGGGGGAGTGGGGGACAGGCTAACCGGAGACGGCTGACCTGTGGATTGGTCTGACATCCCCCCCGACTGGCAGTAGGGAATCTTGGGCGGCACAGGGGCCAGTTTCTTAGACGCTGTAGGGAGAGAGATAAGACAAAGTCAGATGCATGCTAGTCGCTTTTACACCACGACCCCGTTTAAACCTGGTGTTAACATCTGTTTTGGGCGAAGCGTGAATTATCTGCAGTGCGTCTTGGGAATTTGTTTAAATTGAATGACTCTTAACAAGTATTCATTACTTCAATGAGCTCATTATTTCTGCCTTAAATTATTACAATTTAAATTAGTACATTTTTAGCTAACTGTGATTTGTATATGTACATTTCTGAAATACATAACCTAGACCGTTACCTCTGATAACAGATCACTCTAAATTGTAATGTGTAATTTTCTGTAAAGCTACTTTGAAACGATGTGTATTGTGAAAAATGCTATACAAATAAATGTGAATTGAATTAAATAAAAAATGTCATGATGTAATTATCAAATAAAATGAATAGCATTCTCCTTTCACCTTTAATGCATGTGTGTACACATCTTAATCATCATTTTCATAGTTTTTAAAAAAAATATTTTATATTATAATTTATCAATACTTTATAGTTAGAAATATTTTTAAAATAATAAATAGATATCATTAAGTTTTGGGGGAGTTATTAAGTAAAGGATAATGTAGAGCAAGGATCAGGATCTTGAATCAGCCTGAAGGGGTTGTATTCGCTATAACAACCGCCTCGTTCTACATTATCCCGCTTATTACATGGCTACCTACCAAATAAATCAATAATTTGACACAAAATACTGATTTAAAAAGGAGTTTATTGATTTAAAAACGATTGTATTGCTTCCGCTAAAGAAAATAGTCCGTTCCGTCTCTACGGTTAGAATCCTGCGTCCATAGCAACGCTCTGTTTTTCATGGCAACGGTGTGTTATCCTTAGCAGTGATCTGTTATCAAGAAATAACAGACCGCATTCTACATTAGAATTCAACCAAGCCATGTAATAAAAATATATATTTTCTTGCTTATTTTTTGAAGACTTGAAAAGCAAAATTATATCTCACGTTTAAGTCTTGCTTTCTTAAAAAAAATTCTAAATGAAGTGTTTATGCTTAAAACAAGTTTTTTTTTTTTTTTTACTTAATATCTAAAGTAATCTTCCTTCTCAAGCTAATTAATCTTGACATTAAAAGGACAAATGTGACTAAATCAATGAAGACTTGTATACACAGCCCGTTCTCATCCCAAGGCGTCATATACTGACGCTTTTGACATTTCGTCTACATCCAACGCACATGGCACGCTTTATCGTCAATATGAGACGCAGATAGATATGGGCCAGAAGGCGCCTTCAGCGGTCTAACCCTAACCCTACCCCAGACCTAAACCTACCCATAACCGAACAAAGCTATCTGCGTGTCATATTGACGCTAAAGGGTGCCATGTGCGTTCGATGTAGACGAAATGTCAAAAGCGTCAGTATATGACGCCCTAGGATGAGAATGCGTTGGTATACACTGATCTGTCTGATCACCCAAGTCAGATGTTATACCAATTTTAAAGAGGATTTTATCTCTACATGAAATTTTATAAAACCATTAAAGAGGAACCCCACTGGGACGAACCATTGCGTAAGGTGTGAGGACTGTGCTCGGCCGAGTGGGGAGACTGGCTGTTGCTCTGCTGACCGCTGACAGGGGGCACTGTTGCTCCTGCCGCCTGCCCAGCCTTGTGGCCAATCACAGGAGAGAGCTCCTTGCTCTTCAGAGTGCTGGAGAGAGAGACAAACATGACTGCCTGCCACACACCATATCATTAATGACAAGGACCCCTCATGTCCCAATCATCAAAACTAAAGTGCTAAACAACATCCTGCCGGTTTTGATTGTGTCGGAAAAGACCTTGACAAAGCATTGGCATAATTGATCTGGGAATCGAACCCATGTTTCTGGCACCATGCTTAACCAGATGAGCTAAATATAGAAGCTTGTTTCTGCCACATAATAAAAACTAAAAATAAAAAATGCCACAATTCTGACTTTTTTTCTCACTATTGTGAGTTTATATCTCACAATTCGGATTTTATAACTCACAATCGTGAGTTTATATCACACAATTCTGACTTTATTTCTCGCAATTGCGAGGTTATAACTAGCGGATTCTGACTTTTTTTTATATATAAACTTGCAATTATGAGAAGTCAGAACTTTGAGATAAAAAAAGTCACACTTATCTTTTATATTTTTTCTTCTGTGGAAGAAACAAGCTTACATTGCTAAAAAAAAAAATTAAAAAAAAAAAAGAGAAAAAATGCAACAAAATATTTTTGTTGCTACTGTAAATTCTCAGATAACATGAAGGAGATTTTAAAACATCCACAACTAAAATCTGCTTTCATGTGAGTGTGATGGGTTTTTTTTTCTCCAAAGACATGTGAAGGTGGATTTACAACGGGTTTCTCATCCACATCAGCGGGAGGGGGATTGAGTGTCCTTGCCCAGCAAACACACACACACACACACACACACACACACACACACACACACACACACACACACACACACACACACACACACACACACACACACACACACACACACACACACACACACACACACACACACACACACACACACACACACACACACACACACACACACAGCATGTATCTTTAATATGACTGAGCATGTGAAGCTTGTTTTTCACTCTGACAGCTCTATTCAGGCGCCTCTCTGCTAAACTCTAGGGAAGATGCATCTATATGCACACATGGACACAAGTCGTCCACATATATCCGTGCAGACATGCAGAGAACGCCTCTATGTGACCATGTTTTGAAATGAATCCCTCACATCTATGACTCAATCTCTGCAGTTCCCTTTCCCTGCGACTTTTGAATGAAGGCTCACAAGGGTATATGGGGTGGGGAACTTGTACCATTGCAATACACAGTCAACATCATTGGTAAAATGGCTAATACTGTCCGTTTTGATGCTAAGCGCTCCTAATAAAGATCTTAGATTGATATTTATTGCATTGATGGAGTCTGCATGTGCAGAAAGCGATGGGAATTCTTGTTATTCCATTGACATTCCTCCAACCCTTCAAACAACTCGGGACACTGATGGTCCAAAAAAAGAGCATTCATATACACAATTCCCACCTCAATTAAATTTGTGGCCTACATTGCTGTGAAACGTTTGAATTCTAATTTGATTTGGTAAGTGTTGTTTCATTTTCCAGTGCGGTTGTCAAATTCAGACGGCTACTCAGTAGGGAAGACTTAAATCTTGCTCAAATGATCACATTTTAAGTGGCCATTTCAAGTGTCTATTGATTTGTTCCAAAAATCTGGTGAGTTATCGCAATGTAAAAACACATGTTGTCAAAACTGATTGATCATATAATGTTTTTTAAAGTGTGAACAAAATGTGTAAGAATTATAAACTTTTGTTGGTGCTTATTTTCTGCAACGATCCAAAAGCCAGATCCAGATATTACCATAATTATAAGCTAAAAACTCAAATGCCACACATAAATATTGGATTTTACTTCAATGGAACTTCTCAGTACTGAGTAAATGTAAGTGCCTTTACCATTGCAAGAGTTCACTGAAATTGATTTTGGGAAGTCCTTACATTTCTATTTTCCAACGCTATCTTACAAAGGCAGAATAGATCAGTTGCCCCTTGTTTGTAAGAGTGTTTGTGTTGCGAGAGCGCCTATGATGACTAAAAGAGCTTAGGTGGGCAGCGCATTAGGGTTTGGAACAGAGATGCTGGTGTTTACGTACTTGCACATCTAGTATGACTATCCCAGTGAGCAAACAGACCTCATGACTCAATCAATACATTCATAAGCATCCATGTCACCATGTGCTGCTCCATCCACGTACTTATTTCTAGCAGGGGAATTATAGTTCAATAAAACTGACACTAAAACTAAAAGCAACCAACTGAAATAAAATAAAATAAAAAAGCTTAAACATTACTCATTTTAATTTAATAGGGTTAAGTTGAAGTAAAAAAAAAAAAACTAAAGTTATAAGTAATTATATATATTTAATATATATTTTTTCAAATAATTAGTTATTATTAGTGGTCAAATCAATTAATCATGATTAATCGCATTAAATATATAATATGTGCATGTGTGTGTAAATGTTTATATATATATATATATATTAAAAAAAAATATATATATATATATACACACACGTATGCAAACATACATAAACACACACATACATATATATATATATAACTTTTATTTTAGATGCGATTCATCATGAATTATTGATTTGACAGCACTAATAATAACTAAATAACTAAAACTGAATTTAAAATCAATAAAAACTTTATAGATATACATTTAAAAAACAAACTACTAAAGATGAAAAAGAAAAAAAAAACATCAAAATTACCAAAAATTTTAAAACAACAACAGAAAATACAAAAATGAAAACCGATTAAAAACTACTAAAAATGACAAACAACAAAATTACTGGAATCTAACTAAAATGAAAAAGGAAAATACAAAAATAAAAACTGATTCAAAATATTGATATAAAATATACAGACATATTTGAAGAACTACAAAAAATGACAACAAAATGACTAAAACCATTAGTTAACCACAACCAAAATTAAAATGAGAATGCAAAATATAAAAACAGATTCAAAACATTATTAAAAACCATAATGGTATTTCAGTGCTACTACAATAGCACTGATTTCTATTTAAAATATACACTTTCGCTAAAGGTCAGTGACATCATCGGTTGCTAGGCAACCTCAGGCTTCCCTGGACAATGACAATGTTACGGAATCTGTGTGATGAGGCTGAAAAAGCAATAACGTCACAAAGAAAGTAAAAAAAAAAAAAAAAAAAAAAAAAACGGGATGGAGCCAGTATGGAGTGATCTGAGGTGAGCGCTCAGACAGTGTGGGGAGCCCTGGTGGACGTCACAGTGTGTTGCGAAGGCAGGGTGGCCGCAGGCAGGTGGTATTTACCTAGTCAGCCTGGGGGGTCCTCTGTCGCGGGCACATGGACAGGCGGCCCACGGCGGGGGGGCGGAGGAGGGGAGGCTAGGGGGGTTTCCGAGAGACATGTCGTGGCGGGTCAGCACGAGAGGGGTTTTAATGTAGAGGGGCGAGGCATTGGCGTCAGGCGGAGCGGCATGCGGGGCGTCACACACTGGGCCGTGTTTGGGAAAGTGCAGGCAGCTAGGCTTGGGGTTGGAGTTGATATCGAGTGAGGAGGAGGAGGAGGAGGAAGAGGAGGAAGGAGGTGGCTGGGGCAGGGGCAGGGGCAGGGGCAAGGGTGGGCCGAAGCCGGTCCAGCGCAGGGGTGGAGGCGGGGAGCTGGGAGGCTGCGACTCGGGGCCGGGCGCCACGGGCCGAGCGCAGGGAGGGGGTTTGGGGTAGAAGTGGTGGGAGGACGAGGAAGGGTAAGGAGGGGGTGGCCGCTCCTCCACGTGGGACGCATAGACATGTGAGGAATCCGGCCGATTGGGCGACACGTCGTCTGAGCTGCAGATATTGGAAACAATAAAGAGCAAACACAGGAGAGAGAGCTCTGGTCAACTGCACACGGATGGATGTTGAGCTCCAGCTGTGGCTCGCTGGCGTTATACAATACTGATCACACTCTCAGGATCCTTCGGTCCGCATGTTTGTCTCAAGCTGGTATGAGCATTTAGCCAGTTTAGCGCACGGCAATGAGCAACAGGTTTAGCAAACAGCAAGCGTAGCAACGAAAAACAGGCGCAAGGAAACGCTTCCATCTCCGTTGGGAGGAAAAGCACAGCAATGCATTAAAATGGAAAAACTGAAAATGACCTTGTGTCTGCGCACTGCACCAAGGGAAGAAACAAAAATCTCTGTTAAAACAACCAAACATCAGAGAGAGTTTGGTGAATATGCAATAATCTATCTAGAGCTGGCGCTTAAACCAAGGTCTCCAAATGCGATGCAAACCCAGAGCAGTTAAACACAGACACAAAAACCCTTTCATTGCCTGAAAGAGTGTCAGAGGAGGGGAGGTAAGCCAGTCAAAACATCAGCCATCGCAAACCCTAAATGCAATGACTGAACCATGGCGTGACCTTCACTTCATTAATGTATGATTTACATATGGGCTTATGGGTAGAGTTTTAGTGAAATTAAATGAATGGGAACAGCAAGAATGTCTTACATTCATGAGATAAACTGTTCCGAACTGTGACATTTTAACCTCACTAAATGATATATACTGTATATAGGCCTGTACACACTGCCAAATCCAGAAGTGAATCCTCTAAATTATCATTTTGGGTGTGAACAAAATACAGGAGTCACTCTTGAAATTTCAACTGAGAAACTGTAAAGATATTTGTAATGTATTTTTGTAAGAGTTTATTGCAATTGATTTTGGGAAGTACTTACGTTTCCAAAACTATCATATAAGGCAGATTAAATCCCTTTTATATTGTTGGGAAGAGTCTTTATGTTTCGAGAGAGCTTGTGATGACTAAAATAGCTACCTAGGTCGGCATCATTAAAAAAGCCTTTACTGTCACTTTTGATCAGTTTAATACATTCTAGCTAAATAATAATTATTAAAAAATTATATTAACTCCCCCCCTCGCAAAAAAAAAAAACCTCTTTATTTTGATGGTTCATTTGACACGTTCTGTTGACTATAAGTATTGTTGCACCTACATGTCTACTAACTCGCCTTAGAGTATTAGTATAGTATTAGTAGACTGGTAGGGTTAGAATAAGTTGCCATGTAGTTGCAGAGTTACTTATAGTCAGTAAAATGTCTGTTGGGGAGTATCAAAATAAAGTGTTACCCCCTTACTGACCCCAAACTTTTGGATGATAGTGTACCCGTTTCACTGACTTTTTCTTGTCCCGCACCAGAAGAAGAGAGACTCACATTTTGCATGGGCTTTTAAGGCAAGACACTACAGGTGAATAGGGTAAAATTTTGAATTAATAGATATCACGGTAGCACTTTATTTTACAGTCCTGTTCTCCATGTGCATACTATGTACTTTTTATAGTAATTTATAGTAATTTATTAGTAACTGGGTAATAACTACGTACTAATCCTGAACCTACTCCTAAATCTAACCTTTACCCATGTAGTTACCTTATATTGCCCAGTATTCTCTTAGGTAAGTACACTGTAAGTACATGTACTGTAAAATAAAGTGCAACCGATATCACCATGAATTCCCTAGTTGATTAATCGCAGTACATGAAGACAATTGTTTTGTATTACACGTTTTCTGCTTAAATGTTATGCTTAAATATACAAAAGAAGCATTATCTAGTTAAATATGAAATTTGAAAAATATTCCAGAACAGAAATTGGAACACTGGATAAAGTTTCATTTTGTGGACATATCTCCAATTTGTCCACAAAATTATGTTTTGTTTGTCCACACTATACACTGTAAAAAAAGACTATTGCACACTAAAAGGTCCACACTATTTCTCCATACATTAAAAAAATACTGTCAACAGGCAGGAGAAAAAAAATACACTTTCACCATGTTTTTAGGAATAAAATGTTATATAAATGAGGTGAATTATATATTAACAAACCGTTCTGTAAAAAACGTAAAATTATTGATAGTAATAAAACTTTCTGCATGAGAAAAAAAAAAGCATTTGAGAAAACAACCTTTGTAGTGTAATCGAAATCTGCAGATGCAAATAGATACAGTGTGATAAAAAAAAAAAAACTTAAATGTGTATTTTGGATGTTTTCTTTCCACTAACCTGAAAAGAAAACAAGTTATGCGAAGAGTCCAAAATCTCAAAATTGAGCAGTGCATTAGACAAACACAAAAAAACAAAAATGTTTTTTGCCTGTTAGTGTCTTGCCTTAATTACTGTACATTACAAGAACTAGTTGTTGAGGTTGGTTCTGTACACATGGCACAGATTTAATGTAAATGTGATTAATTCAGTTGCAGAATGCGGATCTCACTCTGGTAAACAACTGAACTCAGTGTGTACAGAAAAGGATGGAGGACTGGCAACTGTATTCAACTGCAGTGTGTACGCGGCCATACTGACTGCACTACGTAAATAAAAAATAAATGACGTCTATTTATATAGACTCGGTGAGGCAAAAATAAAACGGTAAGTACAACGAGAAAAGCATGAAAAAGCAGAGGAAATGTCATTTATACACAAATGCAGGGAAAGCAAGAGAGTTAATCGCTGAATGGAAAACAATGATGTCAAGTTAATTCTACTGTGAAATGCATACAAAGTACATTGAAATGTCAATGGAAAACAGGTAGAGGATCACGTGTTGTTGTTTTTTTTTTTTTACCTGCCCCTGTCTCCAGGAGGGGGGGTGGGGATTGGAGATGTGGCCAGCTCACCGGGCTGTTCAGAGATCAGCGTGTCCGCAGGAGAGCCGGGCGGTTGTGCGCTGGGAGGCGTGGACGAGGATTTGCGGGACAGCGTCGAGGTACTTTTGCCCTTCACCCACGATGTGTCCATCACTCTGACACCCACACTGCCCACAGAAAGACCACAACTGAGTCAGTCGTAAACACAACATCTAGATGCACTGCACAGAAGCACTAACCCTCCTAATCATTACATCAACTTGTGCGTTGTTACATACAAGCCAGCATGGGTCATTATCTTCGAGAGCAAAAACAGATGTGGTGAAGTACAAAGTATTTCTGGATCATACATTCAAAATATTGTCATTTATTGCAGATGCCAGATGTGATCAACCCTCAATTATGATCATGTATATTCTTATAAAAACAAACATCGTTTGTCATTTAATAATTGATGTCAGAGTGTTAAACACTTTATAGTAACTTTTATAGTTAAAATTAACATTAATTATTGTAATTATTACAATATATAAATGTAAAATATTTTTGTTTTCAATTTTGATTCATACTGTATTCACCATTGTTTCAAAGTTTGAGGTTGGTAAGATTATTTTAATGTTTTTGAAAGAAGACTTATGTTCACCAAGGCTGAATTTATCTGATTAAAAAAAATGCAGTAAAAACAGTAATATTGTTAAATATTATTACAATAATTTCTATGTATTTTAAAATGGCATTTAATTCTTTGATATCAAAGCTGTATTTTCAGCATCATTACTACAGTCTTCAAATGATCCTTTAGAAATCATTCTAATATGATGATTTAATGCTCAAGAAACATTTATTATTATCATCAATGTTGAAAACAGTTGTGCTGCTTAATTTATTTATTTATTTGGAAACCGTAATACTTTTTTTTCAGGATTGTTTGATGAATAGAAAGTTGAAATATTACCTGTTGTAACATTATAAATGTCTTTACTTTTTTGATCAGTTTAATGCATTCTTGAAAAAAAATGACTGACCCCAAACATTTGCAATAATAACGTAAGGAACGATAATTAAAGGGATAGTTCACCCGAAAATGAAAATTCTGTCATCATTTACTCACCCTCAAGTTGTTCCAAACCTGTATGAGTTTATTTCTTCTTCATTGTGTTCAGCAGAAGAAAGAAATTCATATGGGTTTGGAACAACTTGAGGGTGAGTAAATGATGACAGAATTGTCATTTTTGGTTGAACTAACCCTTTAAAGGCACACTATGCAAGATTTGTACCTTAATATAACCGCTTCGAAATCATTTAGATGGTAAACGAACTCATAGTAGGGCGAATCATCCCGATAGCAAAGCGGGGGGGACGCCGCTGGCAAAACCAGCAATGCAGGTTTGATAGGTGGTGCCCATAGACTGTAAAAAAATATGGACGTAGTATCCGTGACGTCACCCGTAGGTTTCTGAAGACCGTTTTTGAAGCCTAAAGTGGGCGGAGCCGGCCGTCGCCATCTTGGCCTTGCGTCACCTCGCGTCACTCCCGGATAACAGAAAATGGGCAAAGAGGCGGGGCGTGAGTGGAGCTCAGGGGCCTGTCTATCTGAAATCACCACCTAGCTCGACGTGATCGAGTTAGCTCATATACTGTCTATGGTTAGCTCAGGCTGGGGAGGTAATGCTATAACGTTATGCTGCTTACAGTACCAAGTCGCGACTGCACAGGGCCTCGCGCTAGTGACAGTTGATGATGTAAAGCCAATTAAAAGTTCCTATTTTTGTCCTTCGAAATATTATAATAGTTAAAAGACATGGCTACAAGTGAGACTGTGTATCGTGATTCTGTACTATTCTGCTAGTTGAAAATGTATTATGCAGTAACTTAAGTTAATATTACTCTTGAGTGTGTGTGTGACAGTGATTTGTGCATACATGTCAGTCACTTTTTTTATAGTCTATGGTCCGTCAGCGCGGCATCGCTCGTCAAGTTCGTAGAGAGCTTATTCAGTACATTTTAAATTCTGATTTTGGCCGCCTCTCAAATGGGTTAAATCATAGATATACTGCCTATGAAGATCAAGTAAATGAGCTAGAAAATCCGCGCTCATTCAAGGATGTGCATTTTTTGCATGGACGGAGAAAGCGCCGACGCCTGCATGATTTCATCTGACGGTACATAAACATATTATAATCTGTTCCGGCAGGGCAGAACGAACGAGCCTTTATTGACGTTTTTAAATCTGAAAACCCCAAAAACCAACGAAATTGTCAGACATCCATTAGTGCATGTTCACAGAGGAAAACAACTGTACAGCGCTGGTTGTTCTCTCGAACGATACTCGACGACAACGACGGAATCCTAAGCCGTGGGCGAAGTAATGGGTGTATTAAATTGTATGAAATAATCCCGAAAAAAAGCACAAACACTGCAGAGATGGCAAGTTCAGCAGCAAAAATTTGCTGAGGTGAAGTGACGGCTAACAGCAGACAAACGGCTAGCATTGACATCAGCGGCAATCCACCTGTCACTCAAGTGGCCACACCACACCCTTAATTATGCAGAACTTTAAATATTAATCAACTAAACGGATGAGTTATAAAAAAATTCACCCCCCTCACAGTTGTCATGAAGGGCAAACTTAGCTGTATAGACCAAAGCCACATACAGACACCAGGCTGTAAACACGTTTTTTTCTGCTGTAAAATTTGGCATTTTAACATGGGGGAGATACAGATTTGACTCACTTCTGACAACAGCCTCAAGCGGCTAGTCAATGAATTGCAGTTTAACTCACTTCCGTGTTGGTTTCAAGAGAGAGACGGGGAGGTTGCCGCTTGGTGGTGCCCCACCAAATCTCGCGAGAATCACGACTTGCTTTACAGCACGACGTCACGTACATCAACAACATATGAAGCAGCCTCTATGGAAGACACTAGCACGCATTTCAGATGTGAAAATGGCAGAGTCGACGAAGAAAACGAAGAAAGCGCAGTCGGAAGAGTGCAGAGACGGCTCTGCGTGAGTGGTAATTATGACAGTAACGGTAAATACAAGTACTCCACAGCGACTCTAGAGGTCGCTGTTTGATAAAAACGGAAACTACATAGTGTGCCTTTAAGTTATAAAAAAATGGATCCCACTTTATATTAGGTGTCTTTAACTACTATGTACTTACGTCAAAAAAAATAGGTAGATAGGTACAATGTTGTATTGTAAAATAGTTTTGCTGCTATTGAGGTAGGATACGGGTAAAGAGAGCGACGTAGCGTTTATTTACTGGATACGGAATATCTGCGGAAGTGTTACTAGTTTCTGATTTCGCAAATAGTTGGTTTCTGAATACAAAAAATGTCAACACGTAATGCACTTTCTCTGCCACTAGGTTTGGATGAAGAGATGTGCTTGTTATTGTTGTAGTCCCGCCCTTCCTCCACTGTGATTGGGCGGCCGGGTAAAAAGTGACAGTGATGAGCACTGCGTTTTACCCAAACTTGAACATTCTTCAACTCTCGGCGACAGGTAAAAAAAAAAAATGCAGAAGCGATTAGCGCTCAGGGTGAAATAGATGCTCAGCACTTCATCTCGCTGCTGTCTTTTTTTAAATATGCAGTGCTCCCGTTGAAAACAATTGGGAAAACACGCTAACCCCAAGAAAGAAAGAAAAAACGCTTTGATGGACACACGGCCTAAGGGAAGGGACAACAGTGATGTAATTACAGAAATCAACTACACCTGTAATTACATGCAGGTATTTTTAAGATATAAGTACAATGTAAAAGCATATATGCACACAATATGTCCATTGCATCAAGTGTATTCATTTAAATGTAAGTACATTGTAGTTAAAACACAATATAAATTGGGACCAAAGGTGTTACCAAAAAAAAAAAAGAAAGCTCACAGGATTACAGAAAATGTGGTGGACAGTACCTTTGAATTTTCCTAATGCTGCATTAAGTGAAGATAAAACAATGATTTTAGAGGAAACGCAGTGTGTTTACATGTCTATAACAAGGAAATGACATGGAGACAGGGAATGACAGCTGAACGATGAACCATGTAGAGTGCAGTGGGGGACATGTGTAGTTTGACAGTGTTTGGTGGATCAGGGCGGTCCAGAGGTGAGAACAAGTCAGTCTAAATGAGCAGCTGGCACTCTTTCCTGCTGCGACACCATTAAGCCTCATTTACTGTAATTGCCTTTACCCCGGGAGCTGTGGACATAAACAATTAGACACATCTCTGCTTTAACAAAACAAATCAGTCCTAAAATATGCTTGATCCGCGTCATTAACTGTTATGCAATCTATACAGAATTTTGTAAATTATATATAATCTCCTCTCCCACTGTTTTCATCTTGATTGGATTACTTATGAAGTTTCCATCAATGAACGAATGTGGCTTGAATTGTGAATAATAATTACATAATTACTGATTTGCTGAATAGTTGACCTCGGAAAGTCAGGGTTACACATAAGCACTTTTCAGGCGGGATTAAAAGGACAGTTCACACAAAAGTTACATTTTTGTCATCAGTTACTCACCATCATGTTGTTCATCTTTAAAACACTATGAAGATAATTTTAATAAAACCTGAGAGATTTCGGTTGCTCCGTTGAAAGTCCATTCCACCGAATATTTACGTAAAACATGGTAAAAAAAATCAAATTGAGCTGATGAAAGATTAAATGTAGGCATTTATCCACAATTAAACGGAAAATGGAAAAGATTCTGCTTTGCAACCACCTGAAAAGCTTCTCCGGCACCAGAACCATCGCTGATATTGCCTTGATTGAAAAACTTTTCGATATTTGTACTTTATATTAAGTATTTATAGCAGTACTAAACAAAAAAACAAATTGTAATCATAAATTTACTTCTATTTTTATAACAAAGTCTGCCTCCTGGGGCATTGATTTATGACTTTCAGCCACAGACCATGGAGAAGTCTTCTGTCAGACTGTAAGTATTTTAAAGTGCTTATAATTTAATTCAGATTCAACTTACTTACCTAAGGTGTCAAATTACGCACTGTAAAACTATATATATATATATACACTGTAAAAAATTTCTAACCCTCCCAAATCCAAAATTTCAAGTGACCGATAACATCTAAATTTTTCAATTGGCCCAAGTGAAATTCTGTAAATTTAATTTTATAATTTACAGAATTTCACTTGGGCCAATTGAAAAATGTAGATGTTATCGGTCACTTGAAATTTTTGATTTGGGAGGGTTAGACATTTTTTACAGTGTATATATATATATATATATATATATATATACACACATAATGTTTTGACACATCTCTGCAGTTAATATTATTGCCATCAATGTTTGCCAAATGTTTGCCAGAACCCAGTATTTTTCTGTAAGGGGGTCTGGAGTAGGGCTCTGACTAACAGAAGTCTGGATATCCTCCTCCGTATGCGGTATTTTTCCACCTGCTGGAGCATTGCAGGTGGCATGAGTCAGAGCCTGGCACATCTGCCACGTGTCTGTCGATAGAGGCAGAAATCCAGCCCCCTCAGTGAATGATAAGGGAGCTGCGGCCCTCCTTCAACACTCCATCCACGTAACCATAGAGACCGTGGCAGCCCATCAGCCCGAGACCAACTCTATTCGAGAGAGGTTGAAGGAGTCGCTGAGATGTTCCCGGAGTTCAACTCCAATTGAGAACAAATGACACAGAAAGGTTACTGGATAACGACATGACTGACGTCCCAGTCTAAGTGAATTACTCGCTGAACACATTAGCTATCTGCCGCTGTCTCATCCGCCACTTCTAATTGGTTTAAGCGGCACTATCTAACCCTGTCGGTAATGGGCAGTTAGTGCAATGATAATAGTGCAGTGTTTAATTTAAAGGGATAGTTCACACTCACAGGAAAGAATCCAAATCCATTCTCAAAACCATGTGACATGGAACATTAAAGGTGAACATCCTGGCCATTCTTCTCTATATAAATAAGGTGAATCTGGATGAGGTCAAGCTCTAAAATAATTTAAAAGACAAATTAAATGGTACAAATAACTCAGAGATGAGTTTGTGTGGAGCAGCATTTGCATAGTGCTGTGCTTCACTCTGAAACACGCAGTGCATTTATTTAATTAAATCAGCCATATTGCGATTTCGGTTTCATTTTGATTCACTGTCCAGCCCTACTAGCCAAGATATTCTTCAAAAATTCACCTTTTGTTTCATGAAAGAAAAAAAGTCATACAGATTTGCAATGACATGAGGGTGAGTAAATGAAGACAGAATCTTCATTTTTGGGTGAACTGTCCCTTTAAAAAGTAAGGCTGGTATGAGAAGGTAATGGAAGCGTGTGGGAGGGGAAATGAAAAATGTAGAGATGGAGGAGGCAGACAAGAGCGCAGAACCACCTACCCATCCTTCTTGTAGAATTCAAGCATCATGTTGTCAGTAGCAACACTGAGTGGGCGTCGGCTCTGCTCGTGCTGCTGCTTACGATCTGATTGGTCCATATCTGGCGAGGGCATGGAGCTGTAGTTGGAGTTGTGATTGGTGTGTACCGGGCTGCCATAGCTGCCTGTCAGGTTGAACTCAATATCTAAGAATAGCAAAGACAAATTAGTCCAAATCTCACAGGAGAACACGCTCGTGGTTATGTGCGAATATGCTTTCACAACTCTTTCTATCTAACCTCCAGGGAAGAACCAGTCAGCATGCTGGATGATCGGCTCAATGATGCCAACGATTTGCAGGGACACGGTGGTCATCATTTCCGTCATGTTTCTGTGAAGAACAACGACCCATTTGATCTACACATTTCATAATGTAAAACTACTAGATCCATTAAAGAAATAGTTTACCCAAAAAATGTCATTCATTCATGTCGATCCAAACCTATATGACTTTTTTTTCTTTTGTGGAACACAAAGGGTTACATTTTGAACAATCTTCATGTAGTTCTTCTCTATAAAAAAAACAATTCATGGTGACTACATCTGTAGAGCTCCAAAAAAACAAACAAACTTGAATGTCACTCTGTTCTACACAGAAAACTTTAACATGACTTCAGATATGGCGCACAAGCCATATGAACTACTTTAATGGTGTGTATTGATGTCGTTCTTGAAGCTTGATAGACGTGGTCACTATGAATGGTTGTTGTATGGATTCTTCAATCGTTCTGCATTGTCATTTTAAAATAATTGATGTACTATTGAAGTATTTATTAATATTTTTTAGCTTTTAATTTGACATTTTTAGTTTTCATTTCAGTATCGTTTACACCAGGTACTAACACACGTTTCAAATGCATCTCCTGTGACCTCTTCTGTCTGAAGTTCGTCGAGACTCCCTTCTTATTTCATGACACTCTAGCCTACATCATTACGCGAATGAATCTAATATAATACAATGTAGTATAATATGTATCTTTCACTTGTTAAGAGTGGTGCTCTACCTCTCGGAAATTAGGTTTTGCAGGGTGGGATGTCTGGAAACTGCTATATTACACACTACATGTAAGGTAATACTGAAAAAAAGCATAATGGGGCACTTTAAAGAAAATATTTAATAGTTTTAGTTAACAATAACAACACTATGCTCCACATAAGAAAAGTAACAAAGTCATAAGTCATATATATGCACTGTAAGCAATAACAGAATTTTCATTTGTCACTGAATTGCTTTGTGAATTTGCTGCTATCCACATAAATGAGAGAAGTAAGCCAAACATAGGACATGCACTCACCCTTCTGAATGTGTCCACAGAAGGTTGGGTCCAAGAACTATTGCAATGTTACCTGGAGTCATTTTATTAGCGTCTTGATACTCTGTGAGTTTGGCTAAGAATTTGATTAGATATCTGTTTAGAAAAGAGGGGAGAAACAGTTTCAGTATAAATCTCAGTTTGACAAAAGGTTTTAGCCCTGGCATTCACTCATACATTTGCTATTCCTGTCACTGTATATTATCAATATTTCAGTAGGTCTGACTCAAGCCAGGTGCAGTCAAACAGCAATGACCCACAGCCTATATCTGGAAACCTTGTCATGTGGGTTAGAAGTAAAGACGTGCCAAATATTCACAGGATTTGACAGTGGCATTGTAAAGAAAATGCACAACCAATATGAACAGGCCTCCTTATTTTCTTAAACCGTAGCTTTGTTCGAATGTATTCCTTGATGATAATGATATCATATTCATTATTGTGGCTCTTAGATTAGCTGTCTTTAGGCCCGTCATTTAGGGCAAAATGAAAGGCTGAATTTGTCCTAGCTAGAAGACAGCATCTATACAGTTGGCACATTAAACAGCTTAGACTAAATTATATTTCCAAACTCAAAAAATATTCTCAGCAGGGCTAATGAACTCTGAATATACAGAAAAACACACACTTCCTGACAATAAAGGAATTGCCACATCACTCATGATATGACCGAGATGTGACACTCCTCTGTGCTAATGAGCTGTTGCATTCATGACTTATTTAAAGACAAAGACCTTGTCAGAAATAATAAATAATAAGTAAATAAGCACCACAAACCTGAAGTTGTTCAAATTGTCTGATGATAGTTTCTCACATGTACCCAACAGGGCTTGAAGCCTTTTGTCCATATCTTGAATACTAGAGAATGGCCATAAGGAGAGATGCATTAAGGTACAGAATAAGGATAAACTGCTGTATGTTCATGCATGGAACTGAACTTGATCTCTTTTGCTATAAACCTACACAGAAACATATTCATATTGGGTTGATTTGACAGGCAGCTCTTCCACGGTATGAGTAAACTGTAAGTGTGATGTTAAGTTCACTAAAAGAAAACCTACAAGTATGCTTTAATACTTGTTTAAGTATGCTTTAACATACAAGTATGTTTTTTTCTTTTCCAAGTATGTTGTATAAAATTTATGAAGTTGGCAGTTTTCTAGGTAGGAAATATTCTTCTGTAAAACTCTGAAATAGTAAACTTACAAGTGTACTACAAAAACACTGATATTAATATAATTTCTACATAAAATATACTTCTTGAACTTTACTTACTAAGTATATTTTGTGTAAGGATTTGCTCAACTGACAACTCACATTTGATTCCGCCAGGTAGGCAGCTCAATATGTTTTTGAAACACCGTATGTCTCACATCAATATGAAAATGGCAAATGGTGCTGGGAAATGGCATGTGTGTTATTGTAGACCGTCAGTACTCACTTTGAGGCTTGAATCCATTCATCATAGAGTTCAAAGGACATTAGAGGTTCGGGAAGTTCACGAAGATAAGACTTCAACGCCCCTGAGGGAAGCAGATGAGGAAGGGAATTGGTCAGTGGAGAGAAGGAGAGAGTGAAAGAGGCAGGGACATGGAGAAAGAGGGAAAGTTAGCCCTTGTGATAGGATGTGTGTGTAGGTGTGCTATTCCCTGCTTAAAATACTAAAGGGAAGCCTGACAAATGAGCTGTCAAAAGCCACAACCAGCATGTAGCGACTGTCATCTGTGCCCCCCTACCTGGCGGCTACTAGGTCACGCTTCAGGCCCGCTGTAATGAGATCAAATTAACCTGAGACAGAATTTAATGTGAACTGCCGTGGGGTCTGAGCCTTTGTAGCTGCGATCGACTAAAAGGACACTGCGGTAGATCAGTGAACAATAGGAAGCTGATAGGAAAGAAGCAGATGCTCACCTGCGATAGCATGTGGGTCGGCTGAGTACTCCTGCACATCAAGAACCCCACAGTCCAGTGACGCCTTAAGTTTCTTCAGCTTGGAGGCCGAGGGAGCCACCCGAAATAAACCCTGAAGTGACAGGAAGAGTTCTCAACCAGGAGGCCAGGGCCAACTAGAGGGCCTCGGCAATTCATTCATTTAGTAATCTTGAGGCGCCAAAATGGCAAAAAAACATTTGAATTAATAAATTATTAATAAATATATATATATTATTTTTTAATTCTTTCCCTAAATGAACATGCTAAATAAACAAAAATGAAATGTATTTCTTATATAATATTATAAATATCTCAATAACTGTTGTTGTATAGTTCTTAATTACTGAGATCACAAAAAAATTAATTTTGGTTTATTTTGTATATTAATACACCCAGTTTCTGTTAAAAAAAGGTTTGAAAACAAGCAGCTTTGTCATGATTACAGCAGAAATACAGGAAATAGCCTATATTGGGTCCCTTCAAACATTGTGTTGCACAATGGGGGACTTTTGAGTAACAAAGGTTGACAATCACTTGAATAGTCCACTCACTGTAGACTACACAATGGAAGACTTTGAAGAAACACATAGGCTAAAATGCTAATTGGGACACCATACAGCAGTGTTGTCCAATTCTGCTCCTGGAGAGCCAATGTCCTGTAGAGTTTTGCTCCAACCTGCCCAAACACACTTGCCTGAATGTATCTAGTGGCAAAATCGCATACTGAGTAGGTACTACATATGGATTTATTTCACGAAAAGTGCTTTAAAAAGTACGTTCTTTATTTTATGCATGATATTCGGATGTACTATATCAGCCATGTTGTTACTGTCATGTGACATAAAGCGTCAGTCGCGTCTTCATAAATCCTCTCCCGTATCCCTTGTATGCGTACTCCGGAAGTAGTAGGTCTCCAGGTACTTTTCGCCTTTTGTTTTTTTTAATACTATGTATTCATACTATTTGCCGTACTTTTTTTGCATACTTTAAAGTAGAGAAGTATTTTGGACGCAGCATAATAATCCTGAAAACCTAGATTAGCTGGTTCAGGTGTGTTTAGTTACGGTTGGAGCTAAACCGTGCAGGATTCCTCCAGGAGCAAATTTGACTTCCATAGTATTTTTATTTTCCTACTATGGAAGTTGATGGTTACGTCAACTGTCTGGTTACCAACATTCTTTAAAATACCTTCTTTTGTCTTCAACAGAAGAAAGAAACTCATGCAAGTTTGGAACAACTTGAGGGTGAGTAAGTAATGACAAAATGTTCATTTCTGGGTGAACTATCCCTTTAATCAAGGTGAAATATTTAGTGAATATTTAGGGTTATATCTACAGTATAATGTCTCTGAATGGCATCTGTGAAATGCCGTTGATTACCACAGACAATAGTTATGACTCGTCCCTCAGTTTGTTAGACAAACTGTGCATACATAAGGCACGTTGTGTTATTTCTCAGCAGTCTCGCACCTCTTCCTCCATGCCACATTCTAGCAGCATGGTGACGCACGCCTCGATAGGAAATGCAATCTCCCTGCCACTGATGGCTAGATGTTCCTCTAAGGCCTTTCCATATGAAGGCTTCTCTATCCAGGCCTCTGGAACACATCATGATAGACGTTAAAATGCATCATTTTCAATCTGTTAAAAGCTACAGAAACAAGTTTACTAACAGATCCACACACGCATTTGAAAGACACCACTTAACTAAACTTGTACGATCAGACACTGAAGTGGAGAGTCTTACCCTGCTGAGCTTTGATCTGTGGCAGCACACTCTGCAGAATCTCCAAAGACTTCTTGTGGTACTCTGCCTGAACCTCTATGAGCTACAGCAAGACCAATAAGAGGACATACACATGTTGTAAACGTTCCCAAGGTATTCCGACCAAAAGCACACACTTCACCTTTAGTGTCCAGAGGTACTTGCCGTTTGAAAGTAGTTTGCATAGTCTATTTCTTTGGCCACAAAGTTGTACATGTCCGCTGATAACTGGTCCTACAGAGAGGGAAACCATGAAATCATGAATATCTGAAATTTCTAATTTCTAATAAAACAAGCAAAACATTTTGAGATGGAGGCTACTAAGTAAGAGTATGTAAGCTTTGCTTTTAGTGAATTGTTTCATTAAAGGCCCCCTGAAGTTTTTTAGCTTTTAGGTTGAATATGTTGGCCTTAAAGTCATGAATAAGCTGGTGTGTTCCAAAACAATGACAAAATTTGCATTTAGGAGATATAAGCATTCAAAACTTACAGTCTCTCACTTCCGCTAAAATGGATCACAGATTTTTATGACATCACCGTGGACTTCAGCTTCTCATTACATCTTCTGTCCAATCAAATGCTCTCTAGAATCTAAAGCTCCGCCCCCAATGCTATAAATACCACCTGGCCAAAGCGACCGTTCACACGTCACAGAGCAATATTGGTTGGAGATGAGTGTTTGGTTGCTCAAACGCTCGAGTTTTATTTTATTTTTATTTTATTCCAACTGTACGATGGTTAAGAATGAAAGGGCTAGAATTTATTCACACCTCTACTATTGAATCCAACGTATCATCAGTGCTCGGATTTGCTTCCATGGTGCTGTCAAGTACGACTTGCAGTCTGTGAGGTAAACTAAACGCTATGTGCTATTTGAAAAGTGGGAGGGGCCACTCAGGATGTCCCGCCTTAGCTTCCTGTTTCAGTGGAAATTTTGTCTGCGCAACATTCAAAGCTGTGCGTTCCAGTGGGCCTTTAAATGCAGAAGAAAGAGTAAGAGAAATCGTCACCCTGCAGATCTCCATCCGATTGGCCGTCTCCTCCATTTCCTCTCTCAGGGCATCAGACTTGGCTCCACCCTGCTGCACATTACTAGGGTGACTTGAAGACTTGGATGACTGTTGCCACCTACAGCCCAGGAGGACAAATGACACCATCAGAGCACAATGTGGATAATGTGAAAGAATCAAATCTCAGGAATCAACCATAATAGTTCATACCGTGTCCTTGCAGAATCCATGTCCAGGACAAGTTTGGCTAAATGTTTTCGCTGTTTCTGAATGTTCGGAATTTCCACCTTAACATAAAACCGTGCACATATGAGAAATAAAAACACAACCTTCATGGATAAATTGAACACATTTAGGTTGTAAGGCATTTTGTAAGGCCTTTAAATTATCAACATAAAAACTTTGCTGAAAAACCTGTTGTAAACTAAATCTAGTACATGCCTTCTGTCATCTGACAGACACAGTCACATGTCTTTTTGCTGTCAAATCTGATTTTTATAAACTAAACATAAGAATAACTTTTATATTGTTAGCAATATTTCAACATGAACACATTGACTGTATTGCATTGCATTATATGATTGTGGAAAAAGTACACAAGATGTGAATATCAGCATAACATTGCAAGGAAAAAACAAACATGCTCACCTCAGCCAGCACATACAGAGGCTCCACAACATCTCTTTCAATCTGTAACTCAAAGACGAGCAGCTCTTGAGCCAACTTCTCCTCCGTTTCGCCACAAAGATTCAGCATCTTACTGCAGAAAGACCACCAGACAGTCAAACTAGTCAACGAAATCAGGACTGCATCCTGGTTCATTCACAAACATGAGCGAATAATCATGAAAGCTCTCAAGAAGTTGGATGTGAGCATGACATGCAGGCCATATCTTTTGATGTTGATGTCAAACGGTGTGTGCCCAATCAGACACCGTGGTGCTGTTTCATCTGTCCCTTCATATAAACTATCCAAATGCAAACCAATACAAGTTGCATGACAAGAGACATTTAGTATCCAAACTCTCAAACTATGAAGACAAACCAAAGAAGTCAAGGCTTGTCATGTTAACATGATCCCATGATCCCTGCAGGTATGTGGTATAACTACACCACCTGGCTGCAAAAAACATCTTTCTTCATTTTGACTGGGTTTACTGGCAGGTTGCAAAACAATGCATGCTGCCACCTATTGTGCTGGAGTGTGGTTAATATTGAGTCAAAGGGTACGTTTACACGACAACGATATGCATAGTTTTTCCTTTGAGTTTTCCGCGTACAGACGACACCATAGTCAAAACGATCCCCATTCACACGGTTTCGCGAAAAAATGACTAAAAACGCTGTATTTTGCTGCCAGGCCATGGCGAAGAAACACTATCCTGAACACGTAATACACATGTGCATGACATCATCGTCTTCAAAGATTCGTGTTCAAAGATTCACTTTGAAACCCCTTTAGGGGCTGTTTACACGACACAGTTTTCAACTAAAAACGTAAAACTTTTTATGCCTTTTGGCCGTTCGTTTACACGACAACGGCGTTTTGGGTGCCTGAAAACGCAAACTTTTGAAAACGGATTTCAAAGTGCAAGTTTTTGAAACCGGTCTCCGTGTTAACAATAAAAACATGAATCTGTGAAAACAATGACATGCGTATTACATGTTCAGTCTATAGTGTTTCATCGCCATCTAATGGCCTGGCAGCAGAATACAGGGTTTTTTAGTCGTTTTCGTGGATCCGTGGATCGTTTTGACAATGGAGTCGTCTGTACGTCTGTAAAACTCAAAGAAAAAACGTCTCTGTTTTAAGCATATCGTTGTCGTGTAAATGTACCCTAAGTTTATAAGTAAGATTTGCTATATCATATGTTTAAACTTTAAAAACATTTTATCATTTTACCTGCTTCTAGTAATTTTGTGGAATATTGAGTATTTTGTGGAGATATTGCCCTGACACAGTATTGTTATTGTTAACTAAAACTAAAACAATTAAAAATCACTTTTGATCACTGAGATAAAGCTGATGTAAAATAAAATATAAATATTAGAATACTATGAAAACTCGACTGAAGCAACTTAGGTTTACTTGATTATCCATAAATCACTTTTTAGAAAAATCATGTTAAAACGTGAGTATCAAATATGATCCACCCGGCTTACGGGGAATGTTTATTTGTATCTCTCCATCATCACTGTACTGCATTGCATTATATGTTTTATGTTACTGAAAAAAATAATAAGTTGAAGTACAAAAATAATGAAAACTGAAATAAATTTAAGCTAAATAGAAATATATATAGAAAACAAAAACTAAGCGACAAAAGCACATGAAATTACAAAAATTTAAAGGGGTCATGACATGGAATTTTTTTAAATGATGGTAATATGTTCCTTGAGAGTCACTTTAAGCACACAAAAAATATTTTTGACTTTCATTCTGACCCTCTGTCTGAAATGATCAGTTTTTAAGGGGCAACTCCTTTAAGTCTTGTCAGTAAATGGCTACTGCTATGATTGTTAACGTCATTACATAGGAAACAGTATCAAAGCGCACTTTTCTATTACATGTAGGTGTTTTGAAAACATTATCCATATAAAACCATAATTTACAGACAATGCATTATGAAATCTTTTACTTATGGTTTGTGATGCAGCTGCAGCCAAATCCAATACGATGCTGCTTCATCTCTCAATAAAAGTTTATTCATGAACTCTTCATTACACTGTGCCTCGTTTATAAAAGAAAAATGCTCCAAACAAACATATAATCCTCCAACACGATCCAGGGCGCCATTAAAATAAACCATTTGCATGTATCAGAAGTGATTTGTCCTGTTGTCTACAGACTCAAAGCATGAGGAGTATTATCAGAAACTGAACGTGCATCTGTATACTGTATCCAGTGTAGACAGCGTCAGTGATTATAATGGGGTTTTATTTGCTTTAGAAAAGTGTCAGCTGTTAAGCGACTGAAAGCCAGGGGGCGGGGCCTATGCTGTGATGATGTGTAACTATGTGTCGATGTCTTGCTCTGAAAGCAGTCATGTGCAATATATTTGCCCGTGTGACGAGACGTAACAAACCCGCAATATCAAAATGAGCCATTTTTCGAGCTTGATTAAATAAATGCTTTGTTTAATGGTAAAAAGACCTCTTACTGTATATGTCAAAAGATCAAGGACAAATTTATTTCTCATGTCATTGCCCCTTATAACTATATTATTACACTGAAAACTAAAAATATAAAAAATCTCATTCAAATAATAGTAAATACAATGATAAATACAAAATACTAAAATATCACTGAGTGTGATACACAGTTCTCCTGTCATTTAGATTATTTGCTTTAGTTCTGCTTTGAGCAATTGCTACATTTGGGTTGCCCAATCAAAGTCATTAATTAGCCATTTAATTTCGATATCAATCTGTATTACAATACAAATAGGCCTAGTATTTTTGTTAAAATATAAAATCTGTCTGAAATGAGTGAGGGCTGAGGAGTGATATCACTGAATCTGAACATTTCACAACCTTTTTTTTTTTTTTGGCTTCATGTGTTGCTACCCTTTTTTAGTCCCATCTGTCAATTTCCCACATTTTCCATTTTCCCTTTTTTTTTTTAACTCAAGGACATAAAACACTGAACCTGTTCATCTAATATCTGCACTTCAAAAAGTGATTTTCTTACTCAGTATTTTTGTCTTGTTTTCCAGTACAAATATTTAACATTCTCTAAAACAAGAAACATGCAAAATTACATAACTCTTGTTTTCTGAAAGTCAAGAAAAATAATCTGACAGTAGGATAAGAAAAATAAACTTGCTTTCCCTTTGAATTGTTTTTTTATTTTATTTTTATTTTTTTACCAGCAGATATTTCTCTCATTAAAATTTCGGTTACTTTGTCATTTTGCTTCTTGTTAGATAACAAGTCTTGTTTCTGAATAATTTATCGAAATTAAATTGATACTTTCTGGGATTACTGAGGGGGAGGGTGGGCCTGTGGTCATGTAAAATAAAATCAGTAAAATGGTCTTTGTGTCTTTTGTTGGAAGAAAAATAACAAAACGGGGCAAAGATCATTTTACTGATTTTGATTTTTTTTTAAGTATAATGTATACAAAAAATATTTGCCAATGGGGTGAAAAAAAAAACTTAATTCAAAATATAAACGTATTTTTTCATACCCCACTGGAATATATTTTCTTGTCTTCAAGAAAACAAGTTGATATCGTCGTAAGTCATTTTGCTTTTCAATTAAGTTTCTTGATTTAAGAATGTTTAGATATTTGCACTGGAAACAAGACAAAAATACTGAGCAAGAAAATCACTTTTAAGCAAAGTGGATTTCAAAGCATATTCTCCATTGATGCCCATTCAGTGCAACATGATCCTGGATACATTAATCCTAATCTGGCATACTATGCACAATGGACAGAATGTTTATTAGGATTCAGCCCAAGAGAAACAGTTTGAGAATTTAGTTAAGAGGTCGAAATACAAAGGCAAGTACTTAATGTATGAGCTCTCACCCAAAAAGAGAGTCGTCTCCTAACACAGCTGCTCCCTCCACCATACATTGAGCAAGTGTCGTCAGGGGCAACTTTTTCTGGTTAGGGAAAAATCACAATCAAGTTGTTATGAGAGTAAACAATTGCAGTGCAGAAAACAGAAGTAACTGAGGTGTAAGACATGACTTACCGCGGGCGATTTGACTGATCTCTTGTCTAAATCGGTGCCTTGTTGTCCCTGCAGACAGGCAGTCAGCTTCTTATGTGTGCTGTGAGAGACCTGCTTTACCAGGTCTAAACGCTTCTCCACCTGAATGCAAAATATGAAACATACAAACAGGGTAGTGTAGATAAGAGTATAGACTACATTACAACAGTGTAGATTAGAGCAGTAGATAAGTATATGCCGTAGGCTATGTGTGTGCGGTTGTGTTCACACTGATCTCAGTACAGATTTATTCTCACCTGTAGCAGGTCTTCACTCAATACCTCTGTTTTTTCAGCCCTGTAATATTATAGAAAACATACATTTAGGTGTTGCACGAGCAAGAGGTTGAATAATTTAGCTATGGGAGCACCTTGGAATGACTATAATTGCCTTCTGTAAGTATTTATTAAAGCTGCAGTCCGTAACTTTTGGCGCTTTAGCGGTTAATAAACAAAACTGAGTCTTGCGGAAGAACATTGTAGCCGGAGCTACTTTTCTCTGTTTGTTTCTATGAAGAGTCACGCAGATACTGTGCTACTCCGCAGTAGTACGACCCACACCAGTCTAAAATAGTCCCAATATAAACATTTGTTATAGGTTTAGCCTACCGTAGTGATTCAGGATAAGACAAAAACACGGTTTGGAAAATGGATTCATGATGTACTCGCTTATGTTGTAAATTTTGAACACAAAAAAGTTACTGACTGCAGCTTTAGGACACAATTATGCAGAAACACATGCTAAACATATGATTATGAATGCAACCTCAAAAAATGTGATAATGACTTTGAGTTGTATTGTAAGTTAAAAAAAAAGTTTTTTAATAAACTGCTGAAAAAATGCTCTCTGTATACAATATAAAACACCTAATCCACAATGAAACTTGTACCATTAGAATTTATTATTGACTTCGAAAGAAACTCTAAGCACCAACTACTAAGACACGATTACGACTGGTTCTGCCCTTATTACCATTCTGTCATTTGACACCAGACCAATATCTTGCATTGAATAGGCTATACTGTAATATCATAAGAAAAACAAATCAACATATGACTGGCAATTCAAGCTGAGGAGATAAACTTTTCAGAAATTAGTGGATGGTCAACTCTGCCCCCCACCCCCTCCAGGTTACATACATTCACGTGCCATGAAAACACTTTCATGATCCCCTATGAATGCACCGTATTGAACTCTAGCCATTATACATTCATAATGAATCACAGCAAGTCTGAGCCACAGCAAGGATGCAGACCAGGTTCTCTTTCTGCTGAGCCTCAGATAAGCAGCATGACCCATATGGCGCTCACATACATACAGAAGAGCAGGTTGCCATGGCAGCAAATGCCGGTGAATGAAAATAGACACAGCACATATCCTTCCCATCCTCGACGACAGTGATTTGTTAGTGTAAAAGAGGGTCTTGATGTACTGAGAGGAGCATTTTATATCTAAGGTAAAGAAAGCAGCATGTGTTTAATGCCAGCCTATATGGTCTTCATAGCTGCCCAGGAAATGGAACAATGCCTATTTTGACCATCAAACACTGATGTTGCTGAGGCCTGGAAGAGTTTGTTTTGTGTTGTCAACATGTCGAGAATACTAAGTTTTCAGCACTGTGAAAGCAAATCCTTTTTGCGTGCACTTCAAAAGGATGAGGACTCCCACTGGAATTGATACGGAAAAACTGACGCCATTGGAAGATCCGGCGCTCAAATTCAGTTATGGTAATAGGCATTTTGTTTCTGACATGCGCTATTAACGGTAGACCAATCACAACAGACTGGGCCATCTGACTAATCAGAGCAGAGTTGACCAATCACAACATACTGGGCCATCTGACCAATCAGAGCAGAGTTAGCCATCTGACCAATCAGAGCAGAGCAGACCAATCACAACCATTGTTGTGATGCAAACATTGTAACAAATTAAGTTCCCGTTTCGGAACAAAATAAATGATCTATAGGTGATAGGTGACGTTTTCAGATGCTCTGAGAAAACGAAGGTGTTTTTATTTTATATTAGATGCATGTAAATCTATTGTAGGATCCCTCCAAAACAAAATTAGGGAACCTTTAAAATATCATAGTGGCACTTTAAAAGAAAGAGGCAATTTTAGAACTGTGTTGCAAATTTCAAGAATTTACAAGGTTGGAAAATGCGAAAAGCAATGAAAAAAGCAAACAAATCACTGTTTTCACAAACAAACCGCAAGAAGGCTTAGGAAAGTGTATCTCTGAATGACCTTTCATAATCTTGTAATATTCCTACACCTGAAAATGCACATTTAGAGGTCTGCAGTTCTAAAACCTTAGAGCTACAAGGGTAAAACTGCAGTATGTTCACCCCAGCCTGACAATAAATAATAAATTACACTAAAGGAAACACTATTGCTACACATTGAACACCATTTGGAGTAGTTTGTCCATGGTTCACTGGGATCTATTGTGTGAATTATTTAAACCCCTGCCTGTATAATGTTCAGAATGTGGGTGTGATTTTTAAGGAGGGGAGACAAACTGACCCTAATTGGATTCAATACAAATCACCACAATTTATAAATTACATAATCGTAATAGAAATTTTGTAAGATTTAGATTTAAGATTTATATGTCAATTATTTTCCAGACTGCAAAATTAGCAGTGACCATGTTGCGGCTTGGGCATGCTGGAACATTAAAATAAATACAAATATTTGAATTAAATTAATTTAAATTAATTAATAAATAATTACAATTACTTAATATTTATTTATTAATAATTATTAAAATGTAATAAATTTTCAATTATTTAATCATTACATTTTTTATTCAATTATATTTTAATTAACTAATACACTCCTGTTTTATGAAGGTTTAAGGCATATTTAATCCTATACCTTCAAATTTGAGCTTTTTTCTTTTTTTTTTTTTCGATTCTTTGACTCATACACGACTTTTCAAAATCTGAAGCCCTTTATTTTAGCCCCTATTTTAGCAGCAATTAATAATTAAAATATTACAGTACATCCTCCTAAACAACATTTGTCAATTTCGAGGGATTTTTGCCCTTAACATCAGAATGCTGGTTTTCCTTCTGTTGGTGACTCATCACTCAGTCTGTCTGTTCTCTTTGAAGACGACATGAAACAGACCCTATTGACTTTCCACATAAATGTCCCTAGTCTTATTGTGCATGATTCATCAGTGCACACTATTACAAAGGAAAAAAAAAAAATTTGTTTGTTTTCATAATCTTTCACAAAATTGTAGAACTTTCTCTGCAACGACTCTTCTAATTCAGTCTGTATGAGAAAAATTATGTTATAAAATAGACAGTTCTGACTCTGATTAGATGAGTCACAATCATAGCCATTTTAAAATAGCCAATACTCACACTTGCGAGCAAACATACTACCGGTATACTAATGAGCCAAGATGCTACACCACATGCCAATCATAAATAGCCTGCAGTTATTTAAATTATTAGAATTCCTTATGTGTCTTTTAACAATTCAGTTTTGAATTTGAACATGCTTTTGGGCAGCAGTATCCTCCTTTTTCAGGTCTATTGATTAAAAAAAAAAAATCTACAACAGATGCTTCAAGCTGAACTGCTCTCCTACTCTGCAAATTTCCCAAGGCAAAGAAAAAACAAACAAGCGGCCTGGCAGAGGAGAACAGATGATGCATGTGAATGGCCTAGTGCTCAGAGAGAGCCAGCCTGCTGGGGCCGGGCCAGAGCTGAGGCACTGACCGGGGAGATTGTCCCGCACACATCCACTCGCCCTGTCATGAGGTTTACAAAAGCTCTCCTCCACTCTCTCTTCAAAATGACTCGCGGGCAGCAGCAGAACTCTCAGATGCAGCAATTAGTTTGCAAACACCTTGCAGAGATGTTTCTTTTTTTAACGAAGGTTGCACTGCATTGATATTTCTCATTTTCGCCGTTATTGTTCTAGTGGGGTGGACATATAGTTATCAACCTTGGTGTGAACCAAAAATGATCGTGATTTTAACAGTAAAAGACTGTAAAAATGTTACGGTGAAAAACTGTTAATTGGTTAACAGAAAGTTTCCGTACTATATATACGGTGAAAAACTGTGATAGATCTACCGTACATTTAATGTAATTTTACAGTAAAATACTGTTACAATTTTTGGAAGTGAAAATAACAAGTCATTGTATAATTTACATTTACAACCCGTAAATTGACATTCCCACAATTCCCTGCGTGACACTTCACATTTGATGTATTTTTGTTGAAATAACTACGTTTCTTCATAGTGTTTCTTAGTTTTTTTTAATCAGTTATACAAATTTGGGTTTTATGTTACATGTTATGTTTTGTTATGTTGTTAAATTAATGTTTATTGCATTTTAAAAATGTCATGTGTGTTACCACGGTGGTGTTTTTAGTGTTTGTGTGAATGACACTGTGCTCGTATTATTTTTCTAGGTTTGTGGAAAAGCTGCTTGTGATGAGCTTTGAATTATCATGTGACTCATCACCTCTGTGATTGATGGTTGTCAGAGTATTACAATGGTACAAAACAGATATTAGTACTTCAATACGTTGGTAAATTAACATTATATCAGATTCTTAAATAAAAAAAATTTTACTGTAAATTTAAGTTAAGTCTGTAAATCCTAAAATGCTGCTACTGTATTTTTTACAGTAAATTTCTGGCAACCAGAGCTGCTGTTTTTTTACTGTAAATTTACCGGATTTTTTTTTACAGTGTAATGAGTGTAATTTCTTGCAATGTCGCGGCTGGAACAACAACATCCAAAGTATGGCAATGATAATCTCAGGTACTTATTATGTGCTTTATTTTATGTTAAAAGAATTTAATGTGAGTTTCAGTGTCGTCTTGCATTAAATTTATAGCCATACTGGGAGAGACCATGGATAATTCACCTCAGATCATGAAAATAAATGGAAAAGGAAACTCGTTGTGAACAAACAATTGCGTCCTATGACAAAGATTGTTTCAGTCACTCAGTTTGTATTTTTAATAATGTTAAAATGGTGTAATATTTGTGAATTTGGCTATGTATGTCACGTGTTGGTGCTGCAAGAATCACATGGCTCAGGAAATAACAAAAAAAAAAAAAAAAAAAATCCACATTCCACTTCGCGTCGGCAGTTCTTTGCCTCCACGTCGTGCATTAAAATTGTTTAATGCACAGCTATCCATGGATTATATATAATATATAAGGCAGGGGTACATACAAGGAGTCCTCTAACTCACATCAATGCATGACCATCCTTCTAATTCCTGGAGAACTGAGTGAATGAAATCACTGCCATTCAGGTCTATATGAGCACGGTCTACTCCCAGCCAAAGATTTCCAAACTCAGCCTGTCCCGTGGCTTCCTGTGTGAGCAGGGTGGTGCCTGACACCAAGGGGACCGCAGGAACAATGTGTGTACGGAGCGCCCTGATCACAGACCTCCGAACAGTCAAGACAGCAGCCACACAGGCTCAGCCTTTCGCCTTCCCACTTCCTGTCCCGTCTGCAAAACCTCTTCCTGCTATTGTGACTCGAGCAGAGCCACGCCGCTGTCGGGCCGATCCGCATAATAGCCATTCTACTGCTTTTATTTAAAGACAGAATGAGACTTTATCACTGCAGAGAAGAATGTGCTGCTATCAGGGCTCTTATCTGATGCCAACAGCCCTGTGGTGGAGGGATTGTTTTTGCCATCTGTTCCTTGGCTCCACTTCTTCCTCCATCTTATTTCAAGCACTTTGTCAGGCCTACAACAGTTTGAAGACTGTTCGGCACAATCGAAGAATAGGGTACAAAACAGGGCTCAGTAAAAGGAGGAGGTCAGTAAAAGGAGTTCCTCTTAAATATTAAGTCATTAAAGTCCCCCTGTAGTCAATATTTTTATCCTTTAAAACTCATCTTTGATCACCAAAATTACATATTTAAACTTTTTTTTTCTTTTAAAAAATTCTTCATGCCTTAGCTTGAATGTATCAGCCTGTCACCCTTGCCTCGTTTAATATACGCGGTTCTATGAATATGTAAATTAGCCCCGCCTCCACTCACTCACACCAGCTCAGAGATCCACTCGTTGATCATCACACGTTGACCTGATTGGTTACAAGGTAGTTTGTGACGTCAGAAACACCAGCGATTTCAAACCGCGTTTTTGAGACTGCGGAAAATACTTGAGACTGGTTCACTGCAGAAAATAGTAAGCAATGGTGTTGACTTATTAATTTGCACATGGTTTGTCTTAAAGCATATTAAAAACACCACATAGACATATAAACGACATTAAAATATTGATTTTTCACCACAGGGGGACTTTAAGAGGATGTTCTACATGAATACAGAGAAAATAAGAAAGTAATATTAAAAGACTGTGAGCAAAAGATAATTTTATTTGCCTGGACCAAAATAGCAAATATGGAAATTAACAGGTGCACAACGCAAACAATTCTGTTTACTTGCATTCGGCAACATTTTTTTTTCCATCTTCATCCTGATATATCCTCTGCAGATCTACATGCAACATGATGCAGAAAGCAGAGCATCTGTCATCCTGCATGTGTGCAAACAGCCCTCGAGGAAAGGTTCCTACACACTGCAGAACTCTCTGCTGGAGCCTTTGACGGAAATGAAATGCGTTCTCCATTGACGGCCATTTAAAATTAGAAATACACTTTTAAATCTAGTTTTTAAGTATCTTATTTTAGATAAAAGCAGGAGTGATGACAGTTGAAGGAGAGATGACTAGGCCTGGGACAGTTCGTTTCGTAGTTGATTTCACCAGCCACTTTATTATGTACACCTTGCTAGTACAGGGTTGGACCCTTTGCCTTCAGAACTGCCTTAATTATTCATGGCATAGATTCAACAATGTGCTGGAAATATTCCTCAGAGGTTTTGGTCCATATTGACATGATATCATTACACAGTTGCTGCAGATTTATCGTCTGCTCATCCATGATGCGAATCTCCCATTCCTTCACATCCCAAAGCTGCTCTATTGGATTGAGATCTGGTGACTGTGGAGGCCATTGAGTTTAGTGAACTCACTGTCATGTTCAAGAAACCAAGACATGATTTGAGCTTTGTGAGTTATCCTGCTGGAAGTGGCCATCAGAAGATGATACACTGTGGTCATAAAGGGATAGAGATGGTCAGCAACAATACTCAGGTAGGCTGTGGTGTTTAAATGATGCTCAATTGGTACTAAGGGGGCCAAAGTGTGCCAAGAAAATACCCCACCCCACACCATTACACCAGCAGCAGCCTGACCCGTTGATTCAAGACAGGACGGATCCACGCTTTCATGTTGTTTACGCCAAAGTCTGATCCTACCATCTGAATGTCTCAGCAGAAATCCAGACTCATCAGACCATGCAACATTTTTCCAATCTTCTATTGTCTGATTTTGTTGAGCCTCAGTTTCCAGTTCTCATCTTACTGGAGTGGTGTGTGTCTTCTGCTTCTGTAGCTCATCTGCTTCAAGGTTCGACATGTTGATCCTTCAGAGATGGTCTCCTGCAGACCTCAGTTGTAACAAGTGGCTATTTGAGTTACTGTTGCCTTTCATCCAGCTCGAATCAGTCTGACCATTCTCCTCTGACCTCTGGCATCAACAAGGCATTGCTAATGTTGAAAAGAGTTGTGCTGCTTAACATTTTTGTGGAAACCAATTAAAACAGAAATCTTTTGTAACATCATAAATGTCACTTTTGATCAATTTAATGGATCCTCGATTAATCTAATTGTTAATTTCTTTTAAAAAATCATACTGACCCCAAACTTTTGATCAATAGTGTATGTATACCGTAGGTTACATACTGTCACATGTCACGGTGTAACCAGAAACGGGCATTAAGAAAGTAAATAGGTAATTCATATTGACTTTTGAATTTGTTCATATGACAGAGTTTAACTTTCACAAACACTCGCATTTTTCCTTTGCATTTGGCAGTGCTGTTTAGGCTGCGAGAGACCGATACCTAAGTCCAACAGGAAGACACATCCATCCAGTTGAAGCCTTCACTGGTTGACTACACTGCTTCAGAGAGCCATTTGAGCCCGACAGGTAGTCGGACAGAAGAGGAGCCTCAGAGAGCGTGCGAGATGACAGGAGCATATGTTTAAGCGGACACTTCAGTGACTCCCACAGCCCCGGTGCCACTCAGGCCAGAGGGCATTGTTCTCAGAAGTAAGATCAAAGCCAGGGCTCTGTATCAGTATGGATCTTTAAAGAGACAAGCTCCTCTACGCTGTTTGTTTTCAGAGGGAGGAGTTTCCTCCTGGGATTTCTGACATGCATTTGAACTGCCTATCACGTCAAGTGCCGAAAGCCAACTGCACAGTTGCATTTTGGGCAGACGGGATATAAACCCAAACACTGTGGTCTTACTGACCTCAAACATAGACAGGATGTGGAAGGAAGGACGTAGTTTGTATGTGCGACTATTTGTGACTTGTAAATACTGTATGAAGTGGCCTACATCAACTTTATAAGAAGTGGATAGAGAGAGGGGTCTGTGCTAGTAATCGTGTGGGAAGAAACCCATTTAGAAGTCATGCAAAAGCAGTTTGACACTGACATCTGTCACCATCTTTCTGTACTTACTTATCATGCACTGACAGAATTAAGATGCCTGAGTCTAAAGCCTTAAAGGTACACTTAATTTACTCTCCATTATAATTTCAAACTATGATTAATGTTCGTTTTTCTATATATATATAAAAAAAGATATATATATATATATTTTTTTTTTTTTTTTTACATAATTCAGCAATAAGTGACAGAAAAGTCATTTCTAATGTTACAAAGGTTTTCTATATCAAATATATGCTGGTCTTTTGAACTTTCTATTCATCAAATAATCCTGAAATAAAATGTATCACAGTTTCCACAAAAATATTAGGCACAACTGTTTTCAACATTGATAATAATAATAAATGTTTCTTGAGCAGCAAATCATCATATTAGAGTGATTTCTGAAGGATCATGTGACACTGAAGACTGAAGTAATGATGCTGAAAATTCAGCTTTGATCACATGAATAAATTACATTTTACAATATATGAACATAGAAAATTGTTATTCAAAATTGTTATAATATTTCACAATATTCCTGTATTTTGATCAAATTAATGCAGCCTAACGCCGGTTTCACACTGCACGCGATAGCAGAGCGTAAGCAGCGCAGGAGCAGTGCATATGGTGAGCAGGAGCAGGACACGCGCGTTTTGCTTTCACACTGGCAGCGTTTGTCACGCGCGCCTGAACTGCGGGTTTTGTACAGACAGAGTAGGCTACTCTATAATGGATAAGTTGGCATTGCTTTATTTCGTTTTCAAATACATTTAAGAGAAAATACTTGTCAAGAAGCTTATTTTATTAATAATTTCATTTATATAACTTTTGGTTCATCTTTGTTTTTATTGTTCGGGCAACGGACATTTGTTTTCTTTTTAAATTGTTTTTGGTCATTTGATTGACTGTTTAAAACACAATAGATATCATCAATGCGCTTTTTGGATGAAACTGCGGTGTATTTTGGCCATGATCAATGCATTGTCACTTTAACGCCGGTTTCACACTGCATGCATTACGCCGGTTTCACGCCGGTTTCACACCGCAAGCGTCAGCGGCGCGTGAGCAGCGCGTATTTTTTTCGGCGTCCATGTTAATCAATGAGTGCATTCACACCGCACGCAGAAGCGGCGCGGCAGCGCGTAGCAGGAGCAGAGCAGGAACAGCAGTGCGGCGATAGTTTCGGCGCCCAGTCTATTTTTAACGCGCCGCTTACGCTGAATTAAAGTGACACGCATTGATCAAGGCCAAAATACACCGCAGTTTTACCCCAAAAGCGCATTGATGATATCTATTGTGTTTTAAACAGTCACTCAAATGACCAACAGCAATTTAAAAAGAAAACAAATGTCCAAAAACAAACTTGTTGCCCGAACAATAAAAACAAAGACGAATCAAAAGTTAAATGAAATGATTAATAAAATAAGCTTCTTGACAAGTCTTTTCTCTTAAATGTATTTGAAAACGAAATAAAGCAATGCCAACTTACCCTGATTATAGAGTACTCTGATACACACGCTGCGGTTCAGCCGCGCGTGACAAACGCTGCCAGTGTGAAAGCAAAACGCTCGTGTCCTGCTCCTGCTCACCATATGCACTGCTCCTGCGCTGCTTACGCTCTGCTAATGCATGCAGTGTGAAACCGGCGTAAGTAAGCATAAGAGACTTCTTTCAAAAAACCTCACTGACTTTGAACAGTAGTGTGTAATGATTAATAATGACACAATTTTTTCCTTTTTTTCTTTTCACTATTCCTATAACAAAAGCCTTCTAGGTAAACTGAATCAGTAGCTACATACATTTTTTTTTTGGTTGTTTGCTCTATTCTATATATATATATATATATATATATATATATATATATATATATATATATATATATATATATATATTTGTGTGTGTGTGTGTATGTACATGTTATATAAACACAAACTTTGTTAGATGCGATTAATCGTGATATATATATATATATATATATATATATATATATATATATTATTTGAACTAGTTGGTAACAATGGAACTTGCGACAATAGCTGGCTAACAATGTGCTTTTGGAAAACACATCCCTGAAAGGTAAACTAGTAAAAATACACAGGCTAATAATTAATTACAAAGTAAAAAAGTCACCCATTCAGACATCATTACTCTCGGTCATATCACAACCCCTCAGCTAAAAGATACACCTCAGTGCATGGGACCATAGTTGTAATTTACAGAGAATTCACTGACTAACGATCAGAAAAGATGATGGCTATTAGTAATAACAGCCAACAAAACATTTAATCTGAAGATGTTCAACAAAGAGACTTCAATGTGATTTGATTGTAATAAACAGAATGAAAAGGCATATTATTCATATATGTGTTTGGTCCTTCACAGCCTGCACTATAATTCTAATTTGTTATAGTGTTAGACGTTGAAGGTAAGAAAAGGTATTCACAGGATTCAAAGCAACCCCTTCGAAAGAGAAAATGACCCTTTAAAATAAACCACGTTTTTGCTCATGTATACCTTTAAGGCTTCAAAGCAAATTAGCTCTATTATGATTGGCTAATCTCTGCTTACTGACAGTCACACTGTTGTTCATCATGCCAGGCCAAGATGCTGAATAGGCTACTGAATAGGCACTGATATGTGAACGTGGGCGGTCATACTGTATGTTCACATGCTCATGGTTGTCAAGGCAATACTATCCCGGTTTTTGTGGCTTATTTTCCATAAAAGATCTGTGAGGACGGAGCTTTGCATTTTGAATGTCAGAGGACGTCTACACACTACATCAAACTGTTATATTTCAAAAGAGCAAAGAAAATCCTATTTTCCATGAGATGTCCCCTTTAACAAGCGCCTCAAAGCTCCTGGTTTTAACCCCAGAGGCGATTTTTGGATTTTAGCCTTAAGACGGTTCAGCCCCATAACAGAATATGAGATGATGTGGGATTCTTAGAGGACACACTTGCGATTCATCCATATTCGACCAGGCTGACTTTTTACCTTCCAGCACAGCCATGAAAAATGGTGCAGAGGAAACTGGCAGCTCAAACTCTTCCTCCTCCTCCTCCTCCTCCTCCTCCTCACTCTGCACCTAAGATGAGTATATCTGATCTAGAGAGAGTAATACACTCCTCTCCCACTGTGCCGCCCACTCTCCCTCTCACACAAGAGATGCTACATTTTAATAACTGGGAAACGGAGAGAAAGAGAGAGCGAGCAGGAGGAGGCCTGGAGCGTTGGCGGTGAACTGCATTTTCTTCATGCGAGACCTGCTTTTAGAGTCTCTCTGTACAGAGTATATTTATGAAAATTTCTGCCTCAAAATGCAGCGAGACACATAAGCGCTACCCTGAGATGATAAGAATGAAAGCCGGGGAATGACAAGAGGCGAGTAAAACAGAGAAACCCACTTACTGAGGGACGTGCAGTGAACTAGGTCACCACTCTGTTAAATATGCAAGAATAACTGCAAGGAACACACACATTCTGAAACATCATTCATTCAGGGAGTGTAAAATCTGATTTATAAAAATAGCTAAACCTTCCTTTCCCTGCAGCACATTACATATGCCCAGATGTCTGACCTGAAGGTACACCATCAAATGCAAAACCCATCAAATGATGTGCAAATGCTTTTGCTCAGATGATACTCTTTCAAAGCTGAGGAGATTTAATGGAGTTCTCAGTTGTGTTTTAAAAGGGGTCCTATTATACTTTTTTACATTTTCAACTTTCTTTAGTGTGTAATGCTACTGTTTGAGCATGAAAAAGGTCTGCAAAATTACAAAGCACAAAGTCACTCGAAAGAGAGTTATTCTGTACATCAGTGCGCACTGTTTCTGAACTCCCTGAAACTCTTATGTTTTCTTTCCAGGAACGAGCACGTCACAATTTCCCTCATTTAAGTAATTTCTGCCCAAGGCATAAGCAAAATAAAGGGGCGGGTCCTGGTTGAGTTAGTTAGTAGTGTTGAAACTCACGGTTATGGTAAGGGCCGTGTCACACGACCAATCACAACACACTGATCCAGCTGACCAATTAGAGCACATTGTGCTATTCAGAAGGAGGCGCTTCATAGAGACAGGAACTAAACAGATTGTTACTGACAGACTGGGAAGAGAGGTGCTGCAACAATGTCAAATATGGAAAAAAAAGTGTTTTTGATCATTCGAGCATGAAAACATATTCTAGTAGACAACAAAAACAAAATCAAGACTTAAAGGGCATAACAGGTCAAATTCAAAATGTCCTTAAGCTTTTGACATATAAGAGGACATCATACTATAAGAATATTCTGTAAGTTGTTAGTCCAAAAACAAACCAAGCCCAAAGAACGACTCGTTTTGGAATGTGCCTAACGTCATAGATATTTGAAAGACCTGCCTCTGCAGAATAAGATCAACGCCTATTCATCATTGCAACTTTGATGTAATATAGTGACGTGTTAGTGAGATGACGAGGAGAGAACAGCGATACAGGATCACTGGACTAAAAATTACATTACCTTCCAAAGGATCCTAATGCAATGTGGTTATTTATTTTTAACAATGTCAACAATATATGTTGAGCATTATTTATTTGAATTCGGTACATTTCACTGTGGATTCTTTGGTAGATCAGTCGCAATTCTAAGGCACAGGCTTTGCAAACAGACTTTTACGATATGCACTCGACAGTAATGCAACAACATGTAATTAACTGTGTTAATTCTAATGCCTGATCTGTGACCAGTGATTTCTGATATGTAATGATTCATGAACAGTCATATGTTCTTTGTCTATGTGTCAGAAAATCAAACCAGTGACTAAACGGTCAACTTCACATTGTTTCTCTTAGTAGGATGAAAATAATATGTTATTTAAACTGTGATTAAATTATATATAGAAAGCGATCGAAGAATGCTCCCTTTTCAATCGCTGGAGCTGTCAATCAAACAGCGCAAGTTTTTCAGTGACTTGAGTTCTGGACGCTCGCCAAAACTCCCGATATAATCAACAAATCTCTTATTTACATTGTGTTTGCACTGTTAGTTATGATGAAAGCATTTGTTAGTGTGTAGAAATCGAGTTGCAATGATGAGATCACTGCATTCATGCTCAACATGTCTGTGACCACATGCTACATGCTCATCACGACAACCTTTCATGCCATGATCCAAATATTATGCTATAGACCTAAATACTGTATGCTACAATCAACACTTTTCACAATAAGTTAACCTTGAGAGCTGAAATAGTAAAAAAGTTTTCAAGGGAGTTCCACATGTAATACGTGGCTATTTCAAAGATGTCAGCCAATCACAGCAGTGGGCGTTTCCACTGAAGTCACAGCAGCTACGCCCCTTCAAACAGAGCGTTCAAATCAGAGGCTAAAATCAGGGTAGGAAAAAATGCCTTTTATTTCTAAATTATGAACATTTTTGATGTAATCATACTAACATTATACTGTAAGTGCACCCCAGAACGCATTATAAAATAATAAATAATGCAGTTCATGACCCCTTTAAGTATCACCTTTATCTAAGACTCTTTAGGACACATATGAGATAATTGCTGACAAAGTAAATACAGAGATATAGAGCTATATATTAGGGTAGCATAGCATTTAAATGTAGAAGAATCTGATAAACAATATTGAATATACTGAAATCATATTGTATCTTGAAAAATTGTAGCACCATTTGAGATTGAACACAAATCTAGATTGAACACAAATGAGAACTTTGTTTACTCTCATTGGTATATCCAAGAAACCAAATATCGATATAAGTCGCAATGAAAGTAGCATCAGATCTTTTCTTACCTATTGTAAGATACATCCTAGTGAAACGGATTAAAGGAAAGAAAAAGAAAGTAGTGCAGAGACATGTTTCCACCGTCTGTTGATTGGATGGAGGCAGATTGAATGAGAGCAGTTGATTGTAAGAAAGGGGCAGAGTTTAAATTGGACTAAATGATTGGAGAAGTCCAGCATACGTCAGTAGAGAGAAGACTGACATTTTAATGGAAGGATCGAGTTATGGCACTTTTATTTAAAATTACAAGGTCATTTTTTTATGAAACATGCATGGATGACTAAATAATATTATAAATATTATATTATATAATAAATAAATAAATGTTTTTTTCTAAGGCATGTTTATAAAAGCTACTTAAATGTCCTAATTAAACTAAGGCTTAATCCTAGCTTAATCTAAGCCCTATCTGTGAAACCAGGCCTAAAGTTTGATTAAAGCTATGCTGCATATTCCACAAATTACCTTCCCGATGCAGCCATTTAATTACAGTATATCTCTGTAGGGTACATTTGGGCTCTGCTTTGTCTTTTCACCTTCCTGCAATAACAGGATGTAATTATCAATATCAAGTAGGCAGCATGCTGTAGATGAACAGGCTTTGAAAACCGAGATGCATGGTTACTAGGCAACCAAATGTGAGATTCCTATATCATTAACAGCCAAAACAAAGTTCTGAAAAAAAACAACAAAAAAAAAAAAACGGACAGTGACCGTGAGATGAATACAGATCTAGAGAGGGAATTTAGCCTGAGGAACAAACAAAATGGCGCATTGAAACAGGCATATAAGATCAGCCAGATCTATAGCGTTCATCAATCCAGGAGGAAACAGACTAATTATTGTCAAATTATACATACGGTAAACCTTCAGGTATGATGAAAAAAGAAAGGTTGAATAAGTAAATACTATAGAGACATATAGAGCTATTAAAATAAATGTGGATATATATAGCATAACTAAATGTGGAAGAATCTGATTAGGAATATTTGAGTTCATACTGAAATAGTACCTTTGAGCACAATTATTTTTTCATTTTAGTTTAATTAAAGTAATTTAGGTTATATATATGTACTATATATATATATATATATATATATATATATATATATATATATATATATATATATATATATATATATTTATATCTATCTATCTATCTATCTATCTATATATATATATATATATATATATATATATATATATATATATATATATATATACCTAAATTTCTATTTAGCTTCTATTTCAGTTTTAGTAATTAAAGTAGTACAGTACTTCAGTTTAACTTATTTTCAGTAAGTTGCAAAGGCAAAATTTCTTTTTTGCTTTTTTTAAGTTTCTAGGTGCTTTCACGCCATATCATTATTACCATAATTACGAGATTATGGTTTGTAAAAAGCATTCACGTCCTAGTACAACTCATAATTACAATTTGTAAACTGGTAATTTTCTGAGAGTTCTGGCCATCTGTACCGCCTGACCACTGCAGATTCATATTGGCATTTATAGTGTTGACATATAAATGCATAATTCGGAGTGAAAGGACGTGAACAGCTCCTAGTAGAACGTGACGTGTTGTCATCTTGTAATTATGGTAATTACAGTATTTAATTAAAGTTTTTCATCTTTATTTAAATTAATAAAAATAATTTGAAATAGCTTTAATTAACAATCACAATACTGACCCTAATGTCTCAAGTTCTGGTAAAGAATTAAACCCAATGAAAGTAGCTGAAAAGGTCAACCTATAATTCTGATATTTTATTTCAAAGAATGATAGTGCTGGTAAAAGGCTTCAGGTGCAGTTGTAGTTGGCCAAATGCAGTTTTGTGACTCAGCTTCACCTGCTAGCACTTGGTTAAATGTTTGTAATTGTAAGTTGATTAAATCTTTTTGTATTGCCAGCACTAATCAGTCAGCAGCTGTACGGTTGAATCATTTTCAATTTCAGTAACTGTATAATGTTCTGAAACAGCTAAACTGACGGCCGCTCCAACTCAGCAATCTATCTTTTATTGGAAACTCCTGCAAAGACCAGCAAAAAGAACAGCTTTCAAGCTTTTACATCTATGAGAAGGCAATACCTTGACTTTGCAGTGAGAAGTTTCTTTCTTTTTGCTTCTGCTCATTGAGAAACATGGCCATGTTTTATGCATATACGAACTTGAATAATTTAAAAAGGCATTTTAAAAAACCATTCAATGTCACTTCGGGGAGCCAAGTTGTTACCAAATGCTTGTGCATGTTCAGATTATCCAAAGAAATTGTGCACAGAACATGTCGTGCTTTAAGTTTTAAAAAGCTTTTTTTTTTGCTCCTCTAAATTTCTTGCGATGCAAAACAAATATGTGACTTGAGGCATGCAAACAACACTAAGGTTTATGAATGAGGTCTGGAACCTTCTGAACAATTTCATCACCAACAACAAAAAAAAAAGCCCCCCAGAGTGGCCTACATGATCCTGAAGCCATCGAGAACAGTTATCTACCGGAGGGCGGCAATTTAGCAGTTATCTAAATCATATGCTCGGTAAGAGCTCCAAATGGGCGAATGAGAAATGGATGAGTCAGTCAAATAATGAGCGCTGCTTAATGCAGGTAAGGAAAGTCCTGCAGAGTCTTGAACAGTAATGACATATCCCTGATTCAACCAAACGTTCAATCAAGCAAGAAATCCTGACCGAGAAAGCCTTGATAGGCCTCAAGAACTGAATGATCCCCAGATAGCATATATCAGGGCCTCATCTGGGCCAACTATGGCACATATAGCTCAGTTCTGGCAGCGGCAAAGGTCATATGGGTCGTATCTGCCCCACACACATCAAGCCGGTTTTAGTGGGAGTTGTGGCTTGCTGTGTGTGGCCCAGATGTGGCCCATGTGACCTTTGCCGCTGCCAGAACTGAGCCATACGTGCCATAGTTGGCCCAGATGAGGCCCGGATATGTATGCTATTGCCAGCCACAGTCAGGTTGAGGCATCGCCGTCATTCCATGTGGTATGTGGGCCAGAAGAATGTGGGAGATGTGGGCCACAACTGGGCCAGATGTCATTTGCTATCTGGGTCTCACCGAACAGCTCATCTCCCGAGAAAAAAATGAATCAAGTTCAAAATGTTCAAAGTAGATGCACAAAGTTGATTCTTGTGCACAGTCATGAAAAGTGCTACAGATTTTCATGACAACAGAAAAGTTTGATTCGTAAGAAAAGAATTCGGAGAAAAGATTCTCCCGTATTTTACCTTGCTATCCCGCTATCATCCCGTTAAAATATTTTCCTGTATTTCTCCCGTATTTTTTAAAATCTTTCTATAAAAAAATTAACATTTGCCATTGTTATGGTCATGCTCCATTGTTTGAGCGTCAGGAACGCATCTTTACGTTTAAAAGTGGCGCTGATCAATCTTAAATTGGCAAATCAAAGTTGGTTTGACATTCCAGATCAAATCTGGATCTTCTACCTGGAGCTTTAGGAACAATATCTTGTTGTTGTAGCTGCCAAATCCAAACAGAGAACCTTCGATCATGTGAATCACTTGTTATATTGCATACTTAATTGCAAAGCTTTGCCCACCTATGCTGTTGATGATACACTGAATCTTTTGTATTCCGTGAATGGGGTAAAGACTTCAATCTCAGATTATAATAACATAAAAATATGGTTTCATAAACTATGTCTAGCTGAAATTAGCCTAAAAATCTGAATTGAACCACACTGGCTCAATGGTAAAACATGCCTGTGGCGACATTTCTGCAAAATAATATTACGTTGCTTCTTGCATGTTTAGCGACACTTTCAAAGTGAAATGTCCAGTGAGTTGTGCTAAAAGCTTGTTTAATTTTATCAGCAACAGATGCATGAGAATCTGCCAACGTTGTTGTTTCGCTGCAGTTTGAAATTAAATGTATGGTGAGTGGTGCTAAAAGGTTAATGCTCTATATATGGCGTTTGGAAATAACAAACCACCAACACTAAACTGTACCCTAAACTTAACCGACAGAGTTAACAAAAGGAAACATGAGATAAAATGCATTAGTTAAAGCAACCATGCCATTTATGTCTTTTTATCATGCTTCATGGGACTCGTATCCAACTGAGCAAGTTTACTATTTCAGAAAAGCCATCCATATGGAGCTGGTTATGTCATGCAAACATCAATATGTTTTAGTTTACAAATCATACACTATGGTAAAAAGCGTTGTACAAGGAACCGCATGAAATGATAATAACTGATAATCTGCCCCTCATAATTTGTAAGGAATAACATTTGTTGGTGTTTTACTGCCAATAGTGTTCATTTCATCTGGAAACTACATCTTTAGAGTTCTGTTAGGATAGGAAATAGGATAGGATAGAAACAACAACAACTGTATGCTAAAATGTAACATACAGCTTAATTCTACAGGCAAAACAGAGGTTGGAAACAGGAGTAATCAAATTATATTATTATATTGACAAATAAGACACACAAATGCATAAAAATACATTTATACTATAAAGTTGGCTTGATACTTTAGGAAGAGGGTCTTTCACATTGGGGATCATCATATTTGGGGGCATCAAAAAGTCCGAAAACCCCTGTACAAGAGCAATGGGGCGATTGAACAGTCAACAATCCCTGCTCAGTAACACTAGTCAATCTGGGTTCGATTTGCGACTGCAAATGCTTGCTTGTGGTCAGAGGGACGTCATGAGAAGCCTGTGTGCCAACTCAGCGGTAATGTATTCCGGCTTGAGAGTGTGTGCATTCTGAGCCAGGCAGAGGGGCGAGACAGATTGACAGAGACAATGAGTGCAAAAGAGGACTGTCCATTCCAAACAGTGGATTCGTTTGGGTAATTGGACCGTGCATTAGAGAGGGGCAGCCTGCCCTTAATTGCTACAGACATCTATTACTGCGCATCAACGTGTATTATTTCAAAAGGCCTGGGCTTTGGAACAAGAGCAGTGAGTGAGAGAGAGAAAAAAAGGGGGAAGAGTGTCTGTTGGTGGCTACAAGGACCTGACGCTAGAGGTCTCAGCTAATATGTTCTGTTCCGGAATGTTCTGGAATCCGTGGAAAGAATCTTGATGTGCTGTATTTATCAATTACACTTCAAAGTTGCATTCATCCAGAAGGTTAATTTGGAGCAAGTTCAATTTAAAGGAGACATATCATGAAAATCTGACTTTTTCTGTGTTTAAGTGCTACAATCGGGTCCCCGGCGCATCTACCAACCCAGAAAACGTGAAAAGTGACAACCCAGTAACTTTGTTTTGCTAAGCCTTTCACTACAAGCATGTTAAAAAAGAAGCCGATCAGGTTTCTACGTCAGAAGGGGATCTTATTATAATATTACCGCCCCTTAATCTGCAAGTTTCCACCCACGGTGCCGCCATTTGGTTTTCGCAAGCGACAAAACAGTGTAACCAGTTCTAACGTAAAAATTTGTGAAAAGCATGCAAACTGTTCTGTCGTCGCTGCACAGACGAGCACACAACGCTATTTGACGTCACAGCTATTAAAAGTCTGTATTATAAAGACCTCAGGGAACTGTGTCAACTTGTGTAAAAGTTAAACATGAATCATTGTAACTCCACAACAACTACATACATGTATCCACTAACCATTCAGTCCAGGTTCAGTCTAAAAGTTACAACCTCTTCTTGAGTCTCTCTGTAAGGGTGCACTCCGCTACTGGTTATTTCTGAGATTTTGGATGAGTGAGATTACTCGCGTGTTTTGTTATTCCTGGTGTATCCGAAGCTCGTGTAAAGAATCGGCCCTCTTCTGAATGGGGGCGCGGCGCAGCATTTAAAGGGACACACACAAAAATGGCGCGTTTTTGATCACACCCAAAAAGGGGCAAATTTGACAAGCTATAATAAGTTATCTGGGGGGTATTTTGAGCTGAAATTTCAGACACATTCTGGGGACATCATAGATTTATATTACCTCTTGTGAAAAGGGGCATAATATGCCACCTTTAAAGGTCTCAAACCCCTTATTGACTTACTTCCAGGCCACCTTAAAAAAGAGGGTGGTCACTATTGTACTCAATTGCCACTGAAAAACTCATATCGGTCATCTACTCTCTCTCTCTGTGTGTGAACCCACTGCAGAAACTGACTGCCACTAACCAGTGAACACACACCAGCAGCACTGGCATGAGTTTAGTCTCATTGCTGCTGACACTGCACACCTGCACGGCCCCAGAGACACTGGGGGAGAGAAGAGAAGGAAGGAGAACTTCCTTATAGAAGCGTATCCCATCTAATTTAAAACTAGGCCACTGCAGATACATAGACGAATGGTCGCCATGATGTCTGAAAAAAGAAACTGTCCCTCTGACTTACATCAAATATAGGCTAGGCTAATGATAGAGCTACAGTAGCGGGGCTAAAGGCTCAGCTTCTGTCCCAGAGTGGCACACATTGACCCTGCCTGTTTTAGGACAAGTTTTAGAACTGGCGAAACTTTAAAGCATTTTCTAGTAGGCTATCCTTTAAAGGGAGGCATCACATTGTTTACAAGGCAAAGAATGATAATGTCAGAGAAACAATACATAAACTAAACCATTTGACTACAGGGATGTGCGATATATTGGAGACTATATAGACCATTTCTGTGTTTAGTTTTAAATTAAATTCAATTAAATAATGATCCACTTTTTCTACTGATTATGATTTTAGTGGTAAAGTTATATCTGAATTAATATTATAATAATAATTTTAAAGGTTTTAAATCAAGTACATTTGGAGCATTAATCATATTAAGCTACAGTGGAAAGTCTGCAGGTTCCTTGTAGCTACAAAAAAAAGACAAAAAAGTCCCAGTTTTAATCTGATAATTTTCAGTATGCTACAGGAGAGCCCTGTTTGATTTCCTGGTTTAAACTATAGGTCGACTGATATGGATTTTCGAAGATATCACCGATAGTGTTCGCAATTATTAGAAAATGATTATTAGTATTATTAGAATTATTGCAATTATTAGAATTGTTGCACAAATACAATAAACAAATGAAGACGGAGAATGGGAGCTCCTGTGCATGTACAGTCTCAGCACTGTCAAAATAAAAGTCCCACTTATGACACTTACCAGCAAAAGAGAAAAAACATATCAGCTGATGCCGTTATTTAAAAAAAGAATGCGATATTGAAATATTGGTGATATATATCGTTTGACCACTAGTTTAAAGTGCCTAGTTTAACGTTTTTAAATACCTTCCATGTAGTGAGTAATATAGCTGTTTAAATGTAAAAGATGAGCACTAGCAGGGTTGTTCCTAATTGAGTGAAAGATTATGACAATTATAGAGGCCCCACAAAATCCAGCAGTTATACAATATGCAGGCCCTTGTTCTGTAAATAATTATAATATTTGTATTAGTTGTATGCCTGAGATTTTAATGAAAACCATAAAAACATGCAATTTGGTAAAATAAGTTTGCCAAATATCTGCTCCTCTCCCCTCCCTAAAAATGGTTTAGTCTGAGTAGAGTAGACCAATCACAACAGACTGGGCCATCTGAGCAATCAGAGCAGAGTAGACCAATCACAATCTCTGAATCTTGTTGGTGTACAAGCATTTTTGGGCTGTTTGAACCGCTTATACAATCTCTTTAGTGCAAGTCCAGAGCGGAGGGCAATCCTTAAAAGACTGCTCCCTTCAACGCTTGTCCGAGACCAGGTGGGATACACGCATAACTGCAGTTAAACCTTTTGCAAACCACTTGCCATCAATCATAGAAGCTCTGGACACCATCCCTGCTAAGTGCAGTTTAACCAATGAAGCCAGGTCAGAGGCCAGTGGTCTAAAACTTCATGTCCACTTCATGACTTCGAAAAAGATCAGATTCGCCCAGCTTGCTAGTTATAAGTGAGCAAATATTTGTGTATTTTGCCTTTGCTGATGTTCAGTAAAAACCTTTATTTGCATTTAATGTTATCTGTTTTGTTATTTTGTAAGAAATCCCTGTTAGGTTACATTCGGGCCTCCATGATCATATCTTCTACAGTATATGATATGGGCGGAGGGTGGTTGGGGCCGACATTAATATCTTTTCACGCAAATAATATATTAACAAACTTTTATGTTAGATGCGATTAATCGCGATAAATTGATTTGACCGCACTAATTGTAATACTATAATAATCGCGATAATTCGCATCTAACATAAACGTTTGTGTGTGTGTATATATATATATATATATATATACACATTATATATTTACAAACTTTTATATTAGATGTGATTAATCGCGATTAATTGATTTGACAGCACTAATTGTAATACTATAATAATCGCGATTAATCTCATCTAACATAAAAGTTTGTGTATATATATGTGTGTATATATATATATATATATATATACATTATATATTTTCAAACTTTTATGTTAGATGAGATTAATCGCGATTAATCGATATGACATCACTAATTATAAAATATATATATATATATATATATATATATATTAGGGCTGTCAATCGCGATTAATCGCATCCAAAATAAAAGTTTGTGTTTACATAATATATGTGTGTGTATGGAGTATAATTATTTTCTCTATATAAATACACACACATGCATATATATTTAAGAAAAATGTGTTATTTATATATAAAATATTTATATATAATATAAATTATATATAATATAAATATATATACACAGTATATACATGCAAATATTTCTTAAATATATACATGCATGTGTGTGTATTTATATATAGAAAATAATTATACACCGTACACACACATATATTATGTAAAAACAAACTTTTATTTTGGATGCGATTAATCACGATTAATCGTTTGACAGCCCTAATATATATACCACTCACTAATTATTGCTCTCTAAGGTAGAATAGATCATATAAACGTTTGGTGTGTGTATATATATATATATATATATATATATATATATATATATACAGTTCATACATAAAAGTATTCCCCTGCAACATGTGGGCACTCACTGTTGTGTGGGCATGTTTGTAACGCGGGGCCATTAATCAACATACACACTGTTCCCAATCTCTCTGCTGACGGCGAAAAACACACACAGCTCCATAAGCACTTCCGACGTACTGTTCCTAGTAAAACCAAGCTGGCAATCTGAAGGAAGAGGGAGGCTGCCATACTTCCCGAGAGAGAAAACACTAGAGGCATGGTGCACGACCCCACCAAAAAACCCCACAAACACTCACTGCCACAAAAACATGAATGAGAAGACTATAAATATAGTTTCAATGAGAACACAGAGAAGGTTCACAAATACTGGCCCCTGAGCTAGACAAACACAAATACACACACAGAGCAGCGGGTAGTCGTTTTCATTCAAAGAGGGCAAGAGGAAATGTGATTTACAAATGATGACAAATTAAAACAGTAGGGAGGGTGGGTGACACAGCTATAAAAGCATCTGGACAAATGTCAAATACATAAAGGGATGCACATTATTGCAGTATGACAGTATCACAGTACAGTGTGATAAATTTGTTTTGTTGCAATGGCTTCAAGCATGACTCGTCCAAACAGAATTTGGTCTGAATTACAATAATTCTGTTTAAAAGTTTCAGATCGGTAAGATTAGTTTTGAAAGACGTTTCTTGTTCACCAAGGCTGATTTTACTTGATTAAAAAAAAAGAGAAAAACAGTAATATTGTGAAATATGATTACTTATTTAAATAACTGTTTTTGGTTTGTTTTGGTTGTTTGTTATTTTAAGGTGACGTAGTTATATTGTACTTACTCAAATAAGTACTGAGTAATATTAATTAACTACATATACTTATAGAGTTACAGTTAGAGTTCATTTTAGGGTTAGTTACTTGTAACGCATAATTTACTGTTATTACTATAGTAAATACATGAAGTAACGTAACTACGTCACATTAGAATAAAGTGTTACCCTGTTTTCTATTTGAATAATGTTCCTGTGATGTTAAAGCTGAATTTTCAGCATCATTACTAATTTGCAGCTCAAAAGACTGGATAAAATATTGTGGAAAAAATATCAAAAATCAATATAATATTTTTTTCAGGATTATTTAACTTTTGATTAATGTAATGTGTCCTTATTAGATTAAAATATTAAAATTATCATCATTCATTTAATAAAAAATAAATAAATAAATAAAATAAAATACTTGGCCTAAACTTTTAAACTGTACTGTTTATAATCTGTTTAGAATGTTGGTTTCACTTTTTAACTCAAGTGTTAAATAATGGGAGACATATCATTCATAAGTTAATAAATAATTGTATATTTTAAGTTTACCTTCATCAAATTACAAATAAAAACAGAAATACATCAAAATGGCTCAAATGCTTCAAATTTCCGCGCCATACGCATAAAACATTTGAGAATAAAGCAGCGTTTCCATCCTATGTGTTTAAGTGAACAAAATAGACAAAAATGGAAGTTGCTGCAATCGGGGAAGCCATTGTGGCTCTTTATTGCTACATCATATATGAGAGATGAAATGCAATAAACACTGACATGTTATCTGTTATTTGGATGCTGTTGTTTGTGAATGCAATCGTGTGAGACGCTTCTGGGAGGGAAATAAACCAAATCTTTCTGATGACAGACTCTGGCTAAGGCATTTCAGAATGATCAAACCAACATTTGAGATGCTGCGATGCGATTGGTCCACTGGTTAGTCCAGTTATTCAATCACATCCATTGTTGAGGCTAAATCAAAAAAAGGATTTATTCCGTAAATGTGTTTTTCGCGCATGTCTTCTTATTGGATAAAAAATGGATCCGTAAAATTGATGTACATTTTTTTTATGTGCATTTTTTTTAGAATTTATGCTCATTTTAGCGTCTCTTTCCACGCGCATAAAAAAGTGAGCGTTGCATGATGAAATGAAGGGAGATCTGAATGCACGTCAGCGGAGCGAAGACAGTGATCACAGGAAGAATAAGATATAACATTATGATTAACATTTTTGCACTTTTTTATCACATAAAAATATATTTATGCATGCATAAATCGCAATGAGATCAGTAACACAAATGAATAAAATAAAGTCTAATTTGATCTCATGCTGACTTTAATTTGTTTAAGTAGCAAGCAAAAGTAAAATGGTGTTGATAATGGCTAACATATGTCAGTGACGTACCAAAAGACATCGGACATCTCTTACACTGCATTACCTCTGAAAGACTGTCAAGGTCATGAACACGGTTTCTAAGTGTCACTCTCAGCTGATATGGGGAGATGTGACTCTGCACTCCTGACAGGAACATGCAAATCTATTTTCCAAAGCAAACATCAATCCAACATGCCCTTTCCGGCCCTGGAACATATTATTAATGAGTCAGGACACTGTGTTGTTCAGGAAACATGTTGTTTCTCATTACCGTACGGCTATACAGACAGAATGCCACCGTGGGCTGCTGCCACAGTTCCCTGGACATTACCAAGTTAAGGTAGGGAATACTAATGCAGAGCTTACGCACAAATACACACACACACACACAAAATCGGATGCCCTGAGCAAAGCTGGAAATTTTGGGGAGCTGGGCTTGCCATTTTCCACTGGCCTGCTGATGCCAGCCAGAGGCGGTAAAAGAGAACCGACCCTACTAGCCCACCCACTGAGAATGCATCTGAAATGATGACCCACAACATCACGCTGGCGTAACCACCCAGCAAGGAGCTGCCTGATAGCGATGCACACCTTCTGGCCCCATGCAACGCCTTGTGCACGACAAGCCCTCCTTATCAGGTGAGAAGAGAGGGGCGAGCGAAAGGTCAAGCGTCGCACACCCACTCCAACGTAAACAGGATAAATGTGGCAACCACATCAACCTTTCTAAAACAAACTTCTTTTTTGCAATCCGCAATGCATACTGCATTATAAGTTCTGTGTGCGGGGAAATTCAAAGCTATGCATTCTGAAGCAACGATGACCTTCTCCATCACTGACAGATCTTGCTGATGTACTGCACCCAACTCCTCCTTTTTTTCTTCTTTTTTTCTCTCTCTCTCTCTCAGAGATCAGTGTGCAATGAAAACATTGCGCCTTTCACATTTTCCCACTCATCCGCATCCATCCACTGCATCAGCTGGCAATGGAGACATGTCATTCTCCTCATTCAAATCAACGTGTGCTGATACAGCAGTGCTACATAAAGCTGCGTTTGATGGAAATGCATCCGGGAGGCTCGTGCATGAGGGGGGTGTTGTGTCAGTGGCATGGGGAACCTCCGAGAAGCATTTTTTTTTTTTTTTTTTTGCTGGAAGAACTGCCTCTGCAGTGAACCCGTTACGCACAAGGCACGGATGCACAACCTTTAATTAGCTATGCCTTTATAATAACGCATGGGTATGGTAATGAATAAAGCTATTTTCAGATGCATTGCGCAATCAAGCTGACGCTATTAGCAGTAGTGATGGCTCAGACCAGCATTTGGGTGTTTAAATATGCATTTAGCTTTATATTAAGAAACAGTGAAAGTTTGAATGGGAAAATATAGCCTATGTGAATAGGAAGCTACTGCAGCTAAGGATGGTCTCCCATTCTTTTCTGTAAATAAATGATAATGATAAAAAAAAAAACTTCCGTCACGCAGTAAAATGATCGTATTTAAGATCATAGCTCTCACCTGCCAACAGTCTGGTTGGCGAGCTGTCGCATCCGATTGAATTGCTTCTTCATTTTTGTATCTTTTTTTCTGCGTTAAAACCTCGAGCGCAAAACAATCCGCATTTCTCTCAAAATAAAGAGACGTAATCCGGTGCGAACATCCCCGTTATTCCCATCACACGCCCTCATGGCAAACCGAAAGAGGGTGGAAATGTCCTAAGATGCGTGTTTCAGTGCATGTTTGCGCTGCTGCTCGGCTGAGATGCTGCTGGGCGATTCTCGCATCGGCGAACTGACAGCAGCGGAACGACGCGAGCGCGGTGCAGCATGGGAAATGTAGTCTTATTACACACGATCCATGTGCGGAGCGCTTTTTTTTATTTTTTTTTATTTTTTATTTTTTTTTGTCTTATGCTGGACAGCCAGGTATGCAGTGGAGCTGATAGCGTTTAATCTGTACTGCAGTGCAATTCATTGGTAGCATAAATAATGTTTGTAGACAACTGTGTAAACAATGCTTGGATTCAAAAGGGTCTTACAGTAGGCTATAGGTTATTGTAGCCTATGATACAGCTTTCATTGGCTACTTAAACGCCAGGTAAAGAGGCAAGTCATTTTTTTAAATTGGAGTAGCAATGTTTTTAACCATGGTTTGTGAAATTCTGCTTCAGAGTAGGTTTAGCATCGCTTTTTGTCGCGGTTAACTCTAAATACAGTGTATCCTAGCAACAGACAACCACCTCATTAAATATTCATGAAGTTTGTAGGCCTACAGTAGCAGAAACTTTCCCGCTGTGTTTAGAGTCTCTATGTCTGAGGAAAATGTCGGACAATGAGTGCACATTAGCACATAATATTTATTTTAAAAAGCACATTTTATAAGCACAAAGCTAGAACACAGTTAAAAAAAAAAATTGCTGCCTTAAATTAAGTACAATCAACTTGGATGTTTAAGTCTTTACAACTTAAATTACATTAAACTAACTTAAAAATGAGCTGAACCTTGAAACATATGAAAAACTTATTTTGATGTGTTAAAGCAATGTAAAAACATAGGCCTATTGATCATATAATGTTTTACAGTGAATAGGTAAAATTATTACCATTATTTATTAGTTTGTTTGTTTGCTTAAACAGATTCTGACGTTTTTCAGATTAAAGGCACACAATATCATATATTTATGGTATAATACTACACAGTGTTGCGATATTAAGCATAATCTGTTAAAAAATCTTGGATGTAACACGCCTATTAAACGCGTTAAGTGGAGTGATGAAGATAGCTACTAAGGCCTACTCTTTTTTTCTCCTCTTTTTTGCTGTTTGTATCAGATATGGTTGGCTACAATTTTGCAGATGAACAAGAATTAAAACAGGTCACTGGATTTGTCCAATCAGTGCTGTTGACCTTAAAAATGCAAATAAGGACGTTAATGCTGTAACCCAGGATTAAATAGCCTATGATGAGCCGTGAAATACATGTAGGCCTTACACCCAGGATATCAAAATGCTGTAAAAATCCATAAAGAACCAGAGGAAGAAAGAAAGAAAAATATACACTTTACAAAATATGAACACTCGATATTAGTTTTGCTTTGTGTTATTTCCACTGGGAGATGAACAAAGACTAGATATGGTTTTGAGAATGTTATTAATTTCCACTGGGACCTGAACATGAGCTGAACTCCGGGGCTTTATGAAGATAACAGTGCCATCGTGTGGCTGCATTCGTGTAGTTTGACTTGCATGATAAGGGTTTTCCACAGACTCCACAGTCCTGACAGCCAGAAACTGCATTATTTATAGTGGAAATCAGATTGCATCTCAGGAAAGTTTCAGCGAGAATTTTTAAAGCGGGGCATGTAGCCTATTCATGAAACCATGCCAAGTTTATACTCTCATTATTAAAAAAAATTGATTAAAGATAAATCCAAAGATGCTTTACAGACCATGAGAAAACAATTAAACTGTTCATATGAAGATGGGGAGGACGAGAAATCAAACTTGTTAGATGTAGGCCTACATATAGGAGAATTCTGAGCCAAATAGTTTTAAAATAGAGAGGCGTTGAAATGGTGATGACAGGCTATACCACATGGTCTCATTTTGACAAAAGGCTAAGATGATTGTGATTCACACATCCAACACAACAGAAATTTATTTTATTATTTGGCATATGCTTTCAATCCAGTTCCATGCACCTACAGTCGTGAAGCAGCATGAGGTTAAATAAATGAAATGGTTTGACAACTTTCTTTCCTGTGGTGACATGCTGGAAACAGAATGTTGGTGCTATACACATCCGTATCTATTTCTGAAATAGCTTTTGATAATATAAAAAAAACACCACTTTTGCTGGTTGATTACAGGAAAGAAGATCTATAAAACCTGGTGAAATCTATCCGTTAGCATTCCCATTAATAACAGTTGCTTGGCCTCTCATCGCTGCTTGCGTAAACGGAAGTTGCAATAATCTTTTCTTCTCTATTTTGATGTAGCCTACATCCGAGTGAAAAGGCTTCGCAAACAAGAACAAATGTAGGGCGGGACTTGATTTTGTCCATGTGGAATTGATTGGATGGTTGTGGTTTGCTATTGGTGGATCCAGTGAGAGGTTGCTCCGCCCTCATGTCAGTAAACAGGTCATCAGAGAAGAGAAGAGATGAAGCAAGAGGAAGGGGAAGTTATTCTGATTTAAGATTTTGATGGCACACAAATTAAATAAAAAATAATGATGTGCACGGATGAATCATAAATACTGAAATATTCCATAAAGCAAACTTAAAACTACACAACTTAACTACTTCACTAAAACATAATTTTACCTTTATGTAAAACATAAATTAATTTTAATGTCATAATAAAGTTATAAAGTAAATTTTAGCTGGCAGTGTGAAATGGCGACAGGCAATATTTTGGAATTCACAAAAGATTAATGTTTTCCACATCTGGAATCTGCAATTTGTTTTCCATTCTAATCTGTCCTTTTTACTATTGACACTTGTATGTGTAACTGATTTAAATGCAGATTTGCTCACAGCAATCATCGGGGTCCAAGCAACAATGACTCTTGTGGACAATAAGATGTTGCGGTTGAAATGTATCTTTTCAAATACAGTGCATGCATAATTAATGTGCAAGTCAATATTCTGATAATAGCTTTATTCCCCAAGCACATTTTACCAGTTCCAAACCACATCAATCTTAATAACTACTATTAATTTTGTATATAAAAAATGATAAGTGATATATAATTGTTAACGAGGGCTGGAAGTGAAAAAAAAACAACAACATACCTTATATACAGATATGCATTATGCTGTACAGCGAAATGCTCATACGGTCAGCAGGGCCACAAAAAAAATAAAAAAAATAAAAATAAAAAAAAAGGTTGAGAAGAAATGTTAACTGCAAAAGACTTCAAGAATTAAGGTGAAGAATTAGATGTGAAACCATGTGTGAAACCATGAGGAACCCTTTAGTCTCCAGTGCTACAATTTTCCAGGACTGCAACCTACCTGGAGTCTCCAGAAGTACGTTTGTCAGGTTCTCAGAGACTTTGCAATGGTAAAGAATCCTGAAATATGACCTCCACTTAATAAGAATCACAAGCTGAAGTGTTTTAAATATGAACAATGATTTTAAAAAAGGTTTTATGGGTAGATGGGTTGAGAGTGCAATTTATAGTATTGCATTCGAATTACATCCTTCTCATGGGCATTTAATAATTTTTTTACTTTTCAGAGTTAAATCTCTTATTTGTCCCATTTTTCCTCTAACAGAAAAACTGGTGAACAAACCTCATTGGTTCTTGCAAAATCTCAAACGTGCTGCGTAACACACGAGAATGAACCTCATTGGTTCTTGTAGAAGCTCAAATAGGCTGCGTGACACATAAGAATCAATCTCATTGGTTGAAGCTCAAATGTGCTGCGTAACACGAGAATGAACCTCATTGGTTTTCGCACGTCAAATGAACATGCTTAAGCTTCCGTTTACCACAGATGATGTGTGAGTAGATGAATGTTTTCATGTGAATAAAAGCCTAAATTAAATCCATTCATCAAATAAAGTGACTGTCCCTTTATAAAATTTTGGAACGACATGGGGGTGAGTAATTCATGTCAGAATTTTCATTTTTGGGTGAACTATCCCTTTAAGATGTGGTTTGGAATTGGTAAAATGTGCTTGAAAAAAAAACATGATCAGAATATTGACTTGCATAACAAATATGTACACAGTTCATAATATATATATATATATATATTTTTTTTTTTTTTTTACAGCACAATCCATCTGAAATTTTCTCTGATAATTAGGCTTTAAACAGGTTACAGAAACACACACTGGTGTCAAATGGTACTGACATCTCTATGTTGAAGAAGGTTCATGAACATTTGTCATGGAATTTGTCAACTACAAATAGAACAATCAAAGCTTTTCAAAGAAATGGACTCAAGCTACAAAACTAACTCACCCCTGCATCACCCCTCCCCTAAAAACGGGCGGTTGTGCAGTCCATTAGTAGTTAATGGGGCAACAGGTGGGCAGTGCACTGAGGCCTAAGGGTTCAGAGGCATCACTGAGTAAGTGATACTGAAAAATAGCCACTCGCTGCTCCTACCACAGGGGCCCCATTAATCTGGATGGCTGGAAACCGAGAGGACATCCTATGAGCCTTGATCTCGACCCTCTGACCCCAACACTGTCATTCGTTTTTATTAGTCTGGAGTCAAATGTTAATCGCATCTAAGCATTGACGAATCTTTTAGTGCTGCCAGACCTGTGCAGGAACCATGAACGGGAAAACAAGCAGTTTTGGACGCTCTCCTGACTATCTTAAATCAATGTGAAAGGTGGTCCCAAGCATGTACATTCCCCCCAAAAGACCCCTGCCTCTATATTTCCACCCAAAGCCCACTTCATCATGCATTTGCCATTCTGAGAAGAGACAGGAATGTAAGAGGGGAAGAGGTCAAAGTGGAAAATGGATACTGCAGATATGATGAATAACGTAAAGCTCACGAAAACAACGCAAATATAATTTCATTTCTGCATGTATAGTGTGTTTACCGTATGATTTACAAATAATCACATGGAAAATAAGATACTTACCTTAAAATCAGGCTATTGCTGTGCCTTCAATACACTTTGCTCTGGTGACTGGTGATTGTCTTAAGGCAGAGCTGTTACTGAGCTAATAAAGCTGTTTCCTCAAAGTTCACAACCTTTGGTACCACTGACCTTCGCTGTTGATAGTACCATGCTTTCCATTCAAACTTGCATGTGGGATATTCCTGCTTGATACTGCCGACTCCAAAGATCTTCCTGATGCTAATACAGATGATGATATAAAGAAAAAACCCGGCAGCACTTAACTTTGCAGGAGTGAGACTGTCAACAAATAAGTATCGCAACTCAAACTGCTATTTCTTCTTCAAGTGATTAATACAGAAGGTGTTTGTCATACCTGTCCTTGCAAACATTACAATAGGCTCCATTGTCGAAATATTACTGAATCACTTATTGATTTTATTTGATTAAAAATAAATGTTTAGCATTACCTGTTAACAACGTTTACGACCTTGTGAAAGAGAATTACACTTTGGCATATATATATATATATATATATTTTTTTTTTAAATAGGTTCCTCTTTACAGAAATAAATAATATACTTATTTATTATATACAATCTGAATGTAATGTTTTCAGGCAATTAATTGCATGTTTATTTGAATTCATTGAAAATTAACTAGATGTACCGCATCGCGGTACAAAATATGACCGCCGCTCAGGCCTGCACTGGCTTTCCACAAAAATAAATGACGTGGAGTAATTTGGCTGTATTGCGTGTTTATGTATATACCTAAAAAAAGTAGTAGTATGTGCATGTCTGTCTGTGTGTGTGTGTGTGTGTGTGTGTGTGTGTATGTGTTTGTGTATGTGTGTGTCTGTGTGTGTGTGTGTGTGTGTCTGTGCGTGTATGTATGTGTGCGTACATGTGTGCGCGTGTGTGTTTGTGTGTGTGTGTCTGTGCATGTGGATTTGTATGTGTGTGTATGGGTGTGTGTCTGTGCGTGTGGATGTCAGTGTGTGTGCATGCTTGCGTTTGTTTGTATTCCTGCATGTGTGTGTGTGACAGTATCATCCTAAACCAGCAACCCTTCGCTCAACAGCACCATCTACAGGCCGATGAGTGTACAGTCACTAAATGTGCACATAAATGAATTTATTTTATACCCCCCCATGGATGAAATTCTACGAAACTTAGCAGAGGATACCCCCAGAGGATGTCAAGTTAATCATACACATGAAATATGGTGCAGTTCTGAACATCTCCACTGAAGATAGGGGCGATTAAAGCAGAATAATATTGCATTTTCATTTTTTATGGGAGGGGCGCAAATCACAAATGAGTGATTATGGGCTAGGTTGATGTGGGCCCTTAAGAGCAACATGCCATAAAAATTTCTTCATCCTCGGTGCCACGGTTCAGGTAGTTATTTAGGAAAAACTGCATTTTTTTGGGTTTGGGGGGGGCCCAGCACGGGGGGGGGGGGGAGTGGCCCCCGGGGATCAAACGAAATTTTTCCGTAGAAGTCTAGTGGGGCTACATGCCCACCAAATTTCATGTTCCCCGGTGCTTCGGTGTCCCTGGTATCGTTGACGAAAAATTTACGGGGGCCCCAGCGCGGGGGGGGGGGGGGGGGGAGTGGCCCCCGGGGACCAAACGAAATTTTTCGGTAAAGTCTAGTAGACCAACATACCATAAAAATTTCTTCATCCTCGGTGCCACGGTTCAGGTAGTTATTTAGGAAAAACTGCATTTTTTTGGGTTTGGGGGGGCCCAGCGCGGGGGGGGAGTGGCCCCCGGGGACCAAACTAAATTTTTCTGTAGAAGTCTAGTGGGGCTACATGCCCACCAAATTTCATGTTCCCCGGTGTTTCGGTGTCCCTGGTATCGTTGACGAAAAATTTACGGGGGCCCCAGCGCGGGGGGGGAAGTGGCCCCCGGGGACCAAACGAAATTTTTCCGTAAAAGTCTAGTAGACCAACATACCATAAAAATTTCTTCATCCTCGGTGCCACGGTTCAGGTAGTTATTTAGGAAAAACTGCATTTTTTTGGGTTTGGGGGGGCCCAGCGCGGGGGGGGAGTGGCCCCCGGGGACCAAACGAAATTTTTCCTTAGAAGTCTAGTGGGGCTACATGCCCACCAAATTTCATGTTCCCCGGTGCTTCGGTGTCCCTGGTATCGTTGACGAAAAATTTACGGGGGCCCCAGCACGGGGGGGGAAGTGGCCCCCGGGGACCAAACGAAATTTTTCCGTAAAAGTCTAGTAGACCAACATACCATAAAAATGTCTTCATCCTCGGTGCCACGGTTCAGGTAGTTATTTAGGAAAAACTGCATTTTTTTGGGTTTGGGGGGCCCAGCGCGGGGGGGGAGTGGCCCCCGGGGACCAAATGAAATTTTTCCTTAGAAGTCTAGTGGGGCTACATGCCCACCAAATTTCATGTTCCCCGGTGCTTCGGTGTCCCTGGTATCGTTGACGAAAAATTTACGGGGGCCCCAGCGCGGGGGGGGGGGAGTGGCCCCCGGGGACCAAACTAAATTTTTCCGTAAAAGTCTAGTAGACCAACATACCATAAAAATTTCTTCATCCTCGGTGCCACGGTTCAGGTAGTTATTTAGGAAAAACTGCATTTTTTTGGGTTTGGGGGGGCCCAGCGCGGGGGGGGGGGGGGGAGTGGCCCCCGGGGACCAAACGAAATTTTTCCTTAGAAGTCTAGTGGGGCTACATGCCCACCAAATTTCATGTTCCCCGGTGCTTCGGTGTCCCTGGTATCGTTGACGAAAAATTCAGTAAGGTGACGGGAAAAAAAAAACAAAAAAACTTTGACAATCCCTATATGACCGCTTTCGCTAGCGTAGCTAGCGGCGGTCATAATTATAGTTTGCAATTAGCTGATTTTTAGATTTTTTTTTAAAAGTAGGAATTAAAGGTACACTATGTACATTTTTTTTTCATTTACAAAATTTTCATCACCAATCCTTCTTCCAAAGTATGTTTTTGTCTTACCCTGATTCACTATGGTACGCCTATTATAAGTGTGTATATTTTAGACCGAGCGGGATGGTTTTTGTAGGAAATTGCTTATTTATGTCACTCACCCGTGTGTCTCGTCATATCCGTAAATAGAAAAAACTTGCTCTGGCTCCTTTGACGTGTGTATGTGAGAGTGGCAGAGGTTAGTTGTCACAAGAAAGTTTGACATTAATCACACTAAATTTAAAACCTCCGGTGAATCTTCCGCAAAATGCAGTTTTGTTTTTCAACAGCTGCCAAAAGTTACATAGTGTACCTTTAATTATGTAATGTCACAATTCTATTGTTTTAGAAATATAATGTTTACTGCCAAATGTACTGACTAGAATTTACATATACTAAACTATACTTGAGTTGTATGTAATTTTTGTAATGTAATTTTTGTAAACTTATGTCAGGTATTTAAATATATTTGTAATAAGTAGCAAAATGTTTCATTCCAATTATATTAACTTTAAATGTAATATTGATTAACAATCAATATCAAATCATGTTCAAATCATGCTTCAGTGCTTTACTATGTTAGTCAACCCACAAAAATAAGTGTACTTCTTAGCATGACAAAATATTTTAAAATACATACATGATGTAAAATGTACTTTAAAATAAAACTTTTCATTTGACATTATTACAATGTTCTTAAGAGTGTGGCATTATATGACAAAAGAAAAGTGTGCTCTCTTTAAGTACACTTAATTGGCCTTTTTTATTAATATTATATTATCTGCAAATACAGTTTTTAAAAAAATTGAAGTACACAACAAGTGCACATTCAAAACAAGCACACTTATTTTTCACAAGGGGAAGGTAACGCAGCATAATGCTTAATGTCTTTAATCCCTGTGCTTACGCCATGAATCACCTCCTCACTGTGTGATGTAGCTTTTTGTGATGCAAATGTTGTTATCTGATATCCTTTTCATTCTGTTAGCACTGATTAACAACAAAGCTAACTGAGGCTAACGGGCACAGTTGTTGTTAAAGGTATCAAGTCCAGGTTGTGACCTGTAGTGGGACCCTCCCACTATCTGCAGGGGAAGTTCATACAGAACATATGTGATCAGCCAAGGCCACAACTTCTTCACAAAGAGTGTCATTTTACCATCTATTGAGAAGAAGTTTTGTTTGAAGCTGTGTCTCTTACCACCAATAAAGAACTTCATTAAGAGTGTGTGTTGCTTCATAGACTGACTTCTAAAGCATCTAATGTTAGAGGCCAAGAGCACTGTTATTACCAACCTGTCTGTGCATGGCACATGCCTTTAAACAAGAGTACTGGGATTAAGATGCTCTTCCAGACTGGGGCAGTACAGAGACCAGACTGTGAGTTCGATCTTTAAAGGGTCCTGGAGTCATGGCTATCCCTTGCACCCTGGCTAATGAAAACGCTGTGAAATTAGAAGCATTTGCAAGTCTAAACTGGAAAGGTTGTTTCTAGGTGGATAGGGTGACAGAAAATGATGGCTATCTCCACAGCTTTGAGACGCTAAATGCAGGGAAGGTCGATGGACCTGATAAGCCAGTGAGAAGATTGACCTCCTCATTACTCTTGGCGTCACTCCAGACATGTATTTATCACCTTTTTCTGCTTGCAATGAGCACACAATATATGTGGGGTGTGGAAATGTAAAATTAAGTAACAAAAATGCCTCATCTGACAAGTAAGACCTAAATAGATTGGAAACCAGGTGAATGCTTCTCAGTGCACAGCTGTCAAGTTTAATCAAGCTTAACAAAAAGGTAAATACTGTAGCTCTTAAGGCCACACAGTAGGTCACCAAAATGAACATTCTGAACATTTACTTGTTGTTCAAAACTCGTAAGACTTTTTTTCAATAAACACAAAAAGAATTTTGCAGAATGTCTCAGCCACTGTTTTGTGATGAACATTTAAGGGTAACACTTTATTTCGATGGTGCACTTTAGACATTAATAATTTTGCAACTAAATGTCAATTAACTCATTTTTTTTCATCAATTTCTTTCCTGAGATTTATAGTTCCCAATCGTCCGGTCACTACGACGTACGTCGTGGTGAACGACGAATAGGAATCTCGCTAGAGAGGCCAATCTACTTCGAGTGAAACTAAACGAGCCAATGCATATTGGCGTGCAATCATTTGCATCAGCTGTGCAGCCTCGCAGCGCGGGTATTTAACGAGCAGCTGGTGCGATTGCACTTCAGCTTTTTGCTTCGGAGCCGAGCGTTTCGATGCTGTTTAATCTACTGAGTGATCAAACAACGAGCAAGCTCTTCAAGATGATCTCTCGTGTCTGGTGCGGGCGATACAGCGCAGCAGCGGGGTCGACTTTCTTTTTCTCTCTTTGTTTATGTTACTGAGCAAAACAAAAAAGCTGTTTTCACAGCTGGTAACGGTGCGCCAAGAGCGCCGAATAGCCGTTCTTATGGCTGGTAAGACTGCCGTGAAGAGAGACAGCGCACGACAGGTGCATATTCCTGTCTGTGTCCGCTGCGACCGTTCCCCTGCGTGCTTCAGTACCAAGGAGAGTATTTCCCTGAAAGAGCTTACATGGGTGTGAGTTGCGTCTTTCTAAAGATGACATTCCACCCGTGTGTTTCTGGTTGCGGTCGTTTCCTGTCCTCACTGACGGCCACGATCACTGTCTTGCATGCCTGGGAAACATGTGAGATTGTGTTCGTGGGTGGTTCATGTTCTCGCGGGAACATGACCACGTCGGCACGCCGGTCAACTCTTCTTTCTCCGGAAAGTTGAGTCCCCTCTGTTGTTGGCCAGCCGCTGCTTGTGTGTAAAGCACAGCTGCAGGTCTGCTCGACACTCTGGGGGACCGTGGAGATCGGCGAGAGCTTCCGCGGGGAAAACCCGACGGATCTCTCGCTCCTCAGCGTGTCGTGTGCCGTCGAGCTGCCGGGCTGCAGCGCGGGTTGTCACGGCAACCCAGCGCTCGCTCGGCGCTCTAGGTGCGCGGTCTCCTTGTCTATTCTCCGTTGTAGCGCCCTCCCTGGTGGCCACCAGGAGAGGTCTACTTCAGTAGAATGGCTTGGGTGATCTGAGAGCTGAGGGCTTCTCCTTCGGGGAACCAACCCCCTAGGGCCCCTCCCTCTCTAGCGCATCACAAGTTGTGCAGCTTCTGGATGGGATTGCTGGTCCTTCAAAATTGGAGGAACCTAGCGTTTCATTCAGGGCTCCAGCTGAGGGCAGATGTCGATTGCTGCGTCGGAGAGAGGGCCTGTTTTGTTCTGGAAATGAGGGTATGCTGAGTCCCACTGTAATAGTGTGTGTGCTTATGCTGCATCAGATTCAGAACTGACAGCCATGCTTTCCCGGGGTTTTCTCGGATGTGCATTGAAAACTTAGGAGTATGGAGCTATATTGGTGCCAAAATATGGAACGCCAAAAGTGCCAAATTCTGCATAAGTTTTCACCTCTCTCACTACCCTCGAGGGTGGGGTGGCTGTGCCCCTGGCGAGCCACCTCTGCCCTGCATGCGAGGCCAAGGCACTCTTATTGCACGAGGGTAGTTCTGAGCCGGAGTTGAGCTGCGCTTGTCGACTGACCGTGTTCAAGTCACAGCGCAGGCCCTCGGCCAGACGATGTCCACCTTGGTGGTCCAGAAGCTCCCCTGGCTGTCCTTGCAGAGGTGTGAGACGTCGTCAAAGTACGCTTTCTCGATGCTCCCATCTCACAAGGTGGCCTTTTCGGCGACACTGTTGAGAATTGGCCCAGCAGTTCTCCGCAGTTAGCAGCAGACTGAAGCGCTTCCCCGATGTACCACCAGAGTGCCTCGTTGGCTGCCCCTCAGTCTACTCGTCGCCAAGGGTGTCATCCCCTGCAAAAAAAAAAAAAAAAACACTCCGGCACAGCCTGCTCTACTGTGTCCGCTGCAGGAGGATGACACCGCCCGTCTCAGCCACTGTTTAAGTGGTCGGTGAAACAATCACCCCTGAGATGGGTGACCCGGAGATGGGTGGAGCTGCTCTCACCCGGTGAGGGCCGGGGTACGAATCTTTTGAGTGTTCCACCACTGGAGTCACAGTGGTACCTAAATTCTCAAAAAAAAAAACAAAAAAAAACAAGAGCAGTTCTTCTATCCCTGGGTCTGAAGAGGACCAGGAGAGCAGTGGGAGGAGAGAATCCTCACCACTCTCATCCGCCTCTTCTATCGCCAGCAGGCAACAGTGTGCGGTTCGAGAACGCAACCAAGCCGCCTCCTGCACCTCCTGCCTTGTGGAACCAGGTAAGTGTTGCACAGCACACTCAGACTCCGCTACGGGGCGCCTCCCAGAGAGAGCCTTCCGAGCCGAGCCCCTGTGTTCCACCTCGCTGCCCCGCTCCGGGTACGCCTACGGTCCCTTTGGTCCCGCTTGTACGGTCTCTGCGAGCCTGGCTAGCGCTCCCCAGTCCGTCTCGCTGTCTCATTCGGACCATCAGGCTCGGCTATGCGATTCAGTTCGCCCGGCGTCCCCCCAAGTTTCGGGCCATCCACTCCACTACAGTGAGAGCAGCCGATGCCCATGTCTTGTGTGTGGAGATCGCAGTCCTACTGGCGAAGGACGCGAGAGAGCCGGTCCCTCCAGCCGATATGAGGTCAGGGCACTACAGTCCCTACTTCATTGTACCCAAGAAAGGTGGTGGGTTACGACCAATCTTGGACCAGTGAGTTTTGAATCGGAGCCTTCACAAGCTACCGTTCAAAATGCTCACGCAGAATTGCATTTTCGAATGCATCCGTCCCCGAGATTGGTTTGCAGCGATCGACCTGATGGACACGTACTTTCATGTCTCGATTCTTCCTCAACACAGGCCGTTTCTGCGCTTTGTGTTCGAGGGTCGAGCATATCAGTACAAGGTCCTGCCCTTCGGGCTGTCCCTGTCTCCCCGTGTCTTCACGAAAGTCACGGAGGGGGCCCTTGTTCCCATGAGAGAACAGGGCGTTCGCATCCTCAACTATCTCGACGACTGGCTCATACTGGCACACTCTCGAGATCAGTCATGTGAACACAGGGACCTTGTGCTCAGGCACCTCAGCCAGCTGGGCCTTCAGGTCAACTGGGAAAAGAGCAAACTCGCCCCCGTGCAGAGGATCTCTTTTCTCGGTATGGAGTTGGATTCGGTCGCTCAGACAGCGCGCCTCACAGAGCAGCGCGCTCAGTCGGTGTTGAACTGCTTGAACACGTTCAAGGGCAGGACGGTGGTCACACTGAAATTCTTTCAGAGGCTCCTGGGGCATTTGGCAGCGGCTGCAGCGGTAACTCCGCTCGGTCTGCTCCATATGAGACCGCTTCAGCACTGGCTTCACGGCCGAGTCCCGAGATGGGCGTGGCATCACGGCACTCACCGGGTGGCAATCACACCGGAGTGCCGCCAAACCTTCAGTCCGTGGTCAGACCCCTCGTTCCTCCGGGCGGGAGTCCCCTTGGAACAGGTGTCCAGGCATGCTGTGGTTTTCACAGACGCCTCTGCCACCGGCTGGGGTGCCACGTACAACGGGCATGCAGTGTCAGGGGTGTGGACGGGCCCCCAACTGCACTGGCACATCAACTGCCTCGAGTTGCTAGCAGTACGTCTCGCTCTGAGCCGCCTAAAAAGGCCGCTACAGGGCAGAGACGTGCTGGTCCGTACGGACAACACTGCGACCGTTGCGTACATCAACCGTCAAGGTGGTCTACGCTCCCGTCGCATGTCGCAACTCGCCCGCCATCTCCTCCTTTGGAGTCAGAAGCATCTGAGGTCGCTTCGAGCCATGTATGTCCCCGGTGAGCTCAACCGTGTGGCCGACGAGCTATCACGAGCTGTGCTCCCGGGAGAATGGCGACTCCACCCCCAGGTGGTTCAGCTGATCTGGAGAGTGTTTGGAGAGGCTCAGGTAGACCTGTTTGCCTCCTCAGAAACCTCCCACTGCCGGTTGTTTTACTCCCTGACCGAGGGAACACTCGGCACGGATGCACTGGCACACAGCTGGCCCCGGGGCCTCCGCAAATATGCATTTCCCCCAGTGAGCCTACTTGCACAGACACTGTGCAAAGTCAGGGAGGACGAGGAGCAGGTCCTTCTGGTGGCTCCCTATTGGCCCACCCGGACTTGGTTCCCAGAACTCATGCTCCTCGTGACAGTCCCTCCCTGGCCCATTCCTCTGAGGAAGGATCTCTGACTCAGAGACGGGGCACCCTTTGGCACCCGCGTCCGGACCTCTGGAAACTCCATGTCTGGTCCCTGGACGGGACGCGGAGGTTCTAGGTGACTTACCCCCAGAGGTACTTAACACCATCACTTCTGCGCTAGCGCCGTCTACGAGACGTGCGTACGCCTTGAAGTGGAACCTGTTCGTCGAGTGGTGTTCCTCTCGCAGAGAGGACCCCCGAAGATGTTCGATAGGGTCAGTGCTTTCCTTCTTGCAGCAAGGGTTGGAGCAAAGGCTGTCTCTCTCCACCCTCAAAATACACGCTGCCGCTATTTCAGCTTATCATGACCACATAGATGGCAAAACAGTTGGAAAGCACGACCTGGTCGTCAGGTTCCTTAGGGGGGCGAGACGATTAAATCCTCCTCGTCCCCCCTCCATACCCTCTTGGGACCTTTCCCTGGTGCTCCGAGCACTTCAGGATGCTCCCTTGAGCCTTTGCAGTCAGCAGACTTAAAGCTTCTCTCCTTGAAGACTTTGCTGCTGATTGCACTGGCCTCGATCAAGAGGGTAGGGGACCTGCAAGCATTTTCGGTCGACGAGTCGTGCCTAGAGTTCGGGCCGGGTGACAACCATGTTGTACTGAGACCCCGGCCTGGCTATGTGCCCAAGGTTCCTACCACTCCCTTTAGAGATCAGGTAGTGAACCTGCAAGCGCTGCCCCTGGAGGAGGCAGACCCAGCCCTGGCTTTGCTCTGTCCCGTTCGCGCTCTGCGTATGTACGTGGACAGAACTCAAAGCGTCAGGACCTCAGACCAGCTCTTTGTCTGTTACGGAGGCCAGCAGAAGGGAAAGGCTGTCTCCAAGCAGAGGATGGCCCACTGGATAGTGGATGCCATTGCCTTGGCTTACCAAGCCCAAGGCGTGCCCTGCCCGCTCAGGTTGCATGCACACTCCACAAGAGGCGTTGCATCCTCCTGGGCGCTGGCACGTGGCTCCTCGCTAACAGATATCTGTAGAGCTGCGGGCTGGGCGACACTTAACACGTTCGCTAGATACTGTAGCCTACGTGTAGAGCTGGTGTCCTCCCGTGTTCTCGCCCTAAACGGGTAGAAGCACTGTGAGTACCGGCTCTGTCGGCTTGCTGCACCCTACTGTGCACCCTTATTGCTCCAGAGTCAAAACCTGTCGAGTCCTCCAAACACCCTCGGCCCGGACGTGGCGGAGCGTCCGGTGCCAGGCCTTTATCCGCTGAATCCTTGAGAACCGGGTCTAGGCTGGGTCCCATATGTGTGACCCTACGGGGATCCCATATGTGTATATCTTCCACGGCTGCTCCTAAACGGAAGCCTGTGTCTTCCCTTGGGCTTAGTCACCCACTATTCATATGCAGTACAACCCTTGGGTTAGTCCATATGTTTTTTCCCACATAACTCTTCTTAAGAATGTGGCTCCCGCAGCGTTCCCCTCCCTCAGATCGGGCACGCTTCCCAGTGTTATCCAATTATCTCACTGTATGGGTTATCACGGAACAACAGTGACGGATACTCTCGGTGTAAGCCCTCTCCTATCGTCCTTCCAGGCAAGAAGGTGTAGAGGCTTGCTCAGGGCGCTGGATGGGGTGCAGCAGCTGTGGCACTTTAGTAGGGATTCCTATTCGTCGTTCACCACGACGTACGTCGTAGTGACCGGACGATAGGGAACGTCTCGGTTACATATGGTAACCCTCGTTCCCTGAGGGAGGGAACGGAGACGTACGTCCCGTCGCCACATCTGCTGCGACCCGCCGGGGCAGCCAGCTCACCGGCTCGGCTCCTCAGCAAAAAACTGAAGTGCAATCGCACCAGCTGCTCGTTAAATACCCGCGCTGCGAGGCTGCACAGCTGATGCAAATGATTGCACGCCAATATGCATTGGCTCGTTTAGTTTCACTCGAAGTAGATTGGCCTCTCTAGCGAGATTCCTATTCGTCGTTCACCACGACGTACGTCTCCGTTCCCTCCCTCAGGGAACGAGGGTTACCATATGTAACCGAGACGTTTTACTGAAACTACAGTCTGTAGCTTTAAAACAGTAACTATTGGTTGCATTTTGAAATGAGTGATGCCAATGAACCTATCAATATTTGTTCTTAAGGGGTGTCTGTCATCAATTATTCCCCACATTTTGATTATGAACACCTCCCTTACTACTGGTATAGTTACAAAAGCCCGAACGTTTGCAGCTATTACACCAGTCTTTAAAAAGCCTGGATGTGATAAGTCTGACCTCAAATCTTCCCTTTCTCACTAATGTTTTGGAACATGTCATTGTGGCACAACTCCATTCACACTTGTCATTTCAGCAAGCTTTTTGAACCATTTTAATCTGGGTTTAGAAAGGGACAGAGAGACTGCCTTGGTCCGAGTAATGAATGACCTGCTTGTCTCCGCTGACTCTGGAGCCTCCACAATCTTGGTGTTTTTAGTTCTGTGTGCAGATTTGACAAAGTGTGCCACTCCATTCTACTCAATATGCTTGAGAGTTGGCTTGGTATCTCTGGTACTGTGCTTAAATAGTTTAAATCCGACCTTACTGTACGTTTCCAGTTTGTTGTCTTGGGAAACAACAAATCTGACACTGGACAGGTCTGTCATGGTGTTCCTCAGGGATCTGTCTTGGGTCCTATACTGTTTAGTATTTATATGCTTACTCTGGGGCAAATCATTAGGAAATATGGCTTAGGGTATCACTTCTGTTCAATGCTGATAATACCCAAATTTACATCAGCTCCAAATTCGATATTACCGTCACCTCTACAAATGATATTTTATTAATAAAGTTCGGGAGGAGCACATTCAGATAATCTTTCCAATCAGTGCAAGAGGAGGCTTATACTGTATATAGAGCTGGCATACCTCTCTTCCATGACATTTTTTTCCAGCATCCCTCCTCCACCCCAACTCTTCCGCACTTTCGATTATTCCTATCCCAGCCAGGGATGGGTGGAGTGCTTTGGGTTCGGCCCAAATTCTGAGCTCGGAGCCCTCTCTTCGGAAAGCACACCAAATATGCATAGTTTATACTATATTTGATTATACTGTATGTAAGTGTGAACTCATGAATTCTCTCAGAGTGTGTGCAGGAAATAAAAAATGGTTTTAGGTTTGGTAAATTGTTCCAAAACAGAGGTTATTCTTCATAAAGGTAGCAATTTTATGTTGATTATGGATGATGGTGTCATTCTCCTCTAATTTGTTAATTTCGGGATTGATTAATGTAATACACTATTTGTTGGTCTAGCAGCTAAATCTATTAAATGTCTGCAATTCAGCAGCATGTGTTCTCACCTATCCTCCGTCACGTCAGCACATCACAGGCGTGCTTTAGCCTATAATCTGCATTGGCTTCCTGTTCAGTTGCATATTGATTTTAAATCTCTCACTCTAACATTCAAAGCTGTACATAGAACGGCCCCTTCTTATATTATGTGACTTAGTTACCCCATACACACCTTCTCGTTCTCATTGTTCTGCTGATTCTTTTACTCTTCAGCAGCCTCTATGTAGATTAAAATCCAAGGGGAAGAGAGGTTTTTATGTCGCTGCACCCCTGTTATGGAATGAACTTCCTCTTACTGTTAGAAGTTGAAGGCTAGAGGTTAGAAGGCTCCTGTCTGCTGATCGCTGTTCGATTGCTCCTGTCTGCCTCGCTGCCTGCTCTGAGTGTGTTTGCTTCGGTGCTGTAAGCTCCGTCTTAGCCTCGTATTTCCTTGTTTTGAACCATAATTTACTACAATTTCTAGTTGTTTATACTACTACTAAATACAGCTTACCCAACATCTCAGATTAACCTGACATCGCTAGCTTCCGTTACTACTAGCACAACATGCTAGTAATTCGCTAGCCTGTTAACGCGCCACCCGTGAGCTCAGCTATTTTTATTTATTTATTTTTCTCTCGCGCGCCCGCGCCTTTGAGTTCATAAAAAGCTCAGGTGAGTAAGAATCACTCAACAAACACGGTGAGTAATGTCTTGTCCTGTTATTGTCACCTGCACTTCATGTCACATGTTTAGCATAGCCTTCTCTGTTGGCAATATAGGATTTATATGTGATAAATGCAAGGAGACAGTTAGGCTAACGGAGAAGATTTCAGAACTAGAGACACGCATCCAAACTTTAATTGAGGATAGTAAGAGTGCTAGAGCTTCAGATGCTTTGGATGCGCCTAGCATAGTGAACTCTTTACATGATTCGATTCCAGCTGAATTAGTGCCTGCGCAGCCAGGCAAATGGGTGACAGTGAGGGATCGCTTTAGTCGCGGATCAAAAAACCACTCTTCCGTTCCGATTACCATAACAAATCGATTTGCCCCGCTCAGTGAAACACCCACTGAGAGTTCTGTTGATTGTGCCCTAGTTATTGGTGATTCTATTACACGGAACGTGAAAATAGAGACACCAGCCACCATAGTCACATGTTTGCTGGGAGCCAGAGCGCCTGACATAAAAAGAAAATTTAAAAGTGCTGGCTAATGCTAATCGTAAATTTTCTAAGATCATTATTCATGTCGGCACTAATGATGTTCGACTCCGTCAGTCGGAGATCACCAAAATTAATATTAAAGAGGTGTGTGAACTTGCAAGTACGATGTCAAGCACTGTAATTTGCTCTGGCCCCCTTCCTGTTCACAGGAGTGATGAGATAGTTAGTAGATTGTGTTCTCTTAACGGTTGGCTGTCTAAGTGGTCTCCGCTTAATAATATAGAATTTATAGACAATTGGAAAAGTTTTTGGGGCAAACCTGACCTGTTGAAAAGAGATGGTATTCATCCCTCCTGGGATGGTGCTGCTCTTCTCTCTAGTAATATGGCACATAGTGTTAGAGCTCAAACATGACAATCTGGGGCTCAGGTCAGGAAGCAGACAGACCGGCTAAACCGACCATCTGCTAGTGGCCTCGCGTCACCCAGGTCAGATAAATGTCATCACATAGAGCCTCTTTCACCTAGCTATCATCATATAGAGACTGTGTCTGTTCCCCGAATTTGGAAATCCAAAAAACGTTTAAACCCATCTAAGGTTAAAAATTTAATTGATGTTCAACAAATAAAAAACAGCTATAATACAGATGAGCAAATGCTAAAGCTTGGGTTGCTGAATATTCGATCGCTTACTTCAAAAGCACTCATTGTTAATGAAATTATTTCAGATAATAACCTAGATGTGCTGTGTTTGACAGAAACCTGGCTAAAACCAAACGATTGCATTACTTTAAATGAGTCCACCCCGCAAGATTACTGTTATAAACATGAGCCTCGCCTGAAACGCAAAGGGGGAGGAGTTGCTGTAATTTATAGTAATATTTTCAAAACCACTAAGAAATCAAGTTTTAAATATAATTCTTTTGAAGTGTTAGTACTTAATGTAAAAATATATAGTGTAAATGATAAATCACGTTTGAGATTTGTGCTGGCTACTGTATACAGGCCACCAGGGCACCATAAAGATTTTATCAAAGAATTTGCGGACTTTCTGTCAGAATTAATATTGACTGCAGATAAAGTACTAATTGTTGGTGATTTTAATATACACATCGATAAGGAAAAAGATGCATTGGGTTTGGCATTTAAAGACATTGTAAACTCTATTGGAGTTAGACAACACATGTCAGGACCTACTCATTGTCGTAATCATACTCTAGATCTAATATTATCACATGGAATAGATGTTGATGCCGTTGAAATTCTGCAGCAGAGCGATGACATCTCAGATCATTATCTAGTCTCGTGTAAACTTCATTTAGCCAAGGCTGCAAAGCCGACTCCGTGTTATAAATATGTTAGACCTATCACTTCTGCCACTAAAGATTGCTTTATTAATAATCTTCCTGATCAGTTTCATCATCTCAGCATCCCGGATAGCTTAGAAGAACTCGATATTGTGACAAAAACTTTTAACTCTCTCTTTTCCAGCACTTTAGACACAGTTGCTCCGTTGCGCTTAAAGAAGATTAAAGAAAATAGTCCAACGCCGTGGTATAACGAGCACACTCAGGCCCTTAAGAGAGCAGCCAGAAAAATGGAGCGCAACTGGAAGAAAACAAAACTAGAGGTATTTCACATTTCATGGAAAGAGAGCTCGATTACTTACAGAGAGGCTTTAAAAGCTGCTAGATCTGCTTATTTTTTCAACCCTATTAGAAGAAAATAAACATAATCCTAGGTATTTATTTGAAACGGTGGCTAAACTAACGAAAAAGAAAGCTTCAAGCACCAAAGTTTCCAAGCAGCACAGCAGTAATGACTTTATGAACTTATTCACTTATAAGATTGATAATATCAGGGAGAAAATTATAACTATGCAACCGTCTACTACAGTATCGCATCAGGCAGTGCATTGTAGTCTCCCTAAGGAAACATTTTATTCATTCGTTGCTATAGGAGAGGAAGAATTTACTAAACTCATTAAATCATCTAAATCTACAGCATGTATGTTAGACCCTATACCGACTAAACTACTGAAAGAAATACTTCCAGAGGTCACAGATCCTCTTCTTAATATCATTAATTCGTCTTTGTCATTAGGATACGTACCAAAAAACTTTAAGCTGGCTATGATTAAACCGCTTGTTAAAAAAACGCAACTTGATCCTACAGAATTAGTCAATTACAGGCCGATCTCGAATCTACCTTTTCTGTCAAAGATATTAGAAAAAGCAGTATCTTCACAACTGTGTTCCTTTCTTGAAAGAAATGATATCTGCGAGGATTTCCAGTCAGTACTGAGACTGCTCTCATTAGAGTCACAAATGATTTGCTCTTATCATCCGATCGTGGTTGTGTCTCTCTATTAGTGTTACTTGATCTTAGTGCTGCATTTGACACTATCGACCACAACATTCTTTTAAATAGACTCGAAAATTATGTTGGCATTAGTGGAATTGCACTAGCATGGTTTAAATCATACTAATCTGACCGTTATCAGTTTGTAGCAGTTCTACCCCGAATTGATAAAATAAAATAAAATTCTGTATCAAAAATTATAAGGAAACACCAGTACTTTGTTTAGGCTTGGTTTGTAGGGAATAACAAACCTGCGCACATATATTCAAACGCACATAACTATAGAACCAATTCTTAATGCGCATGTGACCGCCATCAGCGTTTCTCACAGGTTCGCGTTTAAAGTCTGTGTAGAGAGAATGGTGTCGTCTTAGCGGCCCCGAATTTAATAACAAATGATCGTTGTGACGGAAGCGAATCAATCAAAACTAACTTTAGCTTGAAAATAACTTTATTAAAGAACCGCTATAAAGCCAAAACAATCTCTGTTACCTTAAATTATACGTTTATCTCTGTAAAGCTGCTTTGAAACAATCTACATTGTTAAAAGCGCTATATAAATGAAGATGACTTGACTTGACTTGACTTGACTAGAAATTCTCCCAGATTAGCCATCCTTTTAAAATTGCTTACATAGATTAATATTATTAGTATTTTATTGTATTGATTAGTTGTATTGAAATAATTAGGGTTTTTGATTATTGTTTCTTTGTACTGAAATTTAGTGTTTTATTTGCTACTGTTTGTAGGGCTTTGGGTTCTAGATTAGCACATTATAAATAGTGTATTATCATTCTCCTACTTGCTGCAACACCTCTTCTCTTTTCTAATAATGTGTTTACTGGCTTTGAGGGTGGGGCAACCAATCACTCACATGAGATCCACGAATAGAAAACCACAACCATCCAATAAATTCCTGATGGCCAAAATCAAGTCCCACTTTACCTTTTTTCTTGTTCAAGAAGCCGTTTCACTCTGATATACATCACAATAGGGAAGAAAAGGTTCCATAAACTTTTCAAGCCGACTTTGAATGAAAGAAAGATAATCATATGGGTTTATGGGAAGATAACAAAATGTTACATTTATTGGGTGAACTTTATCTTTAAAGGTCAGATCAGGAGGTTCTATATTACAGTTTATGGCTCAAAATATTATACCACAAAACTATTTCATGCCTGCAGTCAAATGAATCACCAAACTGGAATTCTCAGACTAACAGTGATATTATCATTACATCTATATTTATCTATTTCAGATGTTTGACACTGTTGTCATTCAGACCTCCAGAGAAGCAATCTTAAACAGTGCCAAAGTCAGTCTGTAGGTGATAGGTACTATCCTCAGGCAAGGCCCACACATGCAGCATAACATCTTAAATTAGCAGTGTCTAAAACACACCTCAACACACACCTGAAGAGGAATGACCAAAGGTGTGCAGCAGTGAGTGTGTGTGCGGTTTGTGCAGTGTAAGTGTAAAACAGTGGGGCAGTTGTTCAGGAAAAATTATTACCATCGTGTTGACACAGAGGAGAAGGAATGGAAACCTAAGTAAAGCCTTCAGTTTGTTTTTTTAATGGCAACATTAACTGAGGCTATTCATTAAACTACATTTGAGAGCAGATTGCTCACAGTACCAGTGATAGTTGCCAGATAACTGCTCTGCTTTTGGTTTGACAGATTAAAAAGGTGTTCAGATCATGCTTGATTGGATGAATGAAAGATGGATGAAGTGATTCAGTAGTTTTCCTGTGTATTTGGATCTTATTTTAAAGGTAGTTCACCACAAAAAATGATTGTTTGCTTACCCTCACTGAAACCCATATGATTTTTTTTTTTTTTGGATGGAAGAAAAAACATGATTTTTTTTTTTAAGCATTGCCGGGCCATATTTTTCATGACAGTAAAGATGGATAGATGCTGCCTGTGAAGACATTTTTAAAACAAGTTTTACTCTGCTCTTTTTCATAGAGTGAAAGCATACACTGATCAGTGGCTGTCAAGCTCCAAAAAAGACAAAAGTCAGTCAAAAATATTCAAAACAACTTTTGTGATTTTCTGTTGTCTTCTCAATCTTATGACATTGTGTGAGAACAGATTGAATTTTAATGCAGGACTTAATACAATTTCATACACGATATCAGCAAAAACATTTTAACGGTCTGTTTGACGTAGAGTGTCGTGGTGATTCGTAAATGACAATGGGCGTCGAGACGCAATAATCGATCGTTTTATCTCGTATAGTGTGTCATAGTGAGCGACAACCGGCACAGTGTCTGTGACGCTTCACAACGTCCCAACAGAAAGACTAGCATTTTTTTTTCTGTCCTCCAGGGTGGGTTCAGTCACATCTGTGACATTGACCAATAGGAGCACAAAAGCTCTTATGTTCACAACTTTCAAACATGGCAAAACGAAAAAGATATTGGTATTGGTTTCTAGTTGAAGTTATGCAATGGAGGGTTTTCTTTCATTTTTGGGGGGTGCTTTTCTGAAGACAAGACAGTAGCTACAAAACACGCCACTTTGCCATTGTTTGTTTGCACTCGTTTCCAGAAGTCATTCGTTAGTTCCACCTTCTTGATGACATTACACATATCGTTAAAGATGGCAAGGGATAATTGGTCGGGAAGCAATGTGTAGTAGAGTTGTGGTCCTTGAGTCTGGACTAGAGTAGACTTTTGTGGACATGGACCCGTCACAGAGTCGGATGTATTTTTACTTGGACTTGACTCTGACTCAAGCATTTGGGACTCGAAAAATGTTCCTGAGTCCAGGTATTTAGTGAAATAAGCTAGGGACAGTTGATGGAATTGTCACTGGCCAGATCGGGCCAGTACTGCATTGTCATGAAAGTCAATCATTTGCATGTGTCTTTAAGTCTTGCCTGTTTATACAATCAGTTCGATACTTGCAAGCTGTAGATCCTTTAGCACCTAAACTTTGGAATAATCTTCCTAGCATTGTTTGAGAAGCAGACACACTCTGTCAGTTTAAATCTAGACTAAAAACAAATCTCTTTAACTTGGCATGCACATAGAACATTATAAATTTATATTATTCAAATCAGTTCAATGATTGTTAGGCTGCATAAACTAGGTCAGCCAGAACCGGGAACATTTCCTAAAACACCTGATGTACTCAGGTCAGGTAGCACAGCGATCACGTGGCACAAGTCGGGGCTCTCAGAAAATTCCAAGTTCACAGGTTGTGATTATGACTAAACTCCAAGTTACATCTAAACTCTGCAGGAAAGTGGATCTCAACTAGAAACGTTTGGCATTAATCGGCATATCAAGAGACACATCATAGACAAGATAATAATCCGAAAGTGTGTATCTATACCACAAATTTTATTTCTCGTGCCATTTGTACGCCAAAAATAGTTTTTGCATGCATATGATACGCAGTTCTTCTTTGGCCAACGAACAAACAGAGTATATGATTCAGGCAGCATTACAGGTCAGAAGTCGGATTGGATTGGATTGGAACATTCAGAATATTTATCCAGTTCCATCTGGTTGAAGATCGGATTCGTCACGCCTGTATGGAGATGTGTTTGTTGAGGATCAGTGCCGATGGCTGTCGTGTTGATGAGGCCTTCACAGGGTAAAGTCTAGTTGACAAAATCTCTGCTGACACTTCAGGGATGCGTTGTGATCATGTCCGGCTGATTACAGTAAACCTCGGGATAAACAGAGACACTAACATTAGCATAGATGCCATTATTCTTATGATTTCAAGAGGAGGTGTTATAGGAAATTTTACCGGTTCTGGCTGACCTAGTTTATGCAGCCTAACAATCATTTAACTGATTTTAATAATATAAATTTATAATGTTCTATGTGTATGCCAGGTTAAAGAGATGTGTTTTTAGTCTAGATTTAAACTGACAGAGTGTGTCTGCTTCTCAAACAATGCTATTCCAAATAATAAAACATCATATTTAATTGTTACTACTGTAAATTATGATGGGATCTCATTCAATGCTTTCAAGAATCTTTTTAAATCATTTTGTTTCTGTATTTTTTAAATTAACATATTTTAATGATAGTATATTTATTGAACAAAAATGAATTAAGCGCAGTGCTTCTGGGTTGTAGTCCTACGTAGGCTCACTATTGGCCGACGCTGGTCATGTGTGTGATGAGTGTGACATACAACAACGAAGCGCTGCTCTGTTACAGTACATGAACTCACGAGCCCGATCTCATGAAAGTGCATATCTATAGCACGAATGATATTTCTCGTATCATTTATATACGCCAAAATGAGTTTTTGCGTACATATGATACGCAGTTTTCGCGTGCATATGATACGCACTTTTTGGCGTGTAATATGCACGCACTCCTCACCCCTAATCCTACCCAAGGGGTTTACAGTGTGTGTCATTTGAACGCGAAAACTCTTTTTGGCGTATAAATGATACGAGAAATATCATTTGTGGTATAGATACGCACTTTGGAACTCACCAGTGCATGGCTCACATAGAAGAAAATGAATAGTTGAATAAAGTCGTTATTTTTTTTGTTGTTTTTGCGCACAAAAAGTATTCTTGTTGCTTGATAAACTTAAAGGACAAGTTCGGTATTTTACACATAAAGCCCTGTTTACAGATCGTTTCGGATGAAATAGAACGGTTAAGATTAAACTTTTGACAGATGCTGCTGTCGCGAGAATTTTAGGTTTATTTTGCTTCCCACCCCCCCTCAAGAATGGTAGTCTATGTGCACTGGAACAATCCTTCCTAAAACGCATTAAACTTTCATTTAAAAAGAGATGAAACTCACCGAGTGGTCAGGGGTGTTCACTGATATGCTCATACAAAAATCGCTGCAAAAGATGCTTTCCAACAGGTTTTATCATAGTTTTTGTCCAACTCTATTGACTTGTATTGAAAGAGCTGTGTGGGGTACGGTATTACTCCGCCGCTTCTTCTTCTGCTTCTTCCGTGTATTCAGTGAAATGCCAGTGGTTTGCTTGCAATTGGCAAATGTGCATTATCGCCACCAACTGGGCTGGAGTGTCTATTATTCAAGCTCTCAACGGAAGAATCTACGGGTGTGAGACGTTTGGAAAAATAGATCCACAGTTTTACAACGAATGGTAAAACACCTGTTGGAAAGCATCTTTTGCAGCGATTTTTGTATGAGCATATCAGTGAACACCCCTGACCACTCGGTGAGTTTCATCTCTTTTTAAATGAAAGTTTAATGCGTTTTAGGAAGGATTGTTCCAGTGCACATAGACTACCATTCTTGAGGGGGGGTGGGAAGCGAAATAAACCTAAAATTCTCGCGACAGCAGCATCTGTCAAAAGTTTAATCTTAACCGTTCTATTTCATCAGAAACGATCTGTAAACAGGGCTTTATGTGTAAAATACCGAACTTGACCTTTAAGGTTGAGCCACTGTGGTCACTTGGACTATTTTAAACATTGTCTTCTTTACTAACTTTCTGGGACGGCAAGTTTCAATAAGCCTATGGAGGAGTGAGCCAGCTCTCAGATTTCATCAAAAATATCTTAATTTGTGTTCCGGAGATGAACGAAAGTCTGGGTTGGAACAACATGAGGGTGAGTAATTACTGACAGAATTTTCATTTTTGGGTGAACTTTAACATCGGTATTTTGATTTGTGAAGACATTAACAGTACAGTTTTAATCAGTTAACCCTTCTCTGAGTCTCTAACATCAGTATTTTGATTTGTGAAGACTTTAACAGTACATTTTTGGCTAGTTAACCCTTCACTGAGTCCTTAACTTAACCATTCTGATTTGTGAAGTGTTTCACACATGCAGTTTGGGTCAGATAACCCTTCCCCGAGTGCCGAACTTCACTAGTGTGATTTATGAAAGGTTTCACAGTACAATGACAGGTACTATCCTCAGGCAAGGCCCACACATGCAGCACCTCGACACACACCTGAAGAGGAATGACCAAAGGTGTGCAGCAGTGAGTGTGTGTGCAGTGCAGTGTAAGTGTAAAACAGTGGGACAGCTGTCCAGGAAAAAACATTACAAATCGTGTTGACACAGAGGAGAGCGAACGAAAGCCTAAGTAAAGCCTTCAGTTTGTCTTTTTAATGGCAACATTAACTGAGGCTATTCATTAAACTACATTTGAGAGCAGATTGCTCACAGTACCAGTGATGGGTGCCAGATAACTGCTCTGCTTTTGGTTTGACAGATTAAAGAGGTGTTCAGATCATGCTTGATTGGATGAATGAAAGATGGATGAAGTGGTTTTCCTGTGTATGTGGATCTCATTTTTAAGGTAGTTCACCCAAAATACCTCACTGAAACCCATATAATTTTTTTTCCTTGCATGGAGGACAAAACATTTTTTTAAGCATTTTTGGGCCATTATTTTCATGACAGTAAAGATGGATAGATGTGAAGACATTTTGAGCAACACTGCTCTTTTTCATACAGTAAAAGCATACTTAAAAGTCAGTCAAATGTATTCAAAACAACTTTTGTGATTTTCTGTTGTCTTCTCTAATCTTATGACTTTGAGTGAGAACAGATTGAAATTGAATGCAGGGTTTAATACACAATATCAGCCAGATTTTGGAATTATCCATTTGATGTAGAGTGGCTGAATCGGAAACTGCATACTCCCTTGAGTACGTAATTATTTTGTATGAGTAATTACTTCACAATCTATATAGTTCTATATACTATGAATGTGTGTAGTATGAATATAATCTGGAGATACTACATTCAACCATGTGTCATTATCACATGACCTACCAGCGTCAGTTACGTCGCTTCACTGTCATTCATAAATCCTCTCCTGTGGGCTCATGGGATAGTAAAGTGTCCATCGTATGCACACTTCAGAAGTAGTAGGTCTTTTGCCTACTCTTTTATGAATTCGGACATACTTCTTTGTTCACACACTGTTTTTCGCCTACTATACAGTAAGTACACGATTTCAGATGCAGTCGTTTTGGAGGACAAAAACCACATACTAGTCTGCCCTGCAAAAGGGTTGTATTAAAATGTGCTAAATAAACTAGATGAGTTATCAGAGGTATCACATATGCTAAATAAGGTGCAGATGTTGATTATACTCTTATTGAATATGTTTTTATTTTTTGGTACAGTTTTATTGGCCCATTTCATATAAAAAAGGAGTAGATGTGCCCAAACCATGTGTAACAGTGCATTTTATCAAAGCAAAATTTGCATTTTAGAGACCTCTGTTTGTTTCTCTCTTCTAATTTCTGTTTGTGGTTAAAAGGTCATTGCTGACTC